>NC_092336.1:438698333-439059166 GCF_046630445.1 Rutidosis leptorrhynchoides
CTTGGCACTTCTACATTTTTCGGTATCAGTTTGAATTTGTTACTTTGATATGTTGGGTAATCTCTCCAGCTTCTATCAAATCTCAGATTAGGATGCAACGTTTGTTCAGGAATCGTTGGGTATTCTACTGGTGGATGCATCGAAAATACTATGAAGGCATCAACAAATTGTAGCGGATCATAATAAGGTACGTGTTGATCAGGTTGATGTTGTTGTTCCTGTTGTGGTTTTTTTCGGGTTCTGGCTCGTATTGCAATTCTGGCTCAGGTTTCGGTTGTGGTTGTCTAGATGATGATGATGCACCTCCAGTTTCAATATATTTCTGCAAAACACATTAAACACAAAATTTGTGCATCCAAATATGCATTAGTGTTAGCAAAATAACAAATTAACACAATTACAATAACATGTTTAATCAAAATTAAACTTATACACATTTTCACAATTTTAACAATTCTACACTTTTTCAAATAAGCATATATGAAAATGTTTACAAAGTTCATAAGCATTCAACTCAAATAACATGTTAAAACAACCATTACTAGCAATTAAACAAGTTTCAAATGGCATTTACATCAATTTAATCAAGTTCATGAATTATATACCTAAAAAGTCCACTTTAATTCTCAAAAATCATGTTTAGGATCAAAGTTTGGATCATTTAACTACCTAAACATGTTACACTACTTAATTTAGCAATAATTCATGACAAAAATCGGCCATAACTTGTTTATATCAAAAAACCCAAATAGTTCAAGAACACAAACCCTAGATTCCTAAAAATTTTAAAGTTTTTGGCTTCAAATCATGTTAAATAGCATCAATCTAGGTTATACATGCATAATATACTAACAATTTAACTCTAATTACACTAGAAATTAACAAAATCAAATTAGGTAAAATATTGTTAAATATCACAAAAACTAGAAAATTTAAGAGTTTAGGGGTGTAATTTTTACCTTTTTGTTGAAAAATCCGAACCTGGGCATGATTAGAGCAAGAAATTTGACGAATTACGGTGAAAATTTGCGAATTTTAGAGAGGTTTTTGGGTTATTTTCGTGTGTTTGTGTGTGTTGTAGTAAAGACAGACTCGCTGAGAGTTTTAATCCTGGCCAGATTTTCAGCTCCATGCGATCGCATGGCTCTGAAGGCCAAAACCCATGCGATCGCATGGGGTTCGGGTACTGTTGTTTATTTTTTTTTTATTTTTTATTTTTTATTTTTTTTTGAACAAAAACCTTATACTTTTTAAAACAAATAATTAATAAATTTTAAAAATTTGTTCCTTTTTAGGAGTGATGACTTTTCGGATCGTTGTCCTAGTCCGTCTCTCAACAAAGTTTTAAAATTTTGTTATTTCAAAGCGTTGTTTTAAGAGTAAAGATTTTTGGGTTTTTTAATGTTTTTAGCATACTTTAATTCAATAAGAGTAAAAATAATGATAATAAAATTTCTCGTCCCGCCCTCGGGTAAAGCAATTTCGGTTCAACGACCTAGTTTTCAACTCGACAAATTTTAAAAATCAAATTTTTAACTTAGTGAAATAAAGTAAATTTTTGTTTTTAAATTCACACCAAACTTAAATTTAAAATGCATAAAATTAAAAATTCATATAAATATCATTTTTATACATACAAACTTATATTAAAAATATTAATTTTTCAAATATTTACAAACTTAAATATATTTATTTTAACAAGTTTACAATATTAATTTAATATTTATATCTTAATTTTAAAAACATAGTAAAATTAAAAATTAAAAATCTTTTTGGTCTTTTATCCCACTTTAATCAATCAAATATTATCAAAAATATATGCCCCTCTTTTCGGTAAAGTAATTTCGGTTCAATGACCTAGTTTTACTCCTGATAAATTTCTGAAATATTTTGGGTTGATTGATTAAAGATATTTATACCTTAAGAATAAACGGTAAATTTCGCAGTGATGTAATAAATTTTTGTATGATATCAATAATTTCGGTTACGCATACCTAATTTTATTGAATACCAATTTAATACTTTATAGCGAACGATTCAGCGTTTATTATCAAAAGGTTAAAAGCAATAAAAATAAAAATAAAAACTGTACATACTTACCTATGAGAAAGAATTCTCAGAGACCTGCTTTAGCCGACTCATAGGAGAGTCGTATGATTTGGTTCTCCATAGCTACGTAAGCATAACCTCGAATCTTCAATATCTTTTCTTCTAAACATATAAACGGTCCTTCTCTGCATAGAGTAACAAATTCGGTGTTTGAATATGTTTGATTATTTGAACATTTACCTTCGTGTGACCATTTTCCGCATTTGTAACATCTTTCAAGGTGTCGTGCTCTTCTTTTTGTTGCGGATTTTGATTTTCCTTTACCAAAAATGTATCTTATGATGATCTTTTATGAGTTCTTTTCTTACTCCGTCCATTTTTTCTCTTATGAATGATACCAGTTCACTCGGAAGTGTGTCATTATTACGTTTAGTAATCATAGCATGTAGCATTTGACCATGGTTCAGATCAAAGGAATTCTTCATCTCGTAAAACCTAAAAAAAATAAAAAATTCAGAATGGGGGGAGAAGACTAGTTCTTTAGGGTCTGCTAGGGAAAGACCATTCGGATTCCATTCTCGAGAACTACACGAAAACATAATATCTAACTCTAACAGAAATACATATTACCCTAAAAAGATTCGAACCTCCCCACACTTAGTTAAATGTGGTGTTGAAATTGTGATTAACGTTATTTTCAATTGGATCATCAACAACTTGTATATGTCTGACTTTTGCTTCAATCCATTTGTTGATTTTCTCCATAACTTTCACAAATTCAACTAACATTGCCTTTTCTTTTGGCGATAAATTGGATACTAATCGGTTACATAACTTAAAGTTTCCCTTAATCTTAGCATCGTGAATCCGTTTATAAAGTTTCTTCGTTGAACTGTTAAAAACGGGTTCATCTAATTTCGTATCATCAACGGGGTTCTTTGTGATCGGATTATCATTAAGTGTTTCTTCAACTTCCCCACACTTATGTGTTTTTATTGGTTTAACAGTTTTGGTTGGTGGAGATCTAAACTTTCGGTTCACAAAGGTGATCGATTTATCACCATCCCTAAGTGTCATTCTACCTTCTCTTACATCAATGAATGCCTCGGTGGTTGCTAAAAATGGGCGACCTAAAATTAGAGGAATATCAAGGTTTTCCTCCATATTAATCACTATGAAGTTTGCAACAAAGGTCAAACTTCCCACGTTAATAAGTAAATTATTTGCTATTCCAACCGGGTGTTTAATGGTTTAGGTCAAATGATTGAACACCTATTTTGGTTGGTTTTAATTTACCCATACCTGATCTTTTGTATAAGGAAAGAGGCATAATATTTGCACTTGCTCCTAAATCTGCGAGTCCATTATATATAGCACCATCATTAAGCATGCAAGAAATGATAAATTCACCCGGGTCTCCTACTTTAGTAAGTCGATTTGGTTTGTTAACCTTTTTCGGGTGTTCTTTTCTTGGTTCTTTCACTTCTATTTGAACTTCTTGTTCACATTTTTCTTCGTTTCTTGGAATGGGAGGTTTGTATAAGAATTCTTCTTAATCACTCCAATTTGAATCTTCCCTATTTTCCAATTATGATTTTTCATATGTTGTTTATAACATATTTATGTTTTTATTTTGAAGGTTTTCTTAGGTGGTGAAATTATGATTGACTTCATTGTCAACTTCCATCGGACCATGTATGTAATGTTTAACTCTGTGACCATTAACTTTAAATTCAATCCCATTTGAATTTATTAACTCTATTGTTCCGTATGGGAAAACTCTTTTGACTATAAATGGTCCAGACCATCTTGATTTCAATTTTCCAGGAAATAGCTTGAATCGTGAATTGAAAAGAAGAATTCTGTCTCCTTCTTTAAATTCTTTTGAACTTCTGATTCTTTTATCATGCCATTTCTTCGTTCTTTCCTTATAGATTGAGGAATTTTCATATGCCTCAAGTCTTAATTCTTCTAATTCATTTAGTTGACTTAATCGTAGACGTCCGGCTTCATGTAAATCAAGATTACATGTCTTCAAAGCCCAAAATGCTTTGTGTTCAATTTCTACTGGAAGATGACATGCTTTTCCGTAAACGAGTCTAAAAGATGTGGTTCCAATTGGAGTTTTGTAGGCTGTTCTAAAAGCCCAGAGTGCATCCTCCAATTTCATGGACCATTCTTTCGGATTTGATCCTACGGTTTTCCCTAGAATACGTTTTAAAGCTCGATTGGTATTTTCAACTTGTCCACTTTTTTGTGGATGATAAGCGGTTGAGATTTTATGAGTTACTCCATATCTTTTGAGAACTTTCTCAAGTTGATTGTTACAAAAATGAGTACCCCGATCACTTATTAAAGCTTTCGGTGTTCCGAACCTTCCAAAAAGACGTTTTAAAAAGTTGACTACAACTCGTGCATCGTTAGTTGGGAGAGCTTGTGCTTCCACCCATTTAGATACATAATTAATGGCAACGAGAATGTAGAGATTATTATGAGATTTTGGAAATGGACCCATAAAGTCAATACCCCAAATGTCTCACATACTTGAATGACATTTTGTGGCATTTCATCACGTTGACTTATTTTTCCGGCCCTTTGACAAGCATCACAGGATTTGCAAAGAAGGTGTGCGTCTTTGAAAATTGTAGGCTAATAGAATCCAACATCGTAAACTTTTCTTGCTGTGAATTGAGGCCCATAATGCCCTCCTGTTGGTCCTGTGTGACAATGGTTTAAGATTTGACTAGCTTCATCTCCGAATACACATCGGCGTGTTATTCCATCGGGACAACTTTTAAACAAATGTGGATCTTCCCAGAAATAGTGTTTTATATCACTAAAGAATTTCTTTCATTTTTGGTACGACAACCCTTTTTCAAGGAATCCACATACTAAGTAGTTTGCTTAGTCTGCAAAACCATGGAATTTCATTATAATCTATCTTCAACAGATATTCATCAGGAAAGTTGTCTTGTATGGTCGATTCATTCAGAACTTCTAATTCAGGATTTTCAAGACGAGAAAGATGATCAGCGGCGAGATTTTATGCTCCCTTTTTATCTCGGATTTCAATATCGAACTCTTGTAAGAGTAAGATCCAACGGATTAATCGTGGTTTAGCATCTTGTTTTGAAAATAGGTATCTAAGAGCAGAATGGTCAGTATAGACCACCGTTTTTGCTAGAACGAGATATGAATGAAATTTGTCAAAAGCAAAGACAATAGCAAGGAGTTCTTTTTCAGTAGTTGTGTAATTCGTTTGTGCTCCTTGTAACGCCTTGCTAGCATAATAAATTGGTTGAAATCGTTTTTCAATCCTTTGTCCTAAAATGGCTCCCATTGCAAAATCACTTGCATCGCACATAAGTTCAAATGGTACATTCCAATTTGGAGTTATCATGATCGGCGCATTAGTGAGTTTTTCTTTAAGAATATTAAAAGATTTGATGCATTCATCTGAAAAGATGAATGGTGTATCTTTTTCTAAGAGTTTATTCATAGGAGTGGCAATTTTAGAAAAATCTTTTATGAAACGTCGGTAAAAATTGGCATGCCCTAGAAAACTCCTAACTCCTCTAACATTGTTGGGATGTGGAAGTTTAGCAATTACATCTACTTTAGCTCTATCCACTTCAATTCCTTCCTTTGAAATTTTATGACCAAGAACAATGCCTTCTTTAACCATGAAATGGCATTTTTCCCAATTAAGAACTAGATTTGATTGTTCGCATCTAATAAGCATTCGTTCAAGATTAACTAGACATGATTCAAATGTATCACCGAAGACTGAAAAGTCATCCATGAAAACTTCCATGCATTCTTCTATCATGTCGTGAAAAATCACCATCATGCACCTTTGAAAGGTTGCAGGGGCGTTGCAAAGTCCAAATGGCATACGTTTGTAAGCAAAAGTACCATAAGGGCACGTGAATGTGGTTTTCTCTTGATCTTCGGGTGCTATCGGGATTTGAAAATATCCGGAAAAACCGTCAAGAAAACAATAGTATCTATTTCCGGCTAATCTTTCCAACATTTGATCAATGAAAGGTAAGGGAAAGTGATCTTTTCTGGTGGCGTCATTTAATTTTCTATAATCAATACATACACGCCATCCTGTTACAGTCCTAGTAGGAATAAGCTCATTTTTCTCATTTGTGATGACAGTCATGCCACCCTTCTTAGGTATGCATTGAACTGGGCTTACCCATGGACTATCAGAGATTGGATAAATTAAACCTGCATCTAGCAGTTTAATAATTTCTTTCTTAACAACATCTTGTATATTAGGATTTAGTCTTCGTTGGTGTTGCACATACGTTTTATGACCTTCTTCCATAAGGATTTTATGTGTGCAATACGAAGGACTTATTCCTTTAATATCATGAATTTTCCATGCAATAGCTGGTTTATGAGCTTTTAGCACAGAAATGAGTTGAGATTTTTCATTTTCAGTAAGAGAAGACGATATTATTACAGGTAATTCAGATTCACCATGTAAATAAGCATATTTCAAATGGTTTGGAAGTGGCTTTAACTCTAATGTCGGTGGTTCTTCTATCGATGATTTATATCGATATCTGTCTTCTTCTTTTAGCATTTGAATTTCTTCTGTTGTTGGTTCATATCCATTAGCCATAAGTGTAGCTAACATTTCAGTTTCATCAATTGGTTCAGTTCCTTCTCCTAAAGAACATTCTCCTGTTCCTTGTAATTCTGGAAATTCTTCTAACAATTCTGCATGTGAATCTATAGTTTGAATATAATAGCATGTATCATCTGCAGATTGCGGTTGTTGCATTGCTCTATCAACTGAAAAGGTAACACTCTCGTCCTCTATACTTAGGGTCAGTTTCTTACCAAACACGTCTATTTTTGCTTTAGCCGTGTTTAAGAATTGTCTTCCTAATATGAGAGGAACTCGAGAATCTTCTTCCATGTCCAGAATAACAAAATCTACTGGAAATACTAAAGTACCAACTTTAACTAGCATGTTTTCCATTACCCCTCTAGGATATTTTACTGATCTATCTGCTAGTTGTATGCTTATTGGTGTTGGTTTCAATTCTCCAAGGTCTAGTTTAGCGTATAGTGAATACGACATTAGATTTATACTAGCTCCTAAATCTGCCAATGCTTCTATTGAACTAAGACTACCCAGAAAACATGGAATTGTGAAACTTCCTGGATCTGATAGTTTTCTGGTATCTTATTCAACAGTACTGTAGAACAATTAGCATTCATAGTAACAGCTGAGAGTTCTTCCATTTTCTTTCTATTTGTGATTAGATCTTTCAGAAATTTAGCATATCTAGGCATTCCTGAAATCACATCAATGAAAGGAAGATTGACATTTCTTTGTTTAAACATATCCAAGAATTTGGATTGCTCGGCTTCAAGTCTCTCTTTTCTTATTTTACTCGGGTAAGGAAGTGGTGGTTGGTATGGTTTAACATAAGGTTTAGCCTTAATTGTTTTGTCTTCATTAACCTTTTCAACTACCGATTCTATTTCCTTATCTTGCTCAGATTGTGGTTCTTGTGGAGTAGGAATAGCTTCATCAGAAATTACAGGCATTTCAGGTGGTTTAAGTGTAATACCACTTCTTGTGGTAATGGCTTTAGCTGTTTCATTCCGGGAGTTAGCATTTGTATCACTAGGTAGACTTCCCGGTTTTCTTTCACCTATCAACCTTGCTAGGTTACTTACTTCTTGTTCCAAATTTTGAATAGAAGCTTGTTGATTTCTAAATGCTTGAGCATTTTGTTCATTGGTTTGTTTCAGAGATGTGAAAAACTGCGTTTGAGATTCAACTAGCTTCAACATCATATCTTCTAAATTTGGATTTTTATCATCGGTTTGTGGTGGTTTGTTTTGAAAATTAGGTCTTTGCTGATTGTAAGTATTGTTGGATACTTGTTGATTGCTAGGACCTTATTGGTTGTTGTATGGAACATTTCGATTATAGTTCTGATTTTGATTGTAGATTGGTCTTGGTGGTTGATAATTATTCTGATAATTATTTCCAGGCCTTTGGTTTATGTATGAAACATTCTCTCTTTATTGCATTGTTAGTTCAATACTGAGACAATCTTTTGTCAAATGTGGTCCTCCACACTGCTCACAACTAATTCGTATTGAGTGAATATCTTTAGTCATCTTCTCCATTCGTCTCTCGACAGCATCTATCTTTGCGGAAATGGAATCAAAGTCATGGCTAGAATCGGCTCTAGCTGCTTTAGATGATCTAACGATATCCTTTTCTTGATGCCACTCATGTGAGTGGGAAGCAGTGTTATCAATAATTTTGTAAGTGTCAGTTGCTGGTTTCTTCATAATGGAACCACCAGCTGCTATATCTATGTCTTTTCTTGTAGTGTTGTCGCATCCTTGGTAGAATATTTGTACTATTTGACAAGTGTTTAAACCATGTTGTGGACATCCTCTCAATAACTTTCCAAATCTTGTCCACGCTTCATATAGAGTTTCATTTGGCTTTTGTGTGAACGTAACTATTTCTCCTTGAAGTCTTACGGCTTTAGATACCGGAAAGAATTGTTTAAGATATTTTTCAACTAAAACGTCCCATGTATCAATCGCTCCTTCAGGTAACGATTCTAACCAATCTTCGGCTTCTCCCTTTAAAGTCCAGGGAAATAACATGAGATATATCTATTCATCCTCCACTTCTCTTATTTTAAATAGAGTGCAGATCCTATTAATTGTACGAAGATGTTCATTTAGATCTTCCTTCGGTGCACCACTAAATTGGCATTGATTAGTTACCATGTGTAGGATTTGTCCTTTGATTTCATAATCTGGCGCATTAATGTCAGGTTGAGTAATTGCGTGACCTTGGCCAGTGCGTTTAGCTCGCATTCGGTCTTCCATACTTAGAGGTTCCAGATTCTCCATGATTGAATTTGTTGAATCTGAATCACTAGAGGATTCTGATTTAATGGGTTGTTCCTCGACAATCTCCGTTTGAATGATTGGTGGTTCCGGAGGAAAGATTAATGGTTCAGGATCTCTGAATTGTCCCTGAATATCCTCCGGATTCTCAATTGTGTTATCGGGTTCAAAAAATGGATTATCGGAAATTTGAATTGGAGTACTTGGTCGACTAGATGACGATTCTAAAGAAAAATCAACGGCGACAATATTGGCTAGATGTCTTGATCGAGTTACAGGTGGTGAACGTACAAAAGGTGGTGAACGTTTTGCTCAGTGCATTCACTGAATATCCTATTAGTTATAAAAGATAAAAATTATTAAAGTTATCAAATTAATAGACTTTTCTACTTTTGCCCACGTTTCGAATAGCCAAAAGATGTAGCAGGGAGCCAGAACCCTTTAAATCGGAAGCTCACAACTCAGCCACTAACAAATCCAACTATTACTACGAAGCAGAAAATTTGGATGTTTATCAATTTAACCACTTAAAATAATTTTTCGTTGAAATTTAAAGAAATTTTAGATAAGAAATAGAAAATTCTATGTCCTAAAAACTAGAGTGGCGAAAAATAAGAAAGAAAATGAGCGCGTCGAAAAACGTCAAAAAATAAAAAGTCGAAAAATAATAAAAAGAACGTAGCGCGTCGAAACTTAAAAGTCTAAAAACTAAGAATTAAAATTTACGTCTAAAAATATTAAAGCTTAGAGAAATTCTAAATCCAAAACGGCAATAACTTAAAAAGTACTAAAATTTATAAAACGGCGTCGCAAAATTCTAAAGCACCTAAATCTTAGTCTAAAGAAAAAGCACTTAAGGAATTTTACGGCAAAGCCTAAGAATCTAGAAATAAAAATAACTATGGCAAAAACTATGACTTAAAAATAAATACGAACGAAAAATACAAATATTATGCTAAAACAAATAAAAAGATACAAAATATAAAAAAAATAAACTTAAAGTTGTAAAAGTCCAATTTTTATAAAAATATTAATTTTATATTATTTATTTTATAAAAGTATTAATTTTATATATTTTAATAAAACTAATTAAACTAAATAATACAAATTAATTAAAAACTAAAACAAATTATTATTAAATATAACCCTAATTAGGGTTTAATAATAATAATTATTAATAATTTAAACCCTAAACTGGTAGGCTGAGGTTTCAGGTGGGTTAAATCAAGCAATGCGATCGCATGGTCTTTGCGTTATAAATCCATGCGGTCGCATGGAGTAGAGTTTCGGGCCAGAAATTGGGCTGCTACAGTACCGGGCCCGAATTCAGTTTATTATATATTTTTTTCTGTTTTTAGATTATAAAATATAAATATAACTTAAATAAAAATTTAATTTTAAAAACTAAAATAAAAATACTTTTTAACTTTATATATATTTAACAACTCTTAAAAACAAATATATAGATTTTGTTTTTTTTTATATTTTTCAAAATTAAAAACGTATTTTTACAAAAGCGTATTTTTACAAAAATAAACTAAAAATCTTTTATATATATATATATATATATATAGCGTTGCGCTTCCGGCGTTTAAGCTTTCCCCGGTAGCGGAGCCAAAAATACTTGATGTGCGTAGAGATGTATACAAAATAGTTATATTTTTACAAGAAAATACTATTAAATACGATACAATTTTACACAAGTTATTTATTTATTTATAGAGTGGATATACCTAAACTTTGCTATAATACTTATAGGCAGTGCACCTAATCGTACAGTAGTATAGTTTTTAGTAAGTCCGGTTCGTCCACAGGGAACTCTAGCCAAGTTTAACGCTATATTTTTTTAAAACTATATTTGTAAATATATAAATATATAAGTAGTATTATTATTATAAAAGGGGGTTTTTACCGTTTAATGACCGGTTTGTCGATTTTAAAACTTTTGTCGCAGTTAAAACCTAATGTAAAATATTAAAAATAAATATAACTTAATTTAAAGCGTAAAGTAAAAGATAATAATGGAATTGCCATAAATAAAAAGTACGATAATTAAAATGACAATAAATTAAAGTGCGATAATTAAAAGTGCAATTAAATATGAAATAAAGGAAATTAAATATGAAATAAAGGAATTATGCTTATTTAAACTTCTGTAATCATGATGTTTGACGTGTTGATTTTAGTTTATTACCATGGGTTAATTGTCCTTTGTCCTGAATTATTCGATATGTCCACACGGATTTGTCCATAATATTCCATCAGTCATAATCCTAAAATGCGGAAGTCTTCGTCAAATTATTATTATTCCTGAAGTCAAATATTCCAACTAATTGGGGATTCGAATTGTAACAAGGTCTTAATACTTTGTTTAATGAATACACCAGGTTATCGACTGCGTGTTATCCAAGGTTTTACTACTTTGTTAACAATTACACCAATTACCCTTGAATGTAATCCACCCCTGTTTCAACAAGTCTATTAATTATTAATCCAGTTCCGTATCCGGTTAAATGAACAATTATTGGTATTTATAGATATCCCGCCCACCGTACCCAGTCAAGCGTATGTGGTTATATATAAATACGTCAAATTATAAGTCTATATATTAAATCAACGAGGTATCATTTAGTTAATATAAAACCCATTAATAGCCCATAGTCTAATTTCCACAAGTGTCATTCTTTTGTCCAAACCCCAATTATGGTACAAAGCCCAATTACCTAAATTTAATATTCAGCCCAACATCACGATTACTTCGGCTTAAATAAGCATAATAATAACTTAGCTACGAGACATTAATTTAAAAAGGTTGAACATAACTTACAATGATTAATAATAGCGTAGCGTTACACGGACAGAATTTCGACTTACACCCTTACAATATTCGCTAACATACCCTTATTATTAGAATTTAAAATTAAAATTAAAATTATAATATAAATATATATATATCGTTGAGTGAATGAAGAAGAAAAAGATGTGATTTTGATCAACCAAAACTGCGAATTTATAGGACCTGACCCTCAAAATGGGGTCATGCGATCGCATGGATTTTACTCTTCCAGGCCATGCGATCGCATGGCCAGCTAGGAGAGCTCACATGTCTTTGTTTGCATCTTGCCGACAGTTTATAAATATATATATAATATATAAATAATTTTAAGAATTATTTAAATATTATATTATATTTATGTGCATAGTTGACTCATAATTTTTAGTCCGTTGCGTCGAGTGTTGAGAGTTGACTCTGGTCCCTGTTCCGAATTTTAGAACGCCCTTGCGTACAATTTAATATCTTGTACTTTGCGTTTTGCGTCTTGTACTCTTGTAATTTCGAGACGTTTCTCATCAATAATTTGAACCACTTTGATTGTACTTTGTACTTTTTAGCTTTTTGGTCGTTTGCGTATTCAATTCGTCGAATCTGCCTTTTGTCTTCACCTTTTATTATTTAAACGAATATCACTTGTAAATAGAACAATTGCAACTAAACGCTTGTCTTTCTTGAGGGATAATGCTATGAAATATATGTTCGTTTTTAGCATTATCAATAGACAATCACCATAATTAATAGTTTACAATACTACATCCGTTGATAATGCAGTCAAAATAAGATACATGGTGATGATTTTGTGAATGCAACGTTTTCTTGAATAAAGCATGTATGACTCGATGCACATAGCTTGTATAACAGATAAGCGAACATCGGAAGACTTCTAGGAACCTGAGAATAAACATGCTTAAAAGTGTCAACACAAAGGTTGGTGAGTTCATAGTTTTAATGTTGCGCATAATCTGTATATAAAGGTGGATCACAAGATTTCAGTTGTTTCATCCGAAACGTTTATCAAAAGATTCTACAAAATTGAGCACCCTGGTAACTAAACTTTAACGTTATAATAAGTACCCCTGTTTTAACATACATGCAACCAACATGTACAATACACGCAATCCAACGTGTACTAAACTCAAATAGCATACGTCTGTTTTATAGTTCAGGCTAGGGTTTCTATACCTGGAACAGACAGGGATGTCAAGCCCTATGGATCCATATATAACTACTCGCGCCCACCAGTTCTTATAACTGGCAGTTACTAGTTACCAAAGCTAAGGGATTTTCGGTTCAAACTCAGTGTAGAATTAAGTATGTACTTGTATCCATTGCGTTTAAAATAAAGTGCATGTATTCTCAGCCCAAAAATATAGATTGTAAAAGCATTTAAAAGGGGAGCAAATGAAACTCACCTTAGCAGCACATAAGGTCATTCACCGAAATGTGATCGAAACTTGGAATGCAAAATAACCGTAGATCTCAACCTAGAGAACAAATGTTGGTCAATACATGTCTAACAAGCAAGGTCAGGTCATAGTGTATCACAATCCTAATGCTCGAGACCGACATGTAAAAGTTAACAAAAGTCATCTCAAAAGTTAACCTAACCCAATATGATCTTTAAATCTATACATGTTTATTATTTCACATAGTTTTCCAATACTTGTAAAATCAGATTATAGTGTTTATAAAGCTTTAAAACATGATAAGACAGTCAACTTTGACAATTGTTCAATAAAACGAGACGTGTCTTATATAAGAGTTCATTTTCTCGACTATTAATATCTAAAAATCCAATTTATCAATCTTATAAACAAGTTGATTAAATATTAATTGCAGATTCAAAAGCAATTTTAATTAAATTCAATTATAATTCTGTTGATCATATCTTTTAATTCGTTCATCGAAATCACGCGATTTCTAAATGAAAAGTTATTAATTTTTCGCCAGCTTTCCAATAACATGCATATCATATACCTTATATCAGTAGTATATGTATTAAATTCGTGATTCATCCTAAAACTATCTAACGACGAATTTTAGCGTACAAGCATGCATAAACATATATACTCGAGCACTAGACATGGATACACTATTAATATATAAAAGATAAGATATGAATGCTCACGTATCAATATTGTGATTCAATATTGCAGGAAAAGTACGTAAACGCAACGGAAATGATAAACGCTAGGTTGGCCTCACGAACAAAACCCATGAACTATACTCATAACCTCCATAGTTATAACTCATAATTTCCTTAGCTTTATCCCGCTCGAAAAGCTTGTTTTGAGATAACTCGCTTATGACCTCGTCGTAGTATTTTATGTACAATATTAATAATACTCCTAACTATAAGATTAATAATAATATTAATCTTAATAATAATAATAATAATAATAATAATAATAATAATAATAATAATAATAATAATAATAATAATAATATATGTAAAGAGATCGAGAGATAGAAGGTGGATGGATTCAGCAAAGAAAATTCGGGCTTTTATAGCCATTTTTGATTTTGACTGCTTCGCGATGGTGGAGTTTTTATGCCTTACAGCTCCACGATTACGAAGCTGCGCACTTCCAGCTCAGAAATTTTTGTTTGCAAGCTTGTCGACAAAATTTTATATTTATATATAATATATATAATTTATTTTAATTAATTATATATTATATTATATTCTCGTGCATAGTTGACTTGTAATTTTAGCTCCGTTGTTTCGTACATTTAAGCCCGGTTTATGTCTCGGTTCCGGTTTCTCGAACGTCCTTTCGTACGCTTAGAAA
The DNA here is from genome assembly GCF_046630445.1 of Rutidosis leptorrhynchoides. NCBI lineage: Eukaryota > Viridiplantae > Streptophyta > Magnoliopsida > Asterales > Asteraceae > Rutidosis > Rutidosis leptorrhynchoides. The sequence continues at coordinate 438,712,920 of NC_092336.1, forward strand.
ACTAGCACTTTACGTTTCGTGACGTGTACATTTATCAATAATTAGACTTAATCAATGATAAACTATATTACTCGAAGTATAACTTAATCATTTGAGTGTTTTGGTCATTTGCTTCCTTAAATCAACATCTCGTTATCAATTAAAATCAAAACGTTTTATATCTAAATTACTATTATATATTATTACATCGTAAAATATATATTATTTTGAAATACTTATTTAATTATGAAATAATAAACGAGTGCTATAAACCTTTTAAAAAATATATTTCGAACCCATATATATCTATATATATATACAATATAAACACGTTGCAAGTTATATTATATGTCTAATTCCAAATACAATCAAAAGGGAAAGATTTTCTAAATCGAAGTGGACCTCACAACAGAGACCCGTAACAATCGTAATAGCTATGTGATTGTTAGATGCTATCAAAATATATTCTACTTCGATCGTTTAATAATATCCTTTAATTCCGTCGATAAACATATAAAACATATATTGAGACAAATACGTTTAATGTAAAGTATTATACACTTAATACTTTGTTAACGTTTTCAAGTTATAATATATACATATATATATACATATATATACATATCTTATGTTTACAATCGTTCGTGACTCGTCGAAATTTGGTCGAGGTTAAATGAATACATGAACACAGTTCTAAATGTTTGAGATTTAACTTATCAGACTTTGCTTGTCGTGTCGGAAACATTAAATCATTTAGGGATTAAGTTTAAATTTGGTCGAAAATTTCCGGGTTGTCACAGTACCTACCCGTTAAAGAAATTTCGTCCTGAAATTTGATTGGGATGGTCATGGCTGACAATAAGTATGTTTTCATGACGCATACGAGCTGAAAATTAGAGTTTTATCATCATTGAGTAATATAGATAAAACAATTCGATTTTGTGAAGAGTACGAGTGAGGTTATCACAAAAGAGTAAAATGAATAAATGTAGATTCGTCATATCTTTTGACGTAGATAGGATTGATTTTCGGATTTCAAGGGATTTATAGAAAATCTTCGTAATAAGATTTGATTCTTCGATAATTAATAAAATTAGGATCTTCTTTGATTAAATGCGATAACCTATCACGATTGCTTTGTCAGATTTTTTGCTATAAATCCACTCCCTTCGTTTCTTTATTTCCACAGCTCACCTTCTATTCTTCCTCCCTCAACTCATACTTTAAAGTATTCGTCAATATGCTCCATCCAGTTCTGGTTCTTGATATACTCCTAACTTTCATATCTATCATTCTTCTTTTTTATCTGCCGCCGGAGGAATCTATTCACTTTTACTATACTCTCGGCTTTATAGTGTTTTTAGTTCTCCCGTGTCTTTACGTTGCAATACTTATTGATATACACGGTTTGTAATTTATGTGTTGTCGTTGGGCTTTATATTTTTCCTTATTTTTTAGAGTCCCTGCTTCTGTCTTTCTATAGTCATCGACATCCACAGTTAATACTCTCTCCTATTTGCTGCGATTTATACCCCCATTTCTATTTCGGGGCTTCATGCTCTGTTTTCTCTTCTATCCATGAAGCACCGCATGTAATGGTCCATAATTCACATATATGAATTTCGGAATGAACATAGTTAATGTTCTAAGAAGAAAATTGTAATGGCACGGTCTTGATTTGTCAAATTACCAGAATACCTCGGAAAAGGCCGAATCATCAAGAAAAATATTTTCTTGATATGTTTAGAGTTTAAGTAGAATACAAGAGTCGTGTAACATGGCACATGATGACGTTATGATCTATGTATCATCACGTTCCATTTAGAAACTCAGCATGACTTACTGTAATATAACCACGTTGATCAAGTGTCGTTATATTATACTAACTCATGCTTCAATTCCCAACACTTCTTCAAAAATATTCATAATTTGAACTCGAAGGTTTACAGAATATAGAAACTAAATAGTTTCCTTTATGATGTAATATGGATAATGTGAAGAGATAAATGATTTCAGAATAGTTATGAGGATATCTCCAGAAATATCGAGGATATTTATAATGAAAGTGTAACACCCCGTTTTCCCGTGCGCGACTAAAGGTACGCACTAAATCAATAGTACGCTTATAACTTATTCGTTATGTGATTAAATGAACTAAAGTGTCAGTTAGGTATAAGTGCATATATGTATATGTGTGTATATATATGGGTATATTCGAATGCGTGCGTGTACGCGTATATGAATGTGACGTGATGGCATTGAGTCGTGTGAGACTTAAGGTTGAAGTTTAGACGTGCATAGGAAGGGTGAATGAGGTGTGCTAGTTGTTGAACACTTGATTCATGTTAAATTGTCGAAGTGACCAGACCTAGGCAAACGTCGTGCCGCGACAAACGGGTCCTCACCGCGACCATTGAAGCAAACCAGGATCAGAAAGAGGGTTAAGAGTGATCATTTTTCCTTCGATTCGTCGCGCCGCGAGGAATGGCGCCGCGCTGCGGCATCCCTGCAGATCAAACTCCGAATTCTGCTCAAATTAAATAGGGTTTAGGGGCAATTTGGTCTTTTTACGTGTAGATCTATTTGGAGCTTTTAATATCAGCCACTTGTTCTCCATTTCTTATTTCTTTTCCATTTTCTTTCACATTTTCCTCTCAAATCCTAAAACCCACTTAGATTAAACTCAAGATTTGAAGGTGAAGTTTTGTGAATCAATCCTAGAAGCAAGAATTAAAGTTGCTCTCCTTGTTATTAGCTACAAGAGGATAGTTTTGGTAAGTCTCAACTCTAAGTTTTGAGTTTCATTTAGTTTAAGCTACGGTTTGGTTCATATGGAACTTGTGTGACCCATTTGAGGGTTAAATGGGTGGATTTTGGGTTGGATTGTTAAAAGAAAACCCTAAATAGCTATTATCTAGGGTTTAGTCTTGTGATTTGAGGTTGTAAGTGAAATGTCCCGTTCATATTGATTATAAACGTTCCATATTAATTGATTTCGTCACGAGGTTTTGACCTCTATATGAGACGTTTTTCAAAGACTGCATTCATTTTTAAAACAACCATAACCTTTATTTTATCTATAAAGGTTTAAAAAGCATTACGTAGATTATCAAATAATGATAATCTAAAATATACCGTTTACACACAACCATTACATAATGGTTTACAATAAGAATATATTACATCAAAAATAAGTTTCTTGAATGCAGTTTTTACATAATATCATACAAGCATGGACTCCAAATCTTGTCCTTATTTTAGTATGCAACAGCGGAAGCTCTTAATAATCACCTGAGAATAAACATGCTTAAAACGTCAACAAAAATGTTGGTGAGTTATAGGTTTAACCTATATATTATCAAATCATAATAATAGACCACAAGATTTCATATTTCAATATACATCCCATACATAGAGATAAAATTCATTCATATGGTGAACACCTGGTAACCGACATTAACAAGATGCATATATAAGAATATCCCCATCATTCCGGGACACCCTTCGGATATGATATAAATTTCGAAGTACTAAAGCATCCGGTACTTTGGATGGGGTTTGTTAGGCCCAATAGATCTATCTTTAGGATTCGCGTCAATTAGGGTGTCTATTCCCTAATTCTTAGATTACCAGACTTAATAAAAAGGGGCATATTCAATTTCAATAATTCAACCATAGAATGTAGTTTCACGTACTTGTGTCTATTTTGTAAATCATTTATAAAACCTGCATGTATTCTCATCCCAAAAATATTAGATTTTAAAAGTGGGACTATAACTCACCAACATTTTTGTTGACGTTTTAAGCATGTTTATTCTCTGGTGATTATTAAGAGCTTCCGCTGTTGCATACTAAAATAAGGACAAGATTTGGAGTCCATGCTTGTATGATATTATGTAAAAACTACATTCAAGAAACTTATTTTTGATGTAATATATTCTTATTGTAAACCATTATGTAATGGTCGTGTGTAAACGGTATATTTTAGATTATCATTATTTGATAATCTACGTAATGCTTTTTAAACCTTTATAGATAAAATAAAGGTTATGGTTGTTTTAAAAATGAATGCAGTCTTTGAAAAACGTCTCATATAGAGGTCAAAACCTCGCGACGAAATCAATTAATATGGAATGTTTATAATCAATATGAACGAGTCATTTCAGTTGGTATCCGAGCGTTGGTCTTAGAGAACCAGAATTTTGCATTAGTGTGTCTTATCGAGTTTGTTAGGATGCATTAGTGAGTCTGGACTTCGACCGTGTTTACTTAAAAAATGATTGCTAAACAAATTTAGTTGGAAACTATATATTTTTAACATGTGAATATTATGTGATATATTAATCTCTTAACGCGTTTGATATTATGTGATAGATGTCTACCTCTAGAACAAGTCACATTGACTCACCTAATAATAATGAAGAGTCAAATGTAAATTGGAATGATTCGTGGACTGATTCACAAGTTCCCGAAGAGGAACCGGAAGAAGAGTCGGAACCGAAAGAAGAATCGGAACCGGAAGAAGAATCGGAACCGGAAGAAGAAATAGAACCAGTGGGGAAAATAATAAAAAGGTTAAGTAGAAGAAAATCCTCAACCAACCGACCAAAGTTAATTATGGTCAATGGTGTTTTCGCCAAGGAAGCAAAGTATTGGGAGGATTACCAATTCTCCGATGAATCGGATCCCGACAAGGATTCCGATGATGTTATAGAAATTACCCCAACACAATTTAATAAGACAAAAGAGAACAATAAGGGAAAGCACATAAAAATAGAGAAATTTGATTCCAAACCCGATGAACTTTATATGTATCATCAACACCCGTATTTCTTAAGTTGTGACAATAACCCGGGAACCTCTAAACCACCAGGTTTTTCTAAACCAATGTGGAAAACGACGGCTCATATTAGGGGAACATCATATATCCCTAGAAACTTGGCAAAACGAACCAAAACCGAAGAAGAAGAAACGAGCGAGTCAGAATAAGATAGTTGTATTCGTTTGGTGCAATATATGTAATATAGTGTGCTTATGCTTTATGATATATGTAAAAATTGCTTGTATTAATAAGTATTTTTTTTATGAATCTAACTCTTGTCTATTTTACAGTATAAAAACACAAAATGGATAGACAACCTAATATTTTAGGAGACCTACCCGGAGACATGATTGATGAAATCTTGTCTAGAGTCGGTCAGAATTCCTCAGCACAACTATTTAAGACGAGATCAGTTTGTAAGACATTGGAAGAACGTTCCAAGAATGCCTTGGTTTATAAAGGGCTTTCATTCGAAAGATGGGGGATATCACATTGGGAAATCCATAAGTTACGATGTGTTTACTTTGACGCATATATTGCGGGGAACCCAAATGCTATTTTACGCAACGGGTTAAGAAATTATTTTGACTCAATATATCCGAATATAGGACTTCGTGATTTAGAAAAAAGCGGCTAACATGCAACATAAAGAAGCATGTTATGCTTACGGGTTAGTAATGTTCGCTTCTCACCAAAGTGATAACAAGAACATCGGGCTACAACTATTAAACAAAACGTTCCCACAAGTGACGGACTCAGTAGTTGTGGTGAGAAACAAGGTTTTTAGATTGTTACGGGACTGTTGGACATTACGTAACCCTCGTCCCTTTGACGACGTTACAACACACTGTCTTATCAACGGCCATAATGGTTATGTTCCACAAGACCAAGGATGGGAAGTAGTCCTAGTAAAACCAGAATGCATGACTTGTTTCTGGACGTATGAATTACGTGTCTTTATTGCCTTTGCTGAATAACTTGTGTACTAGCTAGAATTATCTTCACAACTATCTTGTATCAAAGTTATTGTGTGCTATATTTCATGTTATATGTAAAATAAGCGGTATTGTAAGTTTCTAAAATATTGTGAAAAAGTTTGAACGCGAAATATTATAACAGATAAGCAAACATCGGAAGACTTCTAGGAACCTGAGAATAAACATGCTTAAAAGTTTCAACACAAAGGTTGGTGAGTTCATAGTTTTAATGTTGCGCATAATCTTTATATAAAGGTGGATCACAAGATTTCAGTTGTTTCATCCGAAACGTTTATCAAAAGATTCTACAAAATTGAGCACCCTGGTAACTAAACTTTAACGTTATAATAAGTACCCCTGTTTTAACATACAGGCAACCAACATGTACAATACACGCAATCCAACATGTACTAAACTCAAATAGCATACGTCTGTTTTATAGTTCAGGCTAGGGTTTCTATACCTGGAACAGACGGGGATGTCAAGCCCTATGGATCCATATATAACTACTCGCGCCTACCAGTTCTTATAACTGGCAGTTACTAGTTACCAAAGCTAAGGGATTTTCGATTCAAACTCAGTGTAGAATTAATTATGTATTTTTATCCATTGCGTTTAAAATAAAGTGCATGTATTCTCAGCCCAAAAATATAGATTGTAAACGCATTTAAAAAGGGAGCAAATGAAACTCATCTTAGCAGCACATAAGGTCATTCACCGAAATGTGACAGAAACTCGGAATGCAAAATAACCGTAGATCTCAACCTAGAGAACATATGTTGGTCAATACATGTCTAACAAGCTAGGTCAGGTCATAGTGTATCACAATCCTAATGCTCGAGACCGATATGTTAAAGTTAACAAAAGTCATCTCAAAAGTCAACCTGACCCAATATGATCTTTAAATCTATACATGTTTATTATTTCACATAGTTTTCCAATACTTGTAAAATCAGATTATAGTGTTTATAAAGCTTTAAAACATGATAAGACAGTCAATTTTGACAATTGTTCAACAAAACGAGACGTGTCTTATATAAGAGTTCATTTTCTCGACTATTAATATCTAAAAATCCAATTTATCAATCTTATAAACAAGTTGTTTAAATATTAATTGCAGATTCAAAAGCAATTTCAATTAAATTCAATTATAATTCAGTTGATCATATCTTTTAATTCGTTCATCGAAATCACGCGATTTCTAAATGAAAAGTTATTAATTTTTCGCCAGCTTTCCAATAACATGCATATCATATACCTTATATCAGTAGTATATGTATTAAATTCGTGATTCATCATAAAACTATCTAACGACGAAATTTAGCATACAAGCATGCATAAACATATATACTCGAGCACTAGACATGGATACACTATTAATATATAAAAGATAAGATATGAATGCTCACGTATCAATATTGTGATTCAATATTGCAGGAAAAGTACGCAAACGCAACGAAAATGATAAACGCTAGGTTAGCCTCACGAACAAAACCCATGAACTATACTCATAACTTCCATAGTTATAACTCATAATATCCTTAGCTTTATCCCGCTCGAAAAGCTTGTTTTGAAATAACTCGCTCATGACCTCGTCATAGTATTTTATGTACAATATTAATAATACTCCTAACTATAAGATTAATAATAATATTAATCTTAATAATAATAATAATAATAATAATAATAATAATAATAATAATAATAATAATAATAATAATAATAATAATAATAATAATAATAATAATAATAATGATAATATATGTAGAGAGATCGAGAGATAGAAGGTGGATGGATTCAGCAAAGAAAATTCGGGCTTTTATAGCCATTTCTGATTTTGACTGCTCGGCGATCGCGAAGTTTTTATGCCTTACAGCTCCGCGATTGCGAAGCAGAAATTTTTGTTTGCAAGCTTGTCGACATAATTTTATATTTATATATAATATATATAATTTATTTTAATTAATTATATATTATATTATATTCTCGTGCATAGTTGACTTGTAATTTTATCTCCGTTGTCTCGTACATTTAAGCCCGGTTTATGTCTCGGTTCCGGTTTCTCGAACGTCCTTTCGTACGCTTAGAAAACTAGCACTTTACGTTTCGTGACGTGTACATTTATCAATAATTAGACTTAATCAATGATAAACTATATTACCCGAAGTATAACTTAATCATTTGAGTGTTTTGGTCATTTGCTTCCTTAAATCAACATCTCGTTATCAATTAAAATTAAAACGTTTTATATCTAAATTACTATTATATATTATTACATCGTAAAATGTATATTATTTTGAAATACTTATTTAATTATGAAATAATAAACGAGTGCTATAAACCTTTTTAAAAAAATATATTTCGAACCCATATATATCTATATATATATATATATACAATATAAACACGTTGCAAGTTATATTATATATCTAATTCCAAATACAGTCAAAAGGGAAATATTTTCTAAATCGAAGTGGACCTCACAACAGAGACCCGTAGCAATTGTAATAGCTATGTGATTGTTAGATGCTATCAAAATATCTTCTACTTCGATCGTTTGATAATATCCTTTAATTCCGTCGATAAACATATAAAACATATATTGAGACAAATACGTTTAATGTAAAGTATTATACACTTAATACTTTGTTAACGTTTTCAAGTTATAATATATATATATATATATATATATATATATATATATATATATATATATATATATATATATATATATATATATATATATATATATATATATATATATATACATATCTTATGTTTACAATCGTTCGTGACTCGTCGAAATTTGGTCGAGGTTAAATGAATACATGAACACAGTTCAAAATGTTTGAGATTTAACTTATCAGACTTTGCTTGTCGTGTCGGAAATATTAAATCATTTAGGGATTAAGTTTAAATTTGGTCGGAAATTTCCGGGTTGTCACAACTTGTGACTTGAAGTTTGGAAGCATATGGTTGTCATGAGATCAAAATTCTGCATTTTTCTTAAAAGGAATTCAATGACATCCTTCTAGTACAAAGTGACTTACCCCTTTCAAGTCAAGGTCAACTTCAAAGAATGCCTCCATGACAAAAGGGTTAATGCAGGTCTTTTCAGATGTTTTTTGCATCTAATTGCAGTCATCTAATAAGGAAAAAAGTCAAAGTAAAAGATCTCAAACGGCTACAAAATTTAGAGAACAGGGATGCACGGACGACCCACAGTTGACCGTGGGGTGAGCCGCAGTCATCCAGGTTTAAATTTCTCTTGCCTATAAAAGTCAAATCTTGGAGCACTTGAAGACTCACCTCTTGCACTTACATTTCCATACATTTACTGATATCATTCGAATTTTCATTGTAATCAATTTAGAGTGATTCAAGCAAGAGTGATTGTAAACTTAGTTGTGAGTTTACTTGTAAATTATATTCTTAAAGGGATCTAGAAGATAAGTGAGGTTGGATCTTGTGGTAAGAGCTTTTGGTGATTGTGAATTCTTCAACGGGACAAGGGTTCATAAGTTGCGGCTTATCAAGGAGCTAGTGTTGTATCCGGACACTCCACCGAGTTTGGAGCATCATAGTGAAACTAACTCTCAATTCGTTAGAATTGGGGAGTAGATTAAGGAAGATTAGTTAACATCTTCCCGAATCACTATAAATCTCCGTATTTGTTCTCTTATCCCTTATCTTTGTATTTATTATACTTGTGAACAAACTATTCAAATCACACTATAGTAACTTCAAGTTCTAAATTGAAAAAGTTTTGAAAATTACATTAATTAACTATTCACTCCCCTTCTAGTTACTTACACAATGCATGATAAACCACATTTATTTCAATAGAAGTAAACTATATTTAGTTCCATAGGATTCAACGTCAGAGTATTATTATTATTATTATTATTATTATTATTATTATTATTATTATTATTATTATTATTATTATTATTATTATTATTATTATTAATATTATTATTAATATTATTATTAATATTATTATTAATATTATTATTATTATTATTAATATTATTATTAATATTATTATTATTATTATTATTATTATTATTGTTATTATTATTATTATTATTACTATTATTATTATTATTATTATTATTATTATTATTATTATTATTATTATTATTATTATTATAGAAGTAAATCATATTTAGTTCCATATAGGACTCAACTTCAGAGTATAGTTAGATTAGATAGATAGATTAGATTAAATACATAGATATAGATATAGATGTAGAAAAATCAAGAGTTAAATTATTAATAAATGTATACATGTATACAAATTTAATTATTCTTAGATTTAAAAATAAATCATATATTTTTTATTTTACTATTTTATTTTAGTTTAATTTATTTAATTCATCATATTTATTACACCATACTTAATTTTTTGGGACTCAAAATTTATAATAATAATAATAAAATAATAATAATAATAAAATATCCCATATTATTTTTGCATAAATTTAAAAAGTTTTACTATATGATTAAGTGGTTATATTGGGTAAAAAATAATAATAGTAAATGAATTGGGGTTAATGGGCATATCTATGACATTCGAGTCAAGATATATATATATATATATATATATATATATATATATATATATATATATATATATATATATATATATATATATATGTGTGTGTGTGTGTGTGTGTGTGTGTGTGTGTGTGCGTTCAAATAAGAACGTTCTTATTTTAACTTTTGGTGAGAACACTTCTGGCCCAATCAATATTTATATCAAACTTTTAATAATTATTTTAATTAAAAATGGTAGAAGGGCAAAATTGAGAACTAATGGCTTCCTAACCCACGATCTTTATGTTCCTCCACCCATTTTACACTATTTTAAAATAAACAGTTGTACTCACATTCATTCTTAATTAATTAAAATAGTTTCTTCAAAAAAAAAAGCATATAATATTGTGTCATGCAAAGTAATGACTCATCTATAGTTTCTATTAAAATCCTATAATGATGATGTTATTATTAAGCTATTTCCTTTGTTAACAAAAAATTAAAAATAAAAAGAAAAAATCTAAGCAATCTTGATGATGTAATTAACATTAATTAAATATTTTATTATTTATTTAAGGTTTTTATCATATATATCATTCTTGACTTTAATAATAACATATTTACCCACTTAAATATGATTATATCATATGAGTCTATTTTAAACATATAAACTCATCATATTTACTCATTTATTCAACCTTAATGTGATACGTCTTTATGCCCTAATTTTTTTAGCGGCAATTATTCATGCTTGCTTTTTTTTCCCTTCTCCGAGCTATGTACTATGATATTAACTACCATAATCAATACATGCTAATCATCTAATCCTCAATGGTATAAAGCTATTATAAGGTGAGAATACATAATGTGATCACTATTAGTTATCTTTATATATCTTTAGCTGACTGGAATTTTTTTTTATTGTCGTTAATTTCTCTTAATTGATAGGCTACGGATACTATAAATCACGTTTCGTCTATATGTTTGTAAAAACAATGACAAGTTTCTTAGTCAGAATATGTGATTCCACTGGTCATTAAACTAAATGACTTTAGCATTTACGTTCACTTAATACATAAAACACATCGTTAAACTTTTTCATTTAAACAAATCCGTGATTCCACGGGTCATTTCACTAGTCCTATATTCTCTATACATTATTTCACAGCCCATATTATTTAAGATTAAAAAAAATATCCTAAAAAGAGTCAATCCTAACCATCCAAAAGAAATCTATCAAGTAAATCTAATGGTGTTCATTTACCTACATTAAGAATTGTCTCTCTCCTATTAGATTATCAGACACTACCCAAATTAACCTTAATCCTGATACGTTCATCTCTACACATCAATAACCGCTATTCAGTGACATTAAGGGTGTGTTTGTTTGGTGCTGAATGGAACCATTCAGAGCTGAATGCTGAATCGGTCAGTGTTCAACGCGTTTGATTTTCATCTCTGAACGAGTGTTGGTGCTGAACGAGAAAAAAAAGACACTGAAGGGTTCACCTTCAAAATTGTCTCTAAATGGTTCAGATCTACATATTTCCCCTGATATCCTTTATTCCTCATCTATTTTCTCAATCTCTTTCACTTTACTGTCATATTTGTAGTGACCCGAACTTTTCCATGTTTATATATATATTAAATGAAATTGTAATTTACATGATTAAGTGTTTCCAACATGTTAAGCAATCAAACTTGTTAAGACTTGATTAATTGAAATAGGTTTCATATAGACAATTGACCACCCAAGTTGACCGGTGATTCACGAACGTTAAAACTTGTAAAAACTATATGATGACATATATATGGATATATATATATAGTTAACATGATATTATGATAAGTAAACATATCATTAAGTATATTAACAATGAACTACATATGTAAAAGCAAGACTACTAACTTAATGATTTTGAAACGAGACATATATGTAACGATTATCGTTGTAAAGACATTTAATGTATATATATATCATATTAAGAGATATTCATACATCATATTATCATGATAATATAATAATTTAAAATCTCATTTGATATTATAAACATTGGGTTAACAACATTTAACAAGATCGTTAACCTAAAGGTTTCAAAACCACACTTACATGTAACGACTAACGATGACTTAACGACTCAGTTAAAATGTATATACATGTAGTGTTTTAATATGTATTCATACACTTTTGAAAGACTTCAAGACACTTATCAAAATATTTCTACTTAACAAAAATACTTACAATTACATCCTCGTTCAGTTTCATCAACAATTCTACTCGTATGCACCCGTATTCGTACTCGTACAATACACAGCTTTTAGAAGTATGTACTATTGGTATATATACTCCAATGATCAACTCTTAGCAGCCCATGTGAGTCACCTAACACATGTGGGAACCATCATTTGGCAACTAGCATGAAATATCTCATAAAATTACAAAATTATGAGTAATCATTCATGACTTATTTACATGAAAACAAAATTACATATCCTTTATATCTAATCCATACACCAACGACCAAAAACACCTACAAATACTTTCATTCTTCAATTTTCTTCATCTAATTGATCTCTCTCAAGTTCTATCTTCAAGTTCTAAGTGTTCTTCATAAATTCTACAAGTTCTAGTTTCATAAAATCAAGAATACTTCCAAGTTTGCTAGCTTACTTTCAATCTTGTAGAGTGATCATCCAATCTCAAGAAATCTTTCTTATTTACAGTAAGATATCTTTCTAATACAAGGTAATACTCATATTCAAACTTTGATTCAATTTCTATAACTATAACAATCTTATTTCGAGTGGAAATCTTACATGAACTTGTTTTTCGTGTCATGATTCTGCTTCAAGAACTTTCAAGCCATCCAAGGATCCTTTGAAGCTAGATCCATTTTTCTCATTTCCAGTAGCTTTATCCAGAAAACTTGAGGTAGTAATGATGTTCATAACATCATTCGATTCATACATATAAAGCTATCTTATTCGAAGGTTTAAACTTGTAATCACTAGAACATAGTTTAGTTAATTCTAAACTTATTCGCAAACAAAAGTTAATCCTTCTAACTTGACTTTTAAAATCAACTAAATACATGTTCTATATCTATATTATATGCTAACTTAATGATTTAAAACCTGGAAACACGAAGAACACTGTAAAACCGGACATACGCCGTCGTAGTAACACCGCGGGCTGTTTTGGGTTAGTTAATTAAAAACTATGATAAACTTTGATTTAAAAGTTGTTCTTCTGGGAAAATTATTTTTCTTATGAACATGAAACTATATCCAAAAATCATGGTTAAACTCAAAGTGGAAGTATGTTTTCTAAAATGGTCATCTAGACGTCGTTCTTTCGACTGAAATGACTACCTTTACAAAAATGACTTGTAACTTATAGTTCCCACTATAAACCTATACTTTTTCTATTTAGATTCATAAAATAGAGTTCAATATGAAACCATAGCAATTTGATTCACTCAAAATGGATTTAAAATGAAGAAGTTATGGGTAAAACAAGATTGGATAATTTTTCTTGTTGTAACAACGTGAAAATTGGTAACAAATCTATATTAATCATATCCTAGCTAACTTATATTGTATTATACATGTATTCTAATATATTATGTAATCTTGGGATACCATAGACACGTATGCAAATGTTTTGACATATCATATCGACCCATGTGTATATATTATTTAGAACAACCATAGACACTCTATATGCAGTAATGAGGGTGTTAGCTATACAGGGTTGAGGTTGATTCCAAAAATATATATACTTTGAGTTGTGATCTAGCCTGAGACGTGTATACACTGGGTCGTGGATTGATTCAAGATAATATATATCAATTTTTTTCTGTACATCTAACGTTGGACAACTAGTTGTAGGTTACTAACGAGGACAGCTGACTTAATAAACTTAAAATATCCAAATGTATTAAAAGTGTTGTAAATATATTTTGAATATACTTTGATATTTATGTACATATTTGTTATAGGTTCGTGAATCGACCAGTGGCCAAGTCTTACTTCCCGACGAAGTAAAAATCTGTAAAAGTGAGTTATAGTCCCACTTTTAAAATCTAATATTTTTGGGATGAGAATACATGCAGGTTTTATAAATGATTTACAAAATAGACACAAGTACGTGAAACTACATTCTATGGTTGAATTATCAAAATCGAATATGCCCCTTTTTATTAAGTCTGGTAATCTAAGAATTAAGGAACAGACACCCTAATTGACGCGAATCCTAAAGATAGATCTATTGGGCCTAACAAACCCCATCCAAAGTACCGGATGCTTTAGTACTTCGAAATTTATATCATATTCGAAGGGTGTCCCGGAATGATGGGGATATTCTTATATATGCATCTTGTTAATGTCGGTTACCAGGTGTTCACCATATGAATGATTTTTATCTCTATGTATGGGATACATATTGAAATATGAAAACTTGTGGTCTATTGTTATGATTAGATATATATATAGGTTAAACCTATAACTCACCAACATTTTTGTTGACGTTTAAAGCATGTTTATTCTCAGGTGAATACTAAGAGCTTCCGCTGTTGCATACTAAAATAAGGACAAGATTTGGAGTCCATGTTTGTATGATATTGTGTAAAAACTGCATTCAAGAAACATATGTCGATGTAATATATTTCTATTGTAAACCATTATGTAATGGTCGTGTGTAAACAGTATATTTTAGATTATCATTATTTGATAATCTACGTAATGCTTTTGAAACCTTTATTGATAAAATAAAGGTTATGGTTGTTTTAAAAATGAATGCAGTCTTTGAAAAACGTCTCATGTAGAGGTCAAAACCTTGCAACGAAATCAATTAATATGGAACGTTTATAATCAATATGAACGGGACATTTCAGTTGGTATCTGAGCATTGGTCTTAGAGAACCAGAATTTTGCTTTAGTGTGTCTTATCGAGTTTGTTAGGATGCATTAGTAAGTCTGGACTTCGACCGTGTTTACTTGAAAAATGATTGCTTAACAAATTTTGTTGGAAACTATATATTTTTAACATGTGAATATTATGTGATATATTAATCTCTTAACGTTTTTGATATTATGTGATAGATGTCTACCTCTAGAACAAGTCCCATTGACTCACCTAATAATAATGAAGAGTCAAATGTAAATTGGAATGATTCGTGGACTGATTCACAAGTTCCCGAAGAGGAACCGGAAGAAGAATCCGAACCGGAAGAAGAATCGGAACCGGAAGAAGAATCGGAACCAGTGGGGGAAATAATAAAACGGTTAAGTAGAAGAAAATCCTCAACCAACCGACCAAAGTTAATTATGGTCAATGGTGTTTCCGCCAAGGAAGCAAAGTATTGGGGGGGTTACCAATTCTCCGATGAATCGGATCCCGACAAGGATTCCGATGATGTTGTAGAAATTACCCCAACACAAATTAATAAGGCAAAAGAGAACAATAAGGGAAAGGGCATAAAAATAGAGAAATTTGATTCCAAAC
Source organism: Rutidosis leptorrhynchoides (assembly GCF_046630445.1). Taxonomy (NCBI): domain Eukaryota; kingdom Viridiplantae; phylum Streptophyta; class Magnoliopsida; order Asterales; family Asteraceae; genus Rutidosis; species Rutidosis leptorrhynchoides. The sequence continues at coordinate 438,728,743 of NC_092336.1, forward strand.
CCGATGAACTTTATATGTATCGTCAACACCCATATTTCTTAAGTTGTGACAATAACCCGGGAACCTCTAAACCACCAGGTTTTTCTAAACCAATGTGGAAAACGACGGCTCATATTAGGGGAACATCATATATCCCTAGAAACTTGGCAAAACGAACCAAAACCGAAGAAGAAGAAATGAGCGAGTCGGAATAAGATAGTTGTATTCGTGTGGTGTAATATATGTAATATAGTGTGCTTATGCTTTATGATATATGTAAAAATTGCTTGTATTAATAAGTATTTTTTTTATGAATCTAACTCATGTCTATTTTACAGTATAAAAACACAAAATGGATAGACAACCCAATATTTTAAGAGACCTACCCAGAGACATGATTGATGAAATCTTGTCTAGAGTCGGTCAGAATTCCTCGGCACAACTATTTAAGGCGAGATCAGTTTGTAAGACATTCGAAGAATGTTCCAAGAATGCCTTGGTTTATAAAAGACTTTCGTTCGAAAGATGGGGGATATCACATTGGGAAATCCATAAGTTACGATGTGTTTACTTTGACGCATATATTGCGGGGAACCCAAATGCTATTTTACGCAACGGGTTAAGAAATTATTTTGACTCAATATATCCGAATATAGGACTTCGTGATTTAGAAAAAGCGGCTAACATGCAACATAAAGAAGCATGTTATGCTTACGGGTTAGTAATGTTCGCTTCTCACCAAAGTGAGAACAAGAACATCGGGCTACAACTATTAAACAAAACGTTCCCACAAGTGACGGACTCAGTAGTTGGGGTGAGAAACAAGGTTTTTAGATTGTTACGGGACTGTTGGACATTACGTAACCCTCGTCCCTTTGACGACGTTACAACACGCTGTCTTATCAACGGCCATAATGGTTATGTTCCACAAGACCAAGGATGGGAAGTAGTCCTAGTAAAACCAGAATGCATGACTTGTTTCTGGACGTATGAATTACGTGTCTTTATTGCCTTTGCTGAATAACTTGTGTACTAGCTAGAATTATCTTCACAACTATCTTGTATCAAAGTTATTGTGTGCTATATTTCATGTTATATGTAAAATAAGCGGTATTGTAAGTTTGTAAAATATTGTGAAAAAGTTTGAACGCGAAATATTATTATAATCAGTTTTTCATATAGAATTGTAGTAGTTGAATTGTATATTAGCTGCTAAGTATGAACTTAACGGGTAGGTACTACCCGAATTTAAGCTTATAAAACGCTAATATGAAGAAAAAGCTTTTATAAATGAGTTCATATTATGCTACGAGATACTATTGACTACTCTTAATATTCTGTATGATTAACTTGTTTCATTTGACTATTTGAAGGAAATGGCACCGACTACTCAACAAACCATGAATATGAGCGAAGAGGAATTTCGTACCTTTCTTGCTGCAAACATAGCCGCAGTACAGACTGCGCTACATACCAACAATAACTCCGAATCTAGCAATACAGCTAACGGCGCAAGAAATCGTGTAGGATGCACCTACAAAGAATTCACTGCCTGCAAACCTTTGAAATTTGATGGAACCGAAGGACCGATCGGATTAAAACGGTGGATCGAGAAGGTCGAATCGGTGTTTGCCATAAGTAAGTGTACTGAAGAGGACAAAGTGAAGTACGCTACGCATACATTCACAGGTACTGCGTTAACATGGTGGAATACCTATCTAGAGCAAGTGGGATAAGATGATGCTTACGCACTACCGTGTTCAGCATTCAAGCACTTGATGAACGAGAAGTACCGTCCCAGAACCGAGGTCAATAAGCTCAAGACAGAACTTAGAGGGTTACAAACCCAAGGATTTGATATTACCACGTACGAAAGACGATTCACAGAATTGTGCCTATTGTGTCCGAGAGCGTTCGAAGATGAGGAAGAGAAGATCGATGCGTTTGTGAAAGGATTACTGGAAAGAATTCAAGAAGATATAAGTTCACACGAGCCCGCCTCCATACAACAGGCATGTAGAATGGCTCACAAACTAGTGAACCATATTGAGGAAAGAATTAAAGAACAGGCGGCTGAAGAGGCCAATGTGAAGCAAGTCAAAAGAAAGTGGGAGGAAAACGGTGATAAGAATCACCAATACAACAACAACAACAATTACAACAATAATCGCAACAACTATCCCAACAATCGCAACATCAATCGCAACAACAACAAACGGTCCAACAACAACAACAACAACAGCAGCAACAACAACAACAACAACAACAACAACAACAACAGCAACTACAATAATCATCGCAACAACAATAACAACCGCAACAACAACAACAACAATCAGAAGTAGCTATGCCAAAGGTGTGAAAAGTATCACTCGGGGTTCTGCACCAAATTTTGCAAAAAGTGTAAAAGAAATGGTCATAGCGCGGTGAAGTGTGAGGTCTACGGGCCAGGGGTTAACAGGACGAAAGGAACAAATGGTGTCGGAACGAGTAATGGCAGAGCAAGTAGTGTCAGAGCAAGTTATGCCAATGTAGTTTGTTATAAATGTGGAAAACTGGGCCAAATTATTAGAAATTGCCCGAACCAGGAGAACACGAATGGACAAGGCCGCGGAAGAGTTTTCAATATTAATGCGGCAGAGGCACAGGAAGACCCGGAGCTTGTTACAAGTACGTTTCTTATTGACAATAAATCTGCTTACGTTTTATTTGATTCGGGTGCGGATAGAAGCTATATGAGTAGAGATTTTTGTGCTAAATTAAATTGTCCATTGACGCCGTTGGATAGTAAATTTTTACTCAAATTAGCAAACGGTAAATTAATTTCACCAGATTATATATGCCGGAATTGAGAAATTAAACTGGGTAGCGAAATATTTAAGATTGAATTTGATACCAGTAGAGTTAGGGAGTTTTGATGTAATAGTTGGCATGGACTGGCTGAAGAAGGTGAAAGCAGAGATCGTATGTTATAAAAATGCAATTCGCATTGTACGAGAAGAAGGAGAACCCTTAATGGTGTACGGAGAAAAGGGCAACACGAAGCTACATCTTATTAGTAATTTGAAGGCACAAAAACTAATAAGAAAAGGTTGCTATGCTGTTCTAGCACACGTCGAGAAAGTACAAACTGAAGAAAAGAGCATCAATGATGTTCCCGTCGCAAAAGAATTTCCCGATGTATTTCCGAAAGAATTACCTGGACTACCTCCACATCGATCTGTTGAATTTCAAATAGATCTTGTACCAGGAGTTGCACCAATAGCTCGTGCTCCTTATAGACTCGCACCTAGTGAGATGAAAGAACTGCAAAGCCAACTGCAAGAACTATTAGAACGTGGTTTCATTCGACCAAGCACATCACCATGGGGAGCTTCTGTTTTGTTTGTCAAGAAGAAGGATGGTACATTTAGGTTGTGTATTGACTACAGAGAGTTGAACAAACTTACCATCAAAAACCGTTATCCACTGCCGAGAATTGATGACTTATTTGATCAACTACAAGGCTCGTCGGTTTATTCGAAGATCGATTTACGTTCTGGATATCATCAAATGCGAGTAAAGGAGGATGATATTCCAAAAACTGCTTTTAGGACGCGTTATGGTCATTACGAGTTTAAAGTTATGCCGTTTGGATTGACTAACGCACCAGCTGTGTTCATGGACCTTATGAACCGAGTGTGTGGGCCATATCTTGACATGTTTGTCATTATTTTCATCGATGACATACTTATTTACTCAAAGAATGATCAAGAGCATGAAGAACATTTGAGAAAAGTGCTAGAAGTATTGAGGAAAGAAAAACTGTACGCTAAATTTTCAAAGTGTGCATTTTGGTTGGAAGAAGTTCAATTCCTCGGTCACATAGTGGACAAAGAAGGTATCCAGGTGGACCCGGCAAAGATCGAAATCGTTGAAAAGTGGGAAACCCCAAAAACTCCGAAGCATATACGTCAATTTTTAGGATTGGCTGGTTACTACAGAAGATTCATCCAAGATTTCTCCAAAATAGCAAAACCCTTGACTGCATTAACGCATAAAGGGAAGAAATTTGAATGGAAGGATGAACAAGAGAAGGCGTTTCAATTATTGAAGAAAAAGCTAACTATGGCACCTATATTGTCATTGCCTGAAGGGAATGATGATTTTGTGATTTATTGTGACGCATCAAAGCAAGGTCTCGGTTGTGTATTAATGCAACGAACGAAGGTGATTGCTTATGCGTCTAGAAAATTGAAGATTCACGAGCAAAATTATACGACGCATGATTTGGAATTAGGCGCGGTTATTTTTGCATTAAAGACTTGGAGGCACTACTTATATGGGGTCAAAAGTATTATATATACCGACCACAAAAGTCTTCAACATATATTTAATCAGAAACAACTGAATATGAGGCAGCGTAGGTGGATTGAATTGTTGAATGATTATAACTTTGGGATTCTTTACCACCCGGGGAAGGTAAATGTGGTAGCCGACGCCTTGAGCAGAAAGGACAGAGAACCCATTCGAGTAAAAATCTATGAATATAATGATTCACACTGAAAGGACCCGTTCATATACATTATAAACGATTCACAATAGTTGATTACATCGCAAGGTATTTGACCTCTATATGATACATTTTACAAACATTGCATTCATTTTTAAAAGACAAACTTTCTTTACAACGAAAGTTGACGGCATGCACACCATTTCATAATACATCCAACTATAATTGGCTTAATAATAAACTTGATGAACTCAATGACTCGAATGCAACGTCTTTCAAAATATGCCATGAATGACTCCAAGTAATATCCTTAAAATGAGCTAATGCACAGCGGAAGATTTCTTTAATACCTGAGAATAAACATGCTTTAAAGGGTCAACCAAAAGGTTGGTGAGTTCATAGGTTTATCGTAACAATCATTTCAATATATTAATAGACCACAAGATTTTCTTTTATAAATATATGTACACTCGCAAGTGTATAAAAGTATTCTATAAGTTGTAGGCACCCGGTAACAAGCCTTAACGTTCATGTTTTACCCTCTGAAGTACACCAGATCAGGTGTGTTTAAAATAACCTCGAAGTACTAAAGCATCCCATAGTCAGGATGGGGTTTGTCAGGCCCAATAGATCTATCTTTAGGATTCGCGCCTACCGTACATAGACAAGTAGTTTAATGTTACCAAGCTAAGGGTATATTTCTGGTTTAAACCCACATAGAATTAGTTTTAGTACTTGTGCCTATTCCGTAAAACATTTATAAAACAGCGCATGTATTCTCAGCCCAAAAATATATATAAAAAGGGAGTAATGAAACTCACAATACTGTATTTCGTAGTAAAAATACATATAACGTCATTTAACAAGTGCAAGGTTGGACTCGGATTCACAAACGTATCAATATTGATATTCAATATTGCAGGAAAGTACGTAGACGCAACGGAGATGATAAACACTAGATTGACCTCACGAGCATACCCATGAACCATACCCATCACCTCCATAGCTATAACCCATAATTTTCTTAGCTTCGACTCATTCAAAAAAAAACTATTTTGAAATCACTCGGACAGCACTCCGTCGTAATATTTTATGTATACTAATAATATCTTGAAATAATACAAAGAAAATATATATGTGTAATTCGATTGAGAGAGTTTAGAGAAATATATTTTCAAGTTTCTATGAAATAATGAAACCTATTGAATTCTATTTATAACATATTTTTGAATTATTAAAGTGAATTATTAAAGTATGAATTATTAAAATAAATTATTAAAGTATGAATTATTAAAGTGAATTATTAAAGTGAATTATTAAAGTATGAATTATTAAAGTGAATTATTAAAGTATGAATTATTAAAGTGAATTATTAAAGTGAATTATTAAAGTATGAATTATTAAAGTGAATTATTAAAGTGAATTATTAAAGTATGAATTATTAAAGTGAATTATTAAAGTATGAATTATTAAAGTGAATTATTAAAGTATGAATTATTAAATTGAATTATTAAAGTATGAATTATTAAAGTTAAAGTAAAATAAAAGTAAAGTAAAGGTAAAGTTAAAGTATAGTAAAAGTATAAAACTATATACGTATAATACGCGTATAAGTATATATAATATTAATTTAAATCGTTATATATATTTAATAAAATAAAATATAAATATCGTTATCTTTATCATACTGGTTAAGTAATGAGTTGTCAAAAGTGGTTCTAGATATTTATAAAAGATATATACGTTTTAATAATAAAGTTCTTTTTAAACTGAAAACGTTTTTTGTACTTTTGAAACTAAATTAATAGAATATTATGGAAACCAATTCTCCACTAACTTTTGTCTAACTTTCGTAAATGACACTTTTTGTTTTTATTTATAAATAGCTTTACAAATTATTCTGAATATCGTTAAGAGGAATAGATTTTCTCAAATCATAGTGGACCTCTCAACAGAGACTTGTAATCATAATTCAATGTTTCTGATAATTCAATCATTTAATATATTTTTTTAATTTCATCGAAAATCATATTGAAACAAATACGTTCGTGTAAGGTATTATACATTTAATACTTTATTAATATTCTCAAGTTATAATATATATATACATATACATATCTATTTATATATAACGGTTCGTGAATCGTCGGAATTTGTTCGAGGTTATAATGAATGTATGAACACAGTTTAAAATTCTTGAGATTTAACTTAACAAACTTTGCTTACCGTGTCGGAATAATATAAAGATTAAAGTTTAAATTTGGTCGGAAATTTCCGGCTCGTCACAGTACCTACCCGTTAAAGAAATTTCGTCCCCGAAATTTGATAGAGGTCGTCATGACTAACAATGAGAATGTTATTATAACGATTATAGAGTTTTATCATGTTCAAGAAGAATGGATAAAATAATTCGATTAATCGAAATGTGTGAGTGAAGTTATCGTAAATGAATGAAATAAGATAATAGTGATTCGTCGTATCTTTTGACGTCATCACGATTGATCTCCGAAAAGAAAATCTTTGTAATCTATATTGGATTTGATTATTCGGCGATTAAGAAAATTATGATCCTCTTCGAATTAATGCGATAATCCATTTTGATTTCTCTGTCGGATATTTCACTATAAATCCACCTCATTTGTTTTCTTACAACTCACACCTTCTCAACTCATATTTTAAAGTATTTGTCAATATGCTTCATCCAGTGCTGATTCTTGATATACTCCTCACTTTCATATCTGTCACTCTTCTTTTTCATCTGCCTCCGAAATAATCTATTTACTTCTACTATACTCTTGGTTTTATAGTGTTTTTAGTTCTCCCGTGTCTTTATATTGCTATATGCATTGATATATACGGTTTGTGATTTCTGGGTTGTTGTTAGGTTTTATATCTTCCCTTATATTTCAAAGTCCTTGCTTCTTCTATAATCATTGTCATCCCCAATTAATGCTCTCTTTTATTTGCTGCGATTTATACCCCAATTTCTATTTCGGAGTTTTGTCCTTTCGTTTCTTCTTCTTGCGATTAAGCACCGCTTGTAATGGTCCAGAATTCGCATATATGAATTTCGGAATGAACATTGTTAATGTTCTAAGAAGGAAATTGTAATGGCACGATCTTGACTTGTCAAATTACTAGAATACCTCGAAAAAGGCCGAATCATCAAGAAATATTTTCTTGATATTTTAGAGGTTAAATAGAATACAAGAGTCGTGTAACATAGCACATGATGACGTTATGATCGGTGAATCATCACGTTCCATTTAGAAACTCAGCATGACTTACTGTAATATAATCACGTTGATCAAGTGTCATTATATTATACTAGTTCATGCTTCAGTTCACAACACTACTTCAAAAATATTCCTATTTTAAATTCGAAAGTTTCAAAATTTAGAAACTAAAATAGTTTCTTTTATGATGTAATACAGACAGCACGAAGAGGTAAATGATTTCAGATAAGAATAATTATGGAAATATCTTCATAAATATGGAGGATATTTATAATGAAAGATACGATGATATCTTAAAATTTCTAATATCAGAGGATGATGAAGAATATTGTCCGTAAGGGTTTATAGTCAGGAGCAAGGTATTTGATAACGACTTCAGCAGACACGGAATCATTTGGATTCTTTGAAGGTAGATTTCGTCCTTGTGATTTATCCACAGCCTTCTTCATGGTTTGCTCAATCCGTATTTTTCAGTACCAAATATTCTTTTTTCTAAGCTTTGCCAACATACTACTCTTTATCATCAAACTTTTTACTGTTAAGGTCGTTTATAGTTTTTGCTGCTTCATCAGTATTTCGAGAACTAGTTCACAGTTTAGGGTGTTTTTCAGAAACTTCACATTCAAAGTATATAAGTCCAGAAGATAGACACATATAATTGTTGGCGTAGACATGCTGCGATATTTCAAAATACTGATTGCTAATTTTCGATGATTCGTATGGCAATTTTCGGTACAAGATGCAGATGAGTAAATGATGGGGTTTTGATAAATATAAAGATTTTTCGGAAAGTCAAAGATCAATGAAGTTATTAATAAGTTTACTGTTAATGTGGCGAGATATGAAAGGTTCTCCGGTAATATTGATGAAGAGGTAATCATTATAATAAGGCTTATTCGATTGAACAATTGAAGTTGGTTTGCTGGAGCTGTGACAAAACCGTCTATTTTTAGAAGGGATTGAAAAGTTATTTTAGCTAGTAAATGCCAAAAGGTCTGACATGGATACATGTTAAATTATGACTTTGGTTTCAAGAGTTTTTCAGGTACGTAACTGTGGATAACATGTGGTTGGATCATCATCTCGATTATTCATTATTTGAAGTGTCTTCAGGTATTTCGAAGGGCTTGAACACAGATTATAATCGTTAATATACATACGATGTTCTAACACAGTTTTGAAGTTAAAGTATAGCTTTGAAAGATGTAAGAATCTAAGAGTGATGATACCGGTTATAACTTGAATTGAATTCGGCGATTTCAAAATCAGAATATGTAATTAGATTTTTGAATGAGTATGGTTGTTTTGATTTCTATAAAAGAATGTATATTGTTGTGAAAGTAGGGAGTATAATGGATGATTTGCTGAATCAGATTCGAAGAATGTAACATATTAATTGTGAATTTATATATCTCTCGGGTATTACCTACCCATTAAAAAAATTGTCACAATTAATATTTTGTACAAAAGAATTTTATTACAGTCTTTATGGAAATATATGTGTATATTTCTTCAGATGTAATATTGATTTAATGAGTTAATATTAAATTAAACTCACTTAATTTATGGTTAAGGCTAGGATAGATAATTTCTAAACTTTAGAAATTACATAATCGTCATAGAATTTTTTCCCAATGAAGTTATGAATCAATACTTCATCGTTGTGGTATTCCTTAGTATCTACAGGGCGTATGACGTCGATGCTCATGGGACAGATTGTGAAGTTGAGGTTTGCGATGCGGTTGTTGTTGGTGGTGGTAATGGTACTGTTGATGTTGTTGCTGGTGGTACTGGTTATGTTGTTGGTGCTGCTGCTGGTGTTTGTAACCTTTGCACCATATTCTCCAAAGCCACTACCCGAGCGCGAAGCTCGTTGACTTCTTCTATTACACCGGGGTGATTGTCGGTTCGGACGAGCGGATAAATAAGATCTTGAATTTGGTGTAGTATATAATCATGACGAGATACTCTGGAAATGAGAGAGAAAATGGTGTTTCGAATAGGTTCGCCGGTAAGTGCTTCAGGGTCTTCGCCAAGAGGGCAATGTGGTGGATGGAAGGGATCACCTTCTTCTTGTCTCCAATGATTAAGGAGGCTACGAACCCATCCTCAATTCATCCAGAATAGATGATGACTAATTGGTTGATCCATTCCGGTCACACTGCTTTCGGAACTTGAGTGGGATTCCATTTCGGAATCCGAGGGACTTGAACTAATGACGAATTCCATTTCGTACGATTGAATAAAGAATTTTTCGATATGAAATGATTTTCCGGCTATCAGGTGGTATTCTAATTATATAGAGCAAAAGGTTTCGTAGATTACGGAGGAATTTACGGAATATGTCAGGCAAAGTTTACAGTAACAGATAAGCTAAGATATGAATTAGCAGATACGCTAAGATATGAATTTTGTCTATACACTATTCATGCAATCAATGCAATAAGATGTGTCTAGACTAAAAATGATAAGCAGATAATTTCCGACAAAAATGATGAGCAAAACTTTTGGCATGCAGACACGGTCGAAGTCCAGACTCACTAATGCATCCTAACGACTATCAGTTAGACACACTAATGCAGACCTGGTTTGCTAAGACCACCGCTCTGATACCAACTGAAAGGACCCGTTCATATACATTATAAACGATTCACAATAGTTGATTACATCGCAAGGTATTTGACCTCTATATGATACATTTTACAAACATTGCATTCGTTTTTAAAAGACAAACTTTCTTTACAACGAAAGTTGATGGCATGCACACCATTTCATAATACATCTAACTATAATTGGATTAATAATAATCTTGATGAACTCAATGACTCGAATGCAACGTCTTTCAAAATATGCCATGAATGACTCCAAGTAATATCCTTAAAATGAGCTAATGCACAGCGGAAGATTTCTTTAATACCTGAGAATAAACATGCTTTAAAGTGTCAACCAAAAGGTTGGTGAGTTCATAGGTTTATCATAACAATCATTTCAATATATTAATAGACCACAAGATTTTCGTTTATAAATATATGTACACTCGCAAGTGTATAAAAGTATTCTATAAGTTGTAGGCACCCGGTAACAAGCCTTAACGTTCATGTTTTACCCTCTGAAGTACACCAGATCAGGTGTGTTTAAAATAACCTCGAAGTACTAAAGCATCCCATAGTCAGGATGGGGTTTGTCAGGCCCAATAGATCTATCTTTAGGATTCGCGCCTACCGTACATAGACAAGTAGTTTAATGTTACCAAGCTAAGGGTATATTTCTGGTTTAAACCCACATAGAATTAGTTTTAGTACTTGTGCCTATTCCGTAAAACATTTATAAAACAGCGCATGTATTCTCAGCCTAAAAATATATATAAAAAGGGAGTAATGAAACTCACAATACTGTATTTCGTAGTAAAAATACATATAACATCATTTAACAAGTGCAAGGTTGGACTCGGATTCACAAACGTATCAATATTGAGATTCAATATTGCAGGAAAGTACGTAGACGCAACGGAGATGATAAACACTAGATTGACCTCACGAGCATACCCATGAACCATACCCATCACCTCCATAGCTATAACCCATAATTTTCTTAGCTTCGACTCATTCAAAAAAAACTATTTTGAAATCACTCGGACAGCACTCCGTCGTAATATTTTATGTATACTAATAATATCTTGAAATAATACAAAGAAAATATATATATGTAATTCGATTGAGAGAGTTTAGAGAAATATATTTTCAAGTTTCTATGAAATAATGAAACCTATTGAATTCTATTTATAACATATTTTTGAATTATTAAAGTGAATTATTAAAGTATGAATTATTAAAATGAATTATTAAAGTATGAATTATTAAAGTGAATTATTAAAGTGAATTATTAAAGTATGAATTATTAAAGTGAATTATTAAAGTGAATTATTAAAGTATGAATTATTAAAGTGAATTATTAAAGTGAATTATTAAAGTATGAATTATTAAAGTGAATTATTAAAGTGAATTATTAAAGTGAATTATTAAAGTATGAATTATTAAATTGAATTATTAAAGTATGAATTATTAAAGTTAAAGTAAAATAAAAGTAAAGTAAAGGTAAAGTTAAAGTATAGTAAAAGTATAAAACTATATACGTATAATACGCGTATAAGTGTATATAATATTAATTTAAATCGTTATATATATTTAATAAAATAAAATATAAATATCGTTATCTTTATCATACTGGTTAAGTAATGAGTTGTCAAAAGTGGTTCTAGATATTTATAAAAGATATATACGTTTTAATAATAAAGTTCTTTTTAAACTGAAAATGTTTTTTGTACTTTTGAAACTAAATTAATAGAATATTATGGAAACCAATTCTCCACTAACTTTTGTCTAACTTTCGTAAATGACACTTTTTGTTTTTATTTATAAATAGCTTTACAAATTATTCTGAATATCGTTAAGAGGAATAGATTTTCTCAAATCATAGTGGACCTCTCAACAGAGACTTGTAATCATAATTCAATGTTTCTGATAATTCAATCATTTAATATATTTTTTTAATTTCATCGAAAATCATATTGAAACAAATACGTTCGTGTAAGGTATTATACGTTTAATACTTTATTAATATTCTCAAGTTATAATATATATATACATATACATATCTATTTATATATAACGGTTCGTGAATCGTCAGAATTTGGTCGAGGTTATAATGAATGTATGAACACGGTTTAAAATTCTTGAGATTTAACTTAACAAACTTTGCTTATCGTGTCGAAATAATATAAAGATTAAAGTTTAAATTTGGTCGGAAATTTCCGGGTCGTCACACACACTAACCTTACTACTCAAATAAAGGAGGCGCAACAAGGAGTTTTAAAAGAGGGAAATTTAAAGGATGAAATACCCAAAGGATCGGAGAAGCATCTTAATATTCGAGAAGACGGAACCCGGTATAGGGCTGAAAAAATTTGGGTACCAAAATTTGGAGATATGAGAGAAATGGTACTTAGAGAAGCTCATAAAACCAGATACTCAATACATCCTGGAACGGGGAAGATGTACAAGGATCTTAAGAAACATTTTTGGTGACCAGGTATGAAAGCCGATATTGCTAAATATGTAGGAGAATGTTTGACGTGTTCTAAGGTCAAAGCTGAACATCAGAAACCATCAGGTCTACTACAATAACCTGAACTCCCGGAATGGAAATGGGAAAACATTACCATGGATTTCATTACTAAATTGCCAAGGACTGCAAGTGGTTATGATACTATTTGGGTAATAGTTGATCGTCTCACCAAGTCAGCACACTTCCTGCCAATAAGAGAAGATGACAAGATGGAGAAGTTAGCACGACTGTATTTGAAGGAAGTCGTCTCCAGACATAGAATACCAATCTCTATTATCTCTGATAGGGATGGCGGATTTATTTTAAGATTCTGGTAGACATTACAGCAAGCATTAAGAACTCGTCTAGACATGAGTACTGCCTATCATCCACAAACTGATGGGCAGTGCGAAAGGACGATACAAATGCTTGAAGACATGCTACGAGCATGTGTTATTGATTTCGGAAACAGTTGGGATCGACATCTACCGTTAGCAGAATTTTCCTACAACAACAGCTATCATTCAAGCATTGAGATGGCGCCGTTTGAAGCACTTTATGGTAGAAAGTGCAGGTCTCCGATTTGTTGGAGTGAAGTGGGGGATAGACAGATTACGGGTCTGGAGATAATACAAGAAACTACCGAGAAGATCATCCAAATTCAACAACGGTTGAAAACCGTGCAAAGTCGACAAAAGAGCTACGCCGACATTAAAAGAAAAGACATAGAATTTGAAATTGGAGAGATGGTCATGCTTAAGGTTGCACCTTGGAAAGGTGTTGTTCGATTTGGTAAACGAGGGAAATTAAATCCAAGGTATATTGGACCATTCAAGATTATTGATCGTGTCGGACCAGTAGCTTACCGACTTGAGTTACCTCAACAACTTGAGAATGTACATAACACTTTCCACGTCTCGAATTTGAAGAAATATTTTGCTAAAGAAGATCTCACTATTCCGTTGGACGAAATCCAAATCAATGAAAAACGTCAATTCATTGAAGAACCCGTCGAAATAATGGATCGTGAGGTTAAGAGACTTAAACAAAACAAGATACCGATTGTTAAGGTTCGATGTAATGCTCGTAGAGGACCCGAGTTCACCTGGGAGCATGAAGATCAGATGAAGAAGAAATACCCGCATTTATTTCCAGAAGATACGTCAACACCTCCAACTGCTTAAAATTTCGGGACGAAATTTATTTAACGGGTAGGTACTGTAGTGACCCGAACTTTTTCATGTTTATATATATATTAAATGAAATTATTATTTACATGATTAAGTGTTTCCAACATGTTAAGCAATCAAACTTGTTAAGACTTGATTAATTAAAATAGGTTTCATATAGACAATTGACCACCCAAGTTAACCGGTGATTCATGAACGTTAAAACTTGTAAAAACGATATGATGACATATATATGGATATATATATATATATATATATATATATATATATATATATATATATATATATATATATATATATATATATATATATATATATATATGATATTATGATAGGTAAACATATCATTAAGTATATTAACAATGAACTACATATGTAAAAGCAAGACTACTAACTTAATGATTTTGAAACGAGACATATATGTAACGATTATCGTTGTAACGATATTTAATGTATATATATCATATTAAGAGATATTCATACATCATATTATCATGATAATATAATAATTTAAAATCTCATTTGATATTATAAACATTGGGTTAACAACAATCTTATTTCGAGTGGAAATCTTACTTGAACTTGTTTTTCGTGTCATGATTCTGCTTCAAGAACTTTCAAGCCATCCAAGGATCCTTTGAAGCTAGATCCATTTTTCTCATTTCCAGTAGCTTTATCCAGAAAACTTGAGGTAGTATTGATGTTTATAACATCATTCGATTCATACATATAAAGCTATCTTATTCGAAGGTTTAAACTTGTAATCACTAGAACATAGTTTAGTTAATTCTAAACTTGTTCGCAAACAAAAGTTAATCCTTCTAACTTGACTTTTAAAATCAACTAAACACATGTTCTATATCTATATGATATGTTAACTTAATGATTTAAAACATGGAAACACGAAGAACACTGTAAAACCGGACATACGCCGTCGTAGTAACACCGCGGGTTGTTTTGGGTTAGTTAATTAAAAACTATGATAAACTTTGATTTAAAAGTTGTTCTTCTGGGAAAATGATTTTTCTTATGAACATGAAACTATATCCAAAAATCATGGTTAAACTCAAAGTGGAAGTATGTTTTCTAAAATGGTCATCTAGACGTCATTCTTTCGACTGAAATGACTACCTTTACAAAAATGACTTGTAACTTATATTTCCGACTATAAACCTATACTTTTTCTGTTTAGATTCATAAAATAGAGTTCAATATGAAACCATAGCAATTTGATTCACTCAAAACAGATTTAAAATGAAGAAGTTATGGGTAAAACAAGATTGAATAATTTTTCTTGTTGTAGCAACGTGAAAATTGGTAACAAATCTATATTAATCATATCCTAGCTAACTTATATTGTATTATACATGTATTCTAATATATTATGTAATCTTTGGATACCATAGACACGTATGCAAATGTTTTGACATATCATATCGACCTATGTGTATATATTATTTGGAACAACCATAGACACTCTATATGCAGTAATGAGGGAGTTAGCTATACAGGGTTGAGGTTAATTCCAAAAATATATATACTTTGAGTTGTGATCTAGCCTGAGACGTGTATACACTAGGTCGTGGATTGATTCAAGATAATATATATCAATTTTTTTCTGTACATCTAACGTTGGACAACTAGTTGTAGGTTACTAACGAGGACAGCTGACTTAATAAACTTAAAACATCAAAATGTATTAAAAGTGTTGTAAATATATTTTGAATATACTTTGATATATATGTACATATTTGTTATAGGTTCGTGAATCGACCAGTGGCCAAGTTTTACTTCCCGACGAAGTAAAAATCTGTGAAAGTGAGTTATAGTCCCACTTTTAAAATCTAATATTTTTGAGATGAGAATACATGCAGGTTTTATAAATGATTTACAAAATAGACACAAGTACGTGAAACTACATTCTATGGTTGAATTATCGAAATCGAATATGCCCCTTTTTATTAAGTCTGGTAATCTAAGAATAAGGGAACAGCCACCCTAATTGACGTGAATCCTAAAGATAGATCTACTGGGCCTAACAAACCCCATCCAAAGTACCGGATGCTTTAGTACTTCGAAATTTATATCATATCCGAAGGGTGTCCCGGAATGATGGGGATATTCTTATATATGCATCTTGTTAATGTCGGTTACCAGGTGTTCACCATATGAATGATTTTTATCTCTATGTATGGGATGCGTATTGAAATATGAAATCTTGTGGTCTATTGTTACGATTTGATATATATATAGGTTAAACCTATAACTCACCAACATTTTTGTTGACGTTTAAAGCATGTTTATTCTCAGGTGAATACTAAGAGCTTCCGATGTTGCATACTAAAATAAGGACAAGATTTGGAGTCCATGTTTGTATGATATTGTGTAAAAACTGCATTCAAGAAACATATGTCGATGTAATATATTTCTATTGTAAACCATTATGTAATGGTCGTGTGTAAACAGTATATTTTAGATTATCATTATTTGATAATCTACGTAATGCTTTTGAAACCTTTATTGATAAAATAAAGGTTATGGTTGTTTTAAAAATGAATGCAGTCTTTGAAAAACGTCTCATGTAGAGGTCAAAACCTCGCAACGAAATCAATTAATATGGAACGTTTATAATCAATATGAACGGGATATTTCAATATTCACAAGAAACTCAAGTTAACGGATTGATCTTCTTACCAAGTAACTCCTTTCATCCTTGATATTCCTAACTTTAAAACCCTATTTTTTTCTCTCTTCTAGCATGTGAATGAACACATCTGTCGTTTTTAATTTATTGACCGTTATCGATCCAAGCCTTCTGACTCACCTGATCTGGTATATTGCTTCCATCCTTTTTATTTGTAGATAACGCACTTTATTCCACCAATTTGGTCCTATTTGTTTATATGAGTTTAACAATTTTCTTTTTCTATAATTAAAAAAATTAAAGGTTTTAGCTTCTGCATTTTTGGGGGATTTCATACTCTAGGTATGGACAAAATTGATGTTTCATTGAAACAAAAAAAAGGTAGGTTGAATTGGAAACATAATTAAGAATGCTAGAAGTAATTTTAAGTTGTTGGTTTGATACTTTTGAATGTGGTGTTTGATTTGGTTTGGTAAATGTGGTGTTTGGTTTGGTGAATGTGGTGTTAGAAACCAAATAGTATGAAATCTTTGACTGAACTTTTGGATGAAATGTTAACCATATAGAATAAAATGTTGATGACCGATTTTTATAAAATGTTAATGACCCATTTTTTATACAGGTTGTAATGGATTTGGAGAATGAAGTTGTGCTTATGCTCATGATCAGTTGATATTAGATGACACTCGCTTCATTTTTGAAAATTCAAGGAATGTTTGAAAAATTATTATGTTTTGAATATTTAATGGAAATGGAATGGATGGATATTATTGTTTATGTATTTTAAGTTACGAATATGCATTCTCATATTAAATGTGTTTGTAAAGTGTACCCAAATAAACCAGCATATATTATAAGGTTAAAATGGTAATTTTATGTCATTCGGAGTATTGATTCAGAATGTTTATCAAACAGTTACTTTGATTCAGAATCATATTCATTCAGAGCTTTTGAACTGTTCAAATCACTGAACCATTCAGCGCTAAATCATTCAGTTTTATCAAACGTAGCCTAACTTAACTAAAACACCAAAACACCGACCAGTTATTTTTTCAGTTTAGCAAAACACGGTAACGCACACATCCTCTTCTCTTTTCTCTCATGAGTTCCAATCTCAATCTCAATCTCAGATATTGTTTTTTCATATATCACTTTTCCTTCCACTCCTTCATCAATCTGCTATCTGTCCAATATCCCATCATCATCATCTTCGTCATCATCGATTCAATTTACAAACCCTACCCTAACACTGAAAGGACCCGTTCATATACATTATAAACGATTCACAATAGTTGATTACATTGCGAGGTATTTGACCTCTATATGATACATTTTACAAACATTGCATTCGTTTTTAAAAGACAAACTTTCTTTACATCGAAAATTGACAGGCATGCATACCATTTCATAATATCCACTATCCAACTATAAATTGATTTAATAATAATCTTTGATGAACTCAATGACTCGAATGCAACGTTCTTCGAAATATGCTATGAAAGACTCCAAGTAATATCTTTAAAATGAGCAAATGCACAGCGGAAGATTTCTTTAACACCTGAGAATAAACATGCTTTAAAGTGTCAACCAAAAGGTTGATGAGTTCATTAGTTTATCATAATCATTTATTTCCATCATTTTAATAGACCACAAGAATTTCATTTTCAGTTCTCATAAATATACGTCCCATGCATAGAGACAAAAATAATCATTCATATGGTGAACACCTGGTAACCGACATTAACTAGATACATATAAGAATATCCCCTATCATTCCGGGATCCTCCTTCGGACATGATATAAATTTCGAAGTACTAAAGCATCCGGTACTTTGGATGGGGTTTGTTAGGCCCAATAGATCTATCTTTAGGATTCGCGTCAATTAGGGTGTCTGTTCCCTAATTCTTAGATTACCAGACTTAATAAAAAGGGGCATATTCGATTTCGATAATTCAACCATAGAATGTAGTTTCACGTACTTGTGTCTATTTCGTAAAACATTTATAAAAGTTGCGCATGTATTCTCAGCCCAAAAATATAAAGGGTAAAAAGGCAAATGAAACTCACCATACTGTATTTCGTAGTAAAAATACATATAACGTCATTGAACAAGTGCAAGGTTGGCCTCGGATTCACGAACCTAAATTAATTATATATATTTATATGTTGGTCAATATTTGTCTAACAAATTAGGTCAAGTCATAGTGTACCACAATCCTAATGCTCGAGACTAATATGCAAAAGTCAACAAAAGTAAATTTGACTCAAAATAATTTTCAAAAATCTATACATGATTAATATATAGTTTAAATATCGTCGTTTTATATTTTTAAATATTTTTAAAAGATTTATTAGAGTAAATAATATAATTTATTTATTAATAAATAAAATTTTATATTAAATTTATATAATAAAATATACTTTTATATATATTAAGTAATAAAATTTATAGGGTTCATTTAATATCATAAAGATAATATGATAGGTATTATTAAAGTAAGTTATTACACGTAGTAAAATATGTTTGTATCACATATTTATTTGATAAAATAATATCTATAATGATAGTAAGTAAAAGTTGTATTATTTTGTAATAATAATTATTATTATAAAAATATCAATATTTATAATTACTAAGATGACATTATGATAAAATGATAATTCTAATTATGATAGCTTTAATATTTACGATAATTTTTAATATTATCTTTAAAATAAAAATTCTATTTAAAATAATAATAATAATGATATTTTATAGTAACAATGACATTTCTATTAAAATGATAATTTTTGTTAAAATGATAGTTTTAATACTAACGATACTTTTAATAATAATAGTAATGATAAAAATAATAAGAACAATAATTTTATCTAAATTAATATCTTATAATATTTTAATTTCATCATGATACTCTTACTCATTATTTCCTAATTGTTTCGTTTAATAGCTTTTAATCGTCTTTTATATCGTGTTCATAATAATGATAATAATAGTAATCAAAATATTTAGGTGTTACAATTATTTGTTTTAATTACACTAATATTAATAATGATAGTTACTATAATATTATTAACGATAATACTAATAATTATCTTAATGATAATATAGTAATAATAATAATAACAATAACAATAACCATTTTTAAATAATGATATATATATATTAATAATGATAATAATAATAATACTAATAATAATAATAATAATAATAATAATAATAATAATAATAATAATGATAATTGGATAATAATAATAATAATAATAATAATAATAATAATAATAATAATAATAATAATAATAATTATAACTTTAACGATAATAACGATAGTAATAAAAAAACAATTTTTAATGATAAATCCCTTTTATTGATAAAGATAATAATAATGATAATAATAAGATAAAACTAGAACGACGATAAAAACGACGATAATAATAATCATTTTTAATAAAAATATCGAAAATTCAATTGATTATAACTTCTAATCCGTTCTTCGAAACCATTCGATATCTAAAGGAAAAGTTCTTAGTTTTTCGCTAGCTTTCCAAGGACATGCATATCTTATACCTTATCTCAACCGCAAGTGTAACTAATTCAAGATTCAACCTAACCTGTCTAAGGGCAATATCAAAAGTACAAGCATGCATAATCCTAAATACTCGAGCACTAGTCAGGGATACACTATTAGTATGTAAAAGTTAAATTATGAGTACTCACGTATCAATATTGAGATTCAATATTGCAGGAAAGGTACGTAGACGCAACGGAAATGATAAACACTATATTGACCTCACGAGCATACCCATGAACCATACTCAATCACCTCCATAGCTATAACCCATAATTTCCTTAATCCTATCCTACTCGAAAAACAATTTCGAAATCACTCGGACAACACTCCGTCGTAATATTTTATGTGTACTAATAATATCTTGAAATAATACGGAGTAAATATATATATGTAAATCGATTGAGAGAGTTTAGAGAAAAATATTTTCAAGTTTCTATGAAATAATGAAACCTATTGAATTCTATTTATAATAGATTTTTGAATTATTAAAGTGAATTATTAAAGTATGAATTATTAAAGTGAATTATTAAAGTATGAATTATTAAAGTGAATTATTAAAGTATGAATTATTAAAGTGAATTATTAAAGTATGAATTATTAAAGTGAATTATTAAAGGAAATTATTAAAGTTAAAGTAAAGTAAAAATAAAGTAAAGGTAAAGTTTAAGTATAGTAAAAGTATAAAACTATGTACGTATTATACGCGTATAAATATATATAATATTAATTTAAATCGTTATATATATTTAATAAAATAAAATATAAATATCGTTATCTTTATCATACTAGTTAAGTAATGAGTTGTCAAAAGTGGTTCAAGATATTTATAAAAGTTATATACGTTTTAATAATAAAGTTCTTTTTAAACTGAAAACGTTTTTGTACGTTTGAAACTAAATAGATCAATCGAGTCTTTATGAGATTCAATCTTCCACTATCCTTTGTCTAGTTCTCAATTATTGACAATTTGTTCTTATTTATAAATTACTTTACCATTTTCCGAATATTGTTAAAATGGAAAGATTTCTCAAATCAACGTGGGCCTTTCAACAGAGACTTGTAATCATAATTTAATATATCTGATAATTCAATCATTTGATCTTATCTTCTAATTCCATTGATAAACATTTTGAAACAGATACAATCATATAAAGTATTTAATCTAATATTTTGTTTACGTTTCAAGTTATAATATATATACACATATACATATATAATCATAT
The DNA here is from genome assembly GCF_046630445.1 of Rutidosis leptorrhynchoides. Lineage (NCBI taxonomy): Eukaryota > Viridiplantae > Streptophyta > Magnoliopsida > Asterales > Asteraceae > Rutidosis > Rutidosis leptorrhynchoides. The sequence goes on from NC_092336.1 coordinate 438,750,179, forward strand.
TCGTTTAATGGTTCGTGAATCGTTGGAACTTGGTCGAGGTTGAATGAATGTATGAACATAGTTTAAAATTCTTGAAATTTAACTTAACAAATATTGCTTATTGTGTCGGAAACATATAAAGATTAAAGTTTAAATTTGGTTGGAAATTTCCGGGTTGTCACAAACAAATCAATTAACCTTTAGATCTGAATAAATATAGCAACGATCACTTATTTGGATGATACGGGATGATGGTTTATACATTAGTTCATGAATTCTGAATTCGGTTAATCAATCTGCTAATGTAAACTGAAAAGAATAACGAAAAATCCTAATTTCGAAAGATTAAACAAAAAATTAGATAAAACCCTAAAAGTTATAGAACTCCACGAAATCATACGAATAAGACTAATAAAGGAGAAACAATTTACCTTTGATTTGGTGAACCCTAATTGTATTTGGATGAATGCTTTGAAGGATTTGAGATAAAACCTTAAATGTTATAGAACTCAACTAAATCAAACGAATAGGACTAATAAAAGAGAATCGATTTACCTTTGATTTGGTGAACCCTAATTGTATTTGAATGGAAATGGTTTGTGTAGTGAGTTGTTCGATTCTGTATCATCGTGTATGCAATAAATTGAATATAGATGATAAGCATAAATCAAAAAGAAAGAAAGAAACAAACAAACAAACAAACGAACGAACCCTAAATTGCATCTAATCCTAATTGCATTTATAATAGCTTTTGTGAACGGTTTTTTTTTTCTCCATGATAACTGCAATAGTGGGTGAAGCAGCTATTCAATCAGTAGGTTATTAAAGGGCAATTGAAGTAATTAACCATGTTAACCACTGCTTAAAATTGCAAATGACGACAACTGATTTTGAAGGGCCAAGATTAATCTGAAATTTAATCATCTAACTAGTTTAATACCCGTGAATTCGCGAGATTAGATAGTAAACTTTTTTTTAATGTGACATACTTGATTATATTGAATGATGAATAAATTCACCTAACAAAGTCTGTTAAAAAGAGTTATTCAAATGTGATTCAACGATAAAGGAAATTTTTAGAGATTAAAAGAGTTTAAAGTACGCTAAACCATCTACGTTAAAATTAATAATGTCTTTTGAACAAAAAACTATTAGTCAGTAAAATTTGAATTTCGAATTAAGAAAAACAGGGTAAAAAAGTTAATAAAGTTCATTAATATCTACGAATTTCCCTTGTTGCAAGCTAAAATTACAAAGTTACACCAGTAATAGTACAACCCAGAAGCTAGTAAAAATGAGGATGACATAATCAACTCATTTAGTTTTTTTATAAACCAAGATATATAAACTAAATAAACTATTGAATCACATGTATAAATCACAACAACAACAACAACAACAACAACAACAACAACAACAACAACAACAAAATTAATCATAATAAAATACGAAAGAAGTAGGAAAGCTTGTCTAAATCTCAAGAGAGTAATAATCACACGTATAATAGTTATAAAATCACACATAGGACAATACTTTACTCATAACATAATGTATTGAAATAAAATCCAATTATTTCCCAAAGCAATTCATCCATACGATCATATGTAAGTTTCAATTTTTACATAAAGTTCTTAACAGTTTGAATCATCAAGAACCTTCAGGAATATAAATCTACAACAAAATCTGCTTGGTGCATAAACCATTATTAGATGAATGCCGAATCCACCCTTCTTGATGCATCTAATATATATATGCCTACTTCATATACAAAGAAAGCTATCAGCAAAATTCTAATACTTAATTATGATAATTAGTAGAAAAATTTTGATTGTACAATAACACATATTAATTATCCGAGTTGATTAACCAATGAGGCAGTAAGCAAGCTCATGTAAAAATAACAACATGACCAGCAGGCACTCAACATATTATTTGACATTGCTTTTTCAAAATAAAATAAAAATAGGATGTTACTAACGACAGTCCTTAGGGTTGTCGTTAACGCACTTTAAACAAATACATATTTTATTTATATTATTTTTCCATTTATTATTTTGTTAATCAAGTTATTATTACTAACATCAATTTAGACTCTACTAGTATGTTTTAGTCGAGTTAGGTATGGGGGTTTGAAATAGAGTAGACACAAAGAGTTGAAATGAGGCAACAAACAACCTGATACTTCTTTCAATCCTTTCCAAATGCAATGATCCGAAGCTTATTAAGACCTTTTTGAGTTCATTCCTTAATCCAAAGCAAACTGTACGAACTAATCCTCAGGAACTTAAACTTCAGGGATGCGTTTGTGTTTGTCAACAGATTAATCAGTCTATATCCTCAAAACAAAGTGGATAATGCCCAAAACAAAAGATTTTATCTAAAGTTGATATATCTTACATGTGTATGTTGTGGTCGAAGTGGTTTCTTTAAAATTTTTATATATGGAATCGAATGCGTTTTCTAATTAGTAAGTAGACTCGTATACACATGTAACACATATATAGTGTATAACTTGCATTAAAGAATGAATATAAAAAAAATACCATATGCCTTTAAATGTTTTGCACCAACACGTTCGACCCATATACTCACAAGCTGATACTTTATTAACATAACATGCCCTGCACAATCTGCGTAGAACAAAGTCACATATTAAGACATCAAGCATACAAGTTTTTAGTTCTTAATAGATTTTTTATTAACTATATCAAAAATCTGTAGCCACTCATCTGTCTAAACGTATAAATGAATTTGAAAACTTGGTTCAAAATTTAATTAAGAAATATTATTGGTTAAAAGAAGCTACTAATATAGATAATGAAAATCTTGTAGCGCTAATAATAGGAAGGATGGTACCTCACACACAAGAAGAACACAAGATTTGTCATCCACTATGTTTTTGTTCTCGATGCTATCAACATACTGCTTTCTACGCTTCATTTGTCTCAAACAGAAAGTTCATCACTTTTACCTGTAAAATACACCGAATTTAGTAGGATACAAATAATGATTTGCTACAACACTAACTTAGTATTTGATTATCAAGTAAACAAATGTTAAAACATACATTGTTTAAACAACTTGCAGTCAAGTTATCTACCGTTCATAAAATTAACGTTGGAGCAAGCCTACCAAGACCATATAGCTCTTCGCTTATGTCTTCATAAACAACTATTCTAGAAATGTCAATGACATAGGACCTATCTTTGGTTATTGGTAGACCTCTGCCAGCAAGAAGATCTAAATCCTTTTATTAAGTTATCTACCATTCACAAAAACTATTGTGTACCCACGACAATTAGATTAACTTTTGAAGTAAGAGATTGTATTGTATGAATAGAAAGTAAAAAAAAAGTCGAGAAATGGAAATTGTACTTACAGGGCTAATGCCACGGCATGACTGATTCATAAAGGAATCATGCACGACTGCATAAAGATGGATATTAAAGGAGATGTAATGGTTTCTATTTGATAGATAAAATACGGGTTGACGTTTAACGTCAAAAGGACTTGCTTTCTGGCTTTGACCTTGGTATTTTGTGGTTATAAATAACTGATAGGATTGGATGAACGGTGGTGCTATAGCTTTGAAGTAATAATATATAAATTTATTTTTTTTTTTTTTTGATAATGAGTTTGAATATATAAGTACATAAGACTTGTGCTTTGACAAATACAAATGGTTCAAAGAATACCTCATATACGACCGGCCATCTGATGTATGCTTCAGTACCCACTTAATGTTTCCATATGCAATAACATATAGAACTAACATGTCACTTAATCAATGTGGGCATTGGCGAGCTAAACACTTTCTACTCTGTTGAGTATCAAGCATGTATCCAATTATATGTGCAATGGTGAAAGTAGATAAACTGGATCAAAATCTAACAAATTGTCAAGGATCAGCAGGCTAATAAAAAAAAAGCTTAGGCTACATCAAACCTGATAGTCGGACCCCTAAAATTATCATTAGTGATTATCCTTAAGCAATTATTATATGTCAAAAAATGTTTATTACCTGATAGTCGTAAAGCAAAGTGGAGCCAGATTGTATGTTAAACCAAAGTGGAGCCAGATTGTAGTTTAAACCAAGGTGGATCCATATTATTAGTATAAAGATTAGTACCATCATATTAAAAAACAAATTTTAATGTAGGTTAAATTAAAGTGGATGATGGTTTTGACCAATTTCGACCAAAAAGAAAGAGAATAAAAATTCAATCGGTTTGGCACACTTGAGATAACCACAAAGCGAATTAACATTTTCACGAGTAAATGTGTCAAATAACATATATTGTGAAATGTGATTCTATTAAATTACTACCAGAGAGATCAATAATGGTTTCCACATTGTGGTTCTTGCACTACACAAAAAACAAATCTACAAGTACATCAAGTTGTCACCCTAAATCAAACTCTGCTTCTTCAAGCACCAGTTATCGAGATTGAAGCTGCAATCCTGTGACAAGATAAACTAAAACCAAGGCAGATCATTCAGTTGTAGAACTAAAAAATGTACATCTAAAATTCATTCGAAAACACGTGTCTTGAAACTTTCTCGAAAACGATGATCAAACCCATTAACACATTTATCATAACTTCTACAGTGTTTGGTTACTGAACTCGGCACCTATAATAAACGTAACAAATAGATCGATTTATATCATTGCATGAAAATCTAAGAATTTACAAAAAAAAAAAAAAAAAAAAAAAAAAAAGGTATGAGGGGGTTCAACCCTTTTATCGATTTTCTTCATCTGAAATACATACATCACGAATTCAAAACAAAATAAATCAACATTAATACCCTAAACTAAAAATAGATTGCAATATAAATTCAACTTACGTAAGTGAAGTGGAACTTCTTTTCCATCACGGCCGATTGAAATTGAAATCTAATCGATCTAATTGAATCGTTATAATTTATCTGCAAAATTAAAACTCAAAAAATCTAAGATCGACCATTAAAAAAACCATCTTACAACAACTGAAACAAAAACAAATACAGTAGATTGTAATGGCTGACATATCACAATTTCTGTTTCACATTTTTACCCAATAGTTGCTATGTCATGGAAAGATGATGACGACGACGATGATGTGATATTGAATTTATGGAGTCTAAAATCTAAATCAAACCGTCGCTTATTTCTCGCATCAGTTTTTTGTCGATATAAAACTGATTTGAGATTGAGATTTAAGACTAAAAGATATACGGTACGTTGTTTAGTGATATGGTGGGCAAAAAGGGAAATGTCTTTTAATCTTAGTAAGAAAGATACAATTCTTTCTTATGTTGGATAAATGACAACCATTGGATCTTGTCTAAAAATCTCATCTAATGGAGGAGATTAACTCCTGGAAGGTACCTTTTGAATATCTTAATTAATTAGGGCTTTGCTTTAGTTAAGATATATAGATATATAGATATAGATATAGATATAGATATAGATATATAGATATAGAATATAGATATAGATATAGATAGATATAGATATAGATATATATATATATATAGATAGATAGATAGACAGATAGATAGATAGATAGATGGCCGAGATTTTTTCTAATTAAATTTTTTATATCCAAATTGACATCAAAAGTGTTTTGTTATTATATATAAGAATGATTTCAGTAACTTATATGTTTCATTGATAACTATATTAACTATATTTATTTTATATATTTTAGGCAAATAATTAGTATTCATTATGAAAATTTTAATTATTTACGGTTGTGTATGATGGTTCATCAATCTGCTATCTTTACATGATTATTCTACACACTTTGACTACTACATATTACATGAAGTTTCTAGATATTGGACAGAGAGCAGATTGATGGAGTGGAAGGAAAAGTGATATATGAAAAAACAATATCTGAGATTGAGATTGGAACTCCATGAGAGAAAAGAGAAGAGGATGTGTGCGTTACCGTGTTTTGCAAAACTGAAAAAATAACTGGTCGGTGTTTTGGTGTTTTAGTTAATGTAACTGAATAGCGGTTATTGATGTGTAGAGATGAACGATTACAAACATAACCAAAGATTCCTGCATCGTCAAAATCCATCTAACTCAAAAAAGTCGATGAATCAAAACCCTAATTTCGAGCAGCGTTCACAATTCGCTCACTGGTTATACATTTCATGAACTTGTAACTCAGAAACAGAACATGAACGAAAAATTATGAGGAAACATATGAAATGCCTGGCAAAAATCATGAAGGAGAGAAAAAAGCAAAACTTATCGCGATATAGTAATCTTCCGGAACCGAATTCAGAATTCATGAACTAATGTATAAACCATCATCCCGTATCATCCAAATAAGTGATCGTTGCTATATTTATTCAGATCTGAAGGTTAATTGATTTGTTAGGGTAGGGTTTGTAAATTGAATCGATGATGACGAAGATGATGATGATGGGATATTGGACAGATAGCAGATTGATGAAGGAGTGGAAGGAAAAGTGATATATGAAAAAACAATATCTGAGATTGAGATTGAGATTGAGATTGGAAGTCCATCTATTGGAATACAATGGAATTTCAAGGTAAATACATAATTTAAGAACGGTTATACATAGTCAGTTTCATCTTTTGATCCAATTAAGAATCCCGCCTATGAACTTAAAAAAGTAGCAGTTACAATGAACTTTACCTCTACATTATGTATTTCAAATCAGTTAAAAACATTGTATAAATATATGAAATCATACTAGGCTTTCTTCATATTTAAAAAAAACTCACAACCCTTAACTCTTCATGATGGCCGCCGGTGATGGTTGAAGTTTGAGCACTTGCCCAGAAGACTCTCGGTTAAGGTTTGTGTTTTGTAGTTTTATGGTTTAATATGCTTTTCTTTATTTTTTTTTTTTTTTTTTTTTATTTTTTATTTTTGTCTATTTTGTTGGTATATGGCTGAATCTTAGTACAAGATTTTACAAAAGTTAAACCAAATAATAATATGAAGTTTATTGATTGATTGAATGCTTCAGATACTTTTCACGAGTTGAAGAGCAAAAGAGAAAAGAAAAAAGAGGTGCGCTGTCATTGGCAATACATGAAACTCGTACTTGATGCATTACATTATTTCTAATCTTATTTATATGTTATTAATGTTAATTAATGTGATCAGTTAATTTTTCGCTTTGTTTGTATTCAGCTGAAGGATACAACAGATTTTAGACCTCTTGGTAGTGTTTGTCATCGTGGTTTTTTCTCTCTACATATTATTCGATTTATTATGACTAAGACGGTGTGTGAAGGGAAAGTTACTGATTATTTCTATGTACACTATAATAAGTTTAAAGTTTCGTACTGCACTTGGAATTTTAATAATGATTTTTATTAAAATCTTGTTATAATTTTCATTTGTAATGATTTCAGAATAAATTTGGTATAATTAGCTTCGGGTCCTAAAGTGTGCATTCGAAGAGCATAGGATGTCATTGTGAGAAATGACAAGGTACTACACTTCTCAATATCTTGCATTATGTACACAATTTATCAGTTTAATGAATAGCTTCAACTTTACCAAATGTTAATAGTTACGCTATTACAACATTTTCAAGCACATATTTTTGTCTGCAGGTCGAGCTCATTCAGCTGGCTACAAAAATAACTTTTGATAGTCATCTTCACGTGATGTGTTTATTATGGCAGGTGATTGAGGATATTGTAAAATATCCTTTAGATAATCATGACCAGGTAAACTTTCAATTGAATTAATATTTTTATTGACATAGCTACAAGAAAATGTTATAGGTTAAGTGGCCAAATGGGTGGGTCTTGACAGTACATAACATGTAACAATGGATATGGTTTGTTTGACCCGAGAAACTTGTTTATTTTTATTGTTTAATGAAATTTAATTTATATATATTATTTATATATCGATAATTTATGATTACCTTTTCCTGTTTTGGTTTAACTGAATTTAGTTACCCATAATGATGATGTTGTGAATTTGATTTCAACAGTTATGATTTGGTGGTGCTGATAGTGAATGCACCCAGAGTTTCACCTCTTGGAAATAAATACTCCGTAGTATTTAAACGAAAAGAGGTACATGCATGTTATTGACTTGATATGTTCTTGAATTTTAGTTATGAGGAAATCGATACTTCTAAATTTCAATTCAAACGTATCGTATACTTGTTGGATTGTAAAAGACTAAAAGGGAAATGACTAATTTTCTTCTTCGTTAGTATTCCAGTTAGTCAAGGTGCCTAGCTTGAAGGTAATCTTATGTTTCTTATGTCATATTTATGACTCATGAATTTGGATAATATTGTTGAAGGTCATATCTTTGTTACTACCTATAAGCTATTTGGTTAGATTATACTCTGTAATATCTAGAATTGGGCAAGTAAGTTTGCTATTTGGAATATGTGAAAAGAAAACTTGCATGCGTGGATGTCTATTCAGTAATAATACTATTATTGTTTGTGATATTGAGCATGTTATTGTTATGCACATTAGCTACTTGATAAAATGCTAGAGCGATTAACCAACAAGTATTTTTGAAGATATTTGAAATGAAGTCAGCCGTGCCTTTAATTTTTCATTCGTAAATTGGATGAATGTGGCACTATTCTCATTGATTCGACAGGCTGCGAAGAACTTTTTGGGCCTCACATCACTGCTCACTTAAAAGTCAGACCTATTCATCTAATGCTATTTTTATGGTGACTGCTTTAGTTAACCATTTGTAAGGATGCATGCTTAATTGAATGCTCGTATAGGAATTTCATATATTGGTTTTAAAATTTATAACATTGATTACAGCTATCAATATGCTTTGTGCATGATAATAGCCCACGAAATATATATGCATTATTCGAGTGTGCACGGACATGTTCAAAGTTAATCGACGTACGTCAACTAAGATGTGGGTCCCAATACTTTAATCTGGTTGGAAGTAGTTGCTATAATACATATGCTGAAAAACACAAACTGTGCCAAAAAGTTGAAATACGCATGCGTTGCATTCTACTATTGGTGTTGTTCATATTCATTTTCATTAGATTAATAAAATTGGTTCTTTGATGCAGACTACATTAGGAGCTAAACAAAACCACACTCATCAGAATTAGAGCACATAAGGTAAACAGTTGACCAAAGTGTTATCTAATGTTTTTATGGACTTGTGTTTCTTTCTTGGTTAATAGGGTAGGTGAGATTTATAGAATGTAAGAAGAAGGGTATACATGTTCTCTATTTTGCCCCTTTGTTTTACCAAGTGCACGTTGTTCAAAAAAACTCACCAATTACAGTTTCACCAAAATAAAAAATATTCTTCATATCAATTCTCTCAAACGATTATTGGAGTGAAGGGATTTACAATCTTTGTTCATGACAACATAAGCAATGTTGTTATTGGATCCATCCTGCCACTATAGAATCAAACAATTAGGGTTCGTCAATATACACCAACAAATAGATTGTTGCGGATTCTAGATTGAATCAATCTGAACGAGGATTCTGTCGTCACAGTGGTAATCCATGGAATCGTTCTACTCCGTATTTCTTTTACGTTTTACTAACAAGTTATGTTGTTTTTAACATCACTAGGGTTGCGTAACTAATGGATTTAATGGAGTACGGACTGTATATCAGAACAATTTACAATGACTGATGCTAAGATTATAGTGGAATATAATAAAACTTTTGACATCTTTCACCGGCTAACATTGATCTTTTTACTTCTCCTCCAACAACTCTTGCAGTCTTTCATGTCGTTGACTTTTCTGTGACTTCTGAACAAGGAGTTGCAACAGAGACCAAGCTCCCAGAATCTAAGCCAATGCCAACTCAGTCAGTTGACCCGTTTGCATTGACAGCAATGAACAATTGTGATAATCTGATTGGTTTGGTCCATTTTCTTCGCATATGGATTCGGTAATTGCAGTTCAATCAGGTGAGTTTTGTTCTTTGGTTTGTCAAACCGTCCCTTAATAAGAACCATACTTCATTTTAACTTATATGTTGTAGTCTCTAAACGTATCAAAACGGGCGGTCGGATGGGCTCGATAATGGGTCAAAATGGAAACATTTTTATATGTGGATTGTGCATAAACATCTTTTACAACCTTTTAAAAACAGTTGGCATTCCATATATGAGTACAAAAATATAATCTTCGAATAATAAGAAGATTATTTGTTACTAATATAATTTAGGAGGAGCTACACATTTACATTATAATTGGGCAAGTTTTTGACACATTTTCATTTAATTTAATTTTGCTCTTTTACCGGAGTAAAACATTACACGAATTGATTCATATTTAGGTCTATGGTTTGACAAAAGCCACCACTGATATTCTTAACATGTGTTGGATTTAGTCAAGATCATTCCTTTGACACTTCTTTAATCTCGAATTTCTATGAAGGCAGGGTAGTAAGAAATTGTTGTTTTAAGCATTTACTTGTGGGTCTCCAAGCAAGTTAGTCATTTTATTCTTTTATTTTTGATATAAAAGAAATACGATTATACGTTTGTATTTGTATATGATTTAAAAAGAAATACGATTGTGATTGTGGTAAGGTTATTTTCTCATTTTAAAAGTGATGTGGATGATAAATCAAGAATAACACTAGAGAAGGAGAGCCATAGTAGATAGAGTGATATTTTTTAATAAATCAATAATACGGAGGTACGGCCTATATAAGATAGTGTTCGAGTAAGGTCGTAGATACAGTGATATTTTAATATTACTAATCTACTCGGGTAACACATAATGGAAGGATTCAGTGCTTATCTTGATTTTTTATATGTAACGACTGTGATGCTTATTTTTTGCATAATTGGTATATATATATATATATATATATATATATATATATATATATATATATATATATATATATATATATATATATATATATATATATATATACACACACACACACACGTAGGGGCAGGATCAATGGGGAAGTAATCAATCGGAGGGAAGCAAATTTTTTTTTTTTCGTTTTTTTTGAATTTTTTTTTTCCGGCATCAAGATCACACGAAAATATGAACATTTAGAAGAGACACTTCGTGATGAATGTTATTATTTAGGCGGGAAAACGATCGACAAAAATAACATTCAAGATAATATTGTTCGTGAAGAATATGAACGTTTTTTTTTTTCATGTTTTGTGAAGTAAAATTTAGCCCGATTTAGAGTTTAGGGTTTAGGGAATAAACCCAAAACACCAAACCCTAAACCCTAAACTCTAAACACTAAACTCTAAACCATTCGTGTTAAAAACTCAATCTAAATCCTAAATGTAAACCCTAAATCTAAACCCTAAACCCTAAATTTCTAAACCCTAATATCTAAACTCTAATATCTAAACCCCAATAGCTAAAACATCAAAATACGTTCGAAAAACACGATAATTGTTATATATTACTTCTTCGAGCATTTTCCCGCCAAAATAAAAACATTTATCACAAAGTGTCTCTACTAAATGTTCATATTTTCATCTCATCTATAATGTTCGTGAACAAAGTTTTTTCAAAAAACGAAAAAAAAAAAAATTGCTTCCCCCCACTTCCCCCGATTGGTTACTTACCTCTTGATCCTACCCTATATATATATATATATATATATATATATATATATATATATATATATATATATATATAGGGGCACGATCCGTAGTTAAGCTAAAAATGAGTACAAACTGGATAAGCAAATATAGACCACAAAATATCATAAAATTTCAATTTAGTTTAAAATGCATAAAAAAGTAAAAAGGTCATTTAATAACTATAATTAATAAAATTTAATTATACAAAAGTTAACATATTATCAACTACCTTCATCACCACCCACCACCACCCACCACCACCACCACCCTCCACCACCCACAACCACCACCAACCACCACCCACCACCTCCACCAACCACCACCACCCACCTCCACTAACCACCATCACCCACCACCAACCACCACCAACCACCATCAACCACACACCACCACCCACCACCACCACTACCCACCACCACCAACCACCACCACCAACCACCATCACCACCCACCACCAATCACCACCACCACCAACAACTACCACCATCAACCACCACCAACCACCACCACCACCACCCACCACCACCCACCACCACCAACCACCCCCATCAACCACCACCACCCACCAACCACCACCACCCACCCCCGCCAACCATCACTACCAACCACCACCCACCACCATCAACAACCACCACCTCCACCTCCACCACCCACCACCACCACCAAACACCACCACCACCAACCACCACCACCACCTACCACCATCAACCACCACCACCACCCACCACCACCAACCACCATTACCACCCACCACTAACCACCACCACCAACCACCACCCACCACCACCTCCACCACCACCAACCACCACCCACCACCACCAACCACCATCACTACCCACCACCACCACCAATCACCAACCACCACCAATCATCACCAGCACCCACCACCACCACCAATCACCAACACCCACCACCACCACCACCCACCTCCACCAACCACAACCACCACCACCCACCACCACCACCCACCACCACCACCAATCACCAACACCCACCACCACCACCCACCTCCACCAACCACCACCACCAACCACCAACCATCACCATCACCCACCACCACCCACCACCAACCGCCACCACCACCACCCACCACTACCAACCACCAACCACCACCCTCCACCACCAACCACCACCCACCACCACCACCAACCGCCAGCACCAACCGCCACCACTACCCACCACGACCACTAACCACCACCCACCACCATCAACCACCTCCACCACCAACCACCACCCACCGCCACCACCAACCACCACCCACCGCCACCACCTCCACCAACCACCACCAACCACCTCCACCACCCACCACTACCAATCACCACCAACCCCCACCACCACCCACCGCCACCAACTACCACCACCTACCACTACCCACCACAACCAACCATCACCACAACCAACCATCAACCACCACCAACACCCACCACCACCCACCGCCACCAACTACCACCACCCACCACCATCACACACCACCAACCACCACTACCACCCACCACCACCAATCACCACCACCTACCACCACGATCCACCACCAACCACCACCACCCACCACAACCAACCACCAACCACCACCAACCCCCACCACCACCACCATCCACCACCAACCCCTACCAACCACCACCAACCACCACCACCACCACCAACCACCACCACCAACCACCACCACCCACCACCATCTACCACCACCACCACCACCCACCACCACCCACCACCACCACCACTACTACCAACCACCACCAACCACTACCACTACTACCAACCACCATCAACCACCACCACCACTACCACCCATCACCTCCAACCACCACCACCATCACCAACCAGCACTATCAATCAACACCACCACCCACCACCACCACCCACCACCAATCACCACCACCACCACCAACTACCACCATCAACCACCACCATCACCAACCACCACCACCACCTACCACCACCCACCTCCACCCCCCACCACCACCACCACCCACCACCCACCACCAACCACCACCACCAACCATCACCACAACCAACCATCAACCACCACCAACCCCCACCGCCACCAACTACCACCACCCACCACCATCACCCACCACCACCCACCACAACCAACCACCAACCACCACCAACCCTCACCACCACCACCACCCACCACCACCACTACCCACCACCACCAACCACCACCACCAACCACCATCACCACCCACCACCAATCACCACCACCACCAACAACTACCACCATCAACCACCACCAACCACCACCAACCACCACCACCACCACCCACCACCACCCACCACCACCAACCACCCCCATCAACCACCACCACCCACCAACCACCACCACCCACCCCCACCAACCATCACTACCAACCACCACCCACCACCATCAACAACCACCACCTCCACCTCCACCACCCACCACCACCACCAAACACCACCACCACCAACCACCACCACCACCTACCACCATCAACCACCACCACCACCCACCACCACCAACCACCATTACCACCCACCACTAACCACCACCACCAACCACCACCCACCACCACCTCCACCACCACCAACCACCACCCACCACCACCAACCACCACCAATCACCAACCACCACCAATCATCACCAGCACCCACCACCACCACCAATCACCAACACCCACCACCACCACCACCCACCTCCACCAACCACAACCACCACCACCCACCACCACCACCCACCACCACCACCAATCACCAACACCCACCACCACCACCCACCACTACCAACCACCAACCACCACCCTCCACCACCAACCACCACCCACCACCACCACCAACCGCCAGCACCAACCGCCACCACTACCCACCACGACCACTAACCACCACCCACCACCATCAACCACCTCCACCACCAACCACCACCCACCGCCACCACCAACCACCACCCACCGCCACCACCTCCACCAACCACCACCAACCACCTCCACCACCCACCACTACCAATCACCACCAACCCCCACCACCACCCACCGCCACCAACTACCACCACCTACCACTACCCACCACAACCAACCATCACCACAACCAACCATCAACCACCACCAACACCCACCACCACCCACCGCCACCAACTACCACCACCCACCACCATCACACACCACCAACCACCACTACCACCCACCACCACCAATCACCACCACCTACCACCACGATCCACCACCAACCACCACCACCCACCACAACCAACCACCAACCACCACCAACCCCCACCACCACCACCATCCACCACCAACCCCTACCAACCACCACCAACCACCACCACCACCACCAACCACCACCACCAACCACCACCACCCACCACCATCTACCACCACCACCACCACCCACCACCACCACCACTACTACCAACCACCACCAACCACTACCACTACTACCAACCACCATCAACCACCACCACCACTACCACCCATCACCTCCAACCACCACCACCATCACCAACCAGCACTATCAATCAACACCACCACCCACCACCACCACCCACCACCAATCACCACCACCACCACCACCAACTACCACCATCAACCACCACCATCACCAACCACCACCACCACCTACCACCACCCACCTCCACCCCCCACCACCACCACCACCCACCACCAACCACCACCACCAACCATCACCACAACCAACCATCAACCACCACCAACCCCCACCGCCACCAACTACCACCACCCACCACCATCACCCACCACCACCCACCACAACCAACCACCAACCACCACCAACCCTCACCACCACCACCATCCACCACCAACCACCACCAACCACCACCACCCACCACCACCACCAACCAACACCACCACCACCACCCACCACCATCTACCACCACCACCACCACTACTCCCAACCACCACCAACCACCACCACTACCACCAACCACCATTAACCACCACCACCACCACTACCACCCATCACCTCCAACCACCATCACCAGCAACCACCACCATCACCAACCATCACTATCAATCAACACCACCACCCACCACCACCAACCATCACCAACCACCACCACCCACCACCAATCACCACCACCACCAACTACCACCATCAACCACCACCATCACCAACCACCACCTACCACCACCCACCACCCACCACCATCACCCACCACCACCACAATCCACCACCCACCAACCACCGCCACCCACCAACCACCACCACCCACCACCACCACTAACCACCACAACCAACCACCACCACCAACCACCCCAACCACCACCAACCATCAGAAAAAGATTTATCATTTATCGAAAAATGTTTATCATTCATCAAAAAACAATTATAATCAGACAAATATCATTCATCGAAAAATATTTATCATTCATCAAACATTTATCATTCATCGAAAAACGTTTATCATTCATCGAAAAACATTTATCATTCATCGAAAAACATTTATCATTCATTGAAAAATAATTATCATTCATCGAAAAACATTTAACATTCATCGGAAAACAATTATCATTCATCAAATAGTTATCATTTCATCAGACAATTATCATTCATCAAACATTTATCATTCATTAGGAAAAATTATCATTCATCTAAATTATTTTTCGTCAAATAGTTATCATTTTTAAATATCGGTTATTATTCATAAGAAAACAATAATCATTCATCACAAAATGATTATCTTGCACTAAAATATTTTATATCATCAAACATTTTAATATAATTACAAAAGTAGTGGAATTTCAAATAGATGATATAATATGATTAGTTTTATAAAAAAGAAAAAGGCATTCCGAGAATCGAACTCGGGACCTCTCGCACCGAAAGCGAGAATCATACCACTAGACCAAATGCCCAATTATCAAACAATTATCATTTATCTAATTGTTTTCATTCATATAAAAAACACTTATCTTTTATCAGAATACGTTTATCATTCATCATAATGTTATCATTCATCAAACACTTCTCATTCATCAAACAGTATAATTCATCAAGCATTTATCATTCATCAAAATACCCGATAATTGATAAAAATACCAAATGAATGATAAAAGTAGCTGATGAATGATAAACGATGAATGATAAAAAAATGTGATGAATGATAAAAAATACCCGATGAATGATAAAAATATTCGATGAATGATATAAATACCAGTGAATGATAAAGATAGCTGATGAATGATAAGCGAAGAATGACAAAATAATGTGATGAATGATAAAAAAAGAAGATGAATGATAAAAAGGAGGTGATGAATGATAAAAAGGAGGTGATGAATGATAAAAATTAGGTGATGCATGATAAAAAAAAAAGGGTCAATGATAAAAAAAAATTAATAAAGGATAAAAAAGGATATAATGAATGATAAAAGATTTGCTAAAAATGAGGTGAATAATGATAAAAAAAAACTAGATGAATAACAAAAATGAGCAGTGAACGATAGTATATAGTGAAATATCATTAACAACATAAAAAATAAAAATAGAAACCTAAAGTCCTAATACAAATAATTAATTTGATAGTTAAAACTTAATGAAAGGATGAAGGTCCTGAGTCTACATAGTAAAATATTATGGATTAGTCTACATAATAGCAGTCAATCATAAAAACCCCTAAGAAAAATACAGCAGGAACATGGTGATATAAACTATAAACAATTATATATATTTGACCCAAACAATATTTTAATTGATATTAGAAAGAATCTAACACAACTACGCATACAAATAAAAACGAAAAAAATATATTTATATAGTGAAGAAATCGAACCATATCAGTGTTGAGCGCATTGAGAGATGAAGGTCTGTTAAGAACTGCAGTTATGGAATATGCATGTCCTTCCACTAATAGGGCATTTCGAGAATCGAACTCGGGACCTCCCGCACCGAAAGCGAGAATCATACCACTAGACTAAATGCCCAATTATCAAACAATTATCATTCATCTAATTGTTTTCATTCATATAAAAAACACTTATCTTTTATCAAAATACGGTTATCATTCATCATAATGCTATCATTCATCAAACACTTCTCATTTATCAAAAAACAGTATCATTCATCAAGCATTTATCATTCATCAAAATACCCGATAATTGATAAAAATATCAAATGAATGATAAAATTAGATGATGAATGATAAAGCTTTAGATTAAAGGTGAAAAATGGATAACAGGTCATACAGTTCTTTTAAATGCTTGTAAATATGGGTTGAGTCCATTGACTGACATTCAAACACTAAAAGACAGCCCAAAGCAAATTTTCTGTGTTCTTTTACAAATTTGATTACATTTCGAATGAAAGTTAATGCATTGATTGACCTGTTATATTAGCTTAACCCATCGACCCATTTAGACATAAAACACAGTCCAAAGTGGCTCAGTTAAAAGTGAACAGGTCAAAATTGTCACCTTAACTTTAAACATGGATTGATATGCATACCAGATATAATGACGTTGTTTATATTCACAGACTTTCTACCAGCATGATGTGCAAACAGCTCAAGATCCTTTGCCAACTGTTATGGGGTACATAAACAGTAATAGTTAATTTTACCGAGCAACAATGAAGAAAAAATTTAAGATAATATCCATGAAATGGTAAAAGATAAAGAAAGCCACATATTTATCCAAGACTCCAGCAGATCTAACATTCATAAAGTGTCATACAAGCCAACCATGTTATTCATATTGTTACCAGAACAAATTATCAATCAAAGGTGGCCATTTTGACCCATTTATCCAACATCAATGTTCACAAACCATCAACTTATGGAGAAAAAGGATTGTATGAAATTCGATTAGTAGTTGTTGGACACAAAAATATGTAACCTGGTAAAAAAAATTACATTGTAGCAGACATCACTTAACAAGCAGAACAAAATGACGATTTATTCATAATTAACAGTTCTTACTTTTGATCTGGAACTGAAACTGTATTATCTTAAGATATGAGGACTACAACAACAGAAGAAAGGCATCTTAGTCACTTTTATAAAACTACTTTGGATGGCTAAATGGATATTTCAAAATATATTATTTAACATTTTAATTCTAAAAAACAAACTTCCTAGCACAATGAGCAAATTAAACTTCTTATATTGCTCTCTTCTATAGAATTAATGCCATCTTTTAATATAGTACAAATTAGATGGTATTTATCAAACACGATAACTTAAAATGTGGTTGTTCATTATAATCATAACACTTTTTTGCCTAACCTGAAGTCCATGTCATGATACTTAAATTTAGTAAGTACTCCGTATCAATTATTTAGAGACAAATAACACCATGAAATATACTAGCAGAAATTCTTACCTGCTCCAAATCATTAGCTACAGCAGGGAACTCATTCAATATGTATTTCACAACATCAATAGAATCGTTTTTATTCAAATCAACTTCATCGTCAGACGTTTGATACTCCGAATCTGATCCCGAAACCCTAACTTTACCATCTCGATTTGATCTCCGGCGACTTTTGACTTGGAATCTGCAATTTCCATGACTTCAATCTGAATCAATGAATCACGAAGTACAAACAAGTGATAATGAATCCAGATCTATGCTCATTTCATCCTGAGATTCCTCGATTTGTGAAGTTTTCGAATGAAACATGAACTCGAGATCAAACTCTTCAAATTTGTTGATGTAAATCGAAATTGACGATGAACGTAGTTTAGGATTAGTGTTAAGATCATGAATGTAACTTCAATTTGTTGTTGGAATCATCTTTTGAAAGTATGAATTTTGATAAATGACGATGATGAACGTGATAGTGATAGTGTATGAATGGAGTCTTTTATTTTCATTTCTTTTATTACAGTGAAAAAAGTTATGGAAAAATAAATTATAAAAATTGCCAAAATACCCTTCCGCGTTTTTTAATATAAAATTAGGATTTTTAAAATGTGAGGCCCATATTCACTTATCCAGTTTGTACCCCATTTATGACACCGCTATTTTTTTTTTATATACGTAGCGGAAGCATAATATTAATTAAATACGATATCGACATTTGTACAAACCGGTGTCACGTGTCATTAAAACAATTTACATATTAACAAGAAGAGACGTAAATACATTCTGTTTTCAAAAGTACATGATTCATATTCTAAAAGACCACATCAGAGTTAACCCTGTCAAACATAACATCATCATGCCCGTCTTCTCCCAAAAGCACTATCTACAAAAGCTAACAACCTGCAGGGAGGAGATAGAGGGGAATTAGTACGAAGCTAAGTGAGTACGACTAACTACAGGCCATAGCATACATAAGCGTTATACTAATCATGTCACAATAGTCTAACACACAAACATCACCCAAGTGCCGTCTACAGAGACTCTGGCGGCTCGGCCAAACCATTAACCACCAGCTGATCGGACTGGGGCTTACCAGAAGTTCCTCCACCACCGTATGTATATACATAATCCATACGCGACGGACGCGTCATTCACATATATATACACCACGGCTGTCTATGCTACCACAGAGGAACCCAACCCGTAGGTTGATCTCTCCTACCGAGGCTACCACACAATAGGGACGCACTGGGCTCCAGCAGACAAGCATCAACTAACATGCAGTCATCACAAGGAACTAACTAACCACAACAATAAGTATATCTAACAAGCATGGCAATCATAATATAACATGCTTCTATATACTATGTTCTCCAGTTAGTCCCACTCACCGATTACCAGCAAACGAGAAGGTGTTCAGCTATCTAATCACTGAACCTTCTCTTTCTCCTTTTCTCCAGAGAAATACATATACACGAGTTAGTTTATGTCCATAAACACCAAATAACACAATACAGAAAATTTTGTCAGAAAACTGTCCGCTAAAAATTTTCTCCTTAACACTTGTGCACTTTCAAAATTTACATCAAAATTATCAAAATACAAACGGGCAGCATAACGGCTAAAACTCAACACTTACTAAAATTTTCACTGCCTAAGACCATCGGTCGATGGTCCCATCCATCGGCCGATCGTCAACACACCATCGGTCGATGGTCTCCCCCAATCGGTCGATCG
This sequence comes from Rutidosis leptorrhynchoides, assembly GCF_046630445.1. Taxonomy (NCBI): domain Eukaryota; kingdom Viridiplantae; phylum Streptophyta; class Magnoliopsida; order Asterales; family Asteraceae; genus Rutidosis; species Rutidosis leptorrhynchoides. The sequence continues at coordinate 438,770,749 of NC_092336.1, forward strand.
TCAAAATTACATCCGTTGGTCAGAAGTCATACACTATCGGTCGATGGTCTTGTCCACCGGCCGATCGTCCCTCACCATCGGTCGATGGTCAAAGACCATCGGCCGAGGGTAGTTCATCTGCAGAAACTGAACACAAAGTGACGGGTTTCACCCAAAATCAACCAATTCTTGCTCTAGAGCTCGATTACGACCTCAAAACTGGCCAAATCAAAGACACTAAACATGTAGAAACATAAACCCACAAGATTTAGACTCAAACAACATCAAATTTAACCACTTTGACCCAAATTGCTCACTTTGTAAAAACTAACACAAAAACTCAATTTTCTCAAAGATTAAAGCATGAAAACTTGTGATTCTTACCTTGATAGAATCAGTAAATCACAAGGAACACAAAGATGTAAACGATTTGAGCTCAAGAACAAGGATTAGAATTTAGGGTTTGTTAGGTGAAGGAGATGAAGGTACGGTATGTGTTTGTGTGTGTGAATAATCTGGAAACCAAATGAAGAAATTAGAAGCACAAGTCATCTAAAGTGGGTTAAAATCCCACACTGCACAACACACTAGTATTTATCAGTTATCTGATATCTTTCGTACATCATTCGGCAACCCAAACGAAGTCCAATTTAAATAAACAAACCTGTTCTGTGACCCTTGTCACAAACTGGTCCTAACCACATCATTAAATAATAATAAATAATAAATAAAAATAAAAGCATAAAGTAGCACAATACTAACTTAAGGGCAAAATAGTAATCTTACAACTAGGCCCACTTGAGGATGTTACAAATCTACCCCCCTTAAGAAGATTCCGTCCTCGGAATCTGGTCAAGGTCAAACAACTGGGGATAGCGCGTCCTCATTAACTCCTCGGTTTCCCACGTCAGGTTGGAACCTAAGCTGTGCCGCCATTCCACTAACACCATTGGAATCTGTTTCCTTCTTAACTTCGTGACTTTCTTTTCTACTATTCTAACCGGCTCTTCTACTAACTTCTTAGTCAAGTCGACTTTCAAATCCTGCAATGGAAGAATCTGACTTTCGTCGTCTACTTTACACTTTCTTAAATAACACACATTGAACGTGTTGTGTATTCCTGCTAACTCTGATGGAAGATCTAAAACAACAGTCTGATCATTCAAAATTTCTTTGATCGAAAATGGTCCAATAAATCTCGGTGCTAGTTTACCACGCTTACCAAATCTGATCACCCTTTTCCACGGCGAAACTTTTAAATATACACGATCACCTACATTAAATATCATCGGACGTCTGCGTGGATCAGCATACATCTTATGTCGGTCTCTGGCTGCTTTTAACTTCTCACGTGCAATTTCGACCTTCTCTGCGGTTATCTGAACAATTTCGGGACCTGCAAATTGTTTCTCACCTGCTTCTAACCAACACGTCGGAGTTCTACACTTACGACCATACAACATTTCATACGGTGGCATTCCGATACTCGAATGATATGAATTGTTGTAAGCAAACTCTATTAATGGAAGATGTGAATCCCAAGAACCACCATATTCTAAGACACACGCTCTTAACATGTCTTCTAACGTGTGGATTGTTCGTTCACTCTGACCGTCTGTTTGAGGATGATATGCTGTACTTAGATTCACACGTGTACCCAAATTCTGTTGTAAGCTATTCCAGAAGTTAGATACAAACCTAGTATCCCTGTCGGAAACTATTGACAACGGTACACCATGTCGACTAACGATCTCTTTCAAGTACAACTCTGCCAAATCACTCAACGAAGCGGTTTCACGAGTAGCTAAAAAGTGAGCACTCTTTGTTAAACGATCCACTATCACCCAGATCATGTCATGACCTTTCTGGGTTCGGGGTAACTTGGTTACAAAATCCATCGTTATATGATCCCATTTCCACTGAGGAATTTCTAACTGTCGTAGAGATCCATATGGTTTCTGATGTTCTGCCTTAACTTGCGCACATATATGACATTTTTTAACAAAATTTGCAACATCTGTCTTCATTGTCGGCCACCAATACAATGTTTTCAAGTCTCTGTACATCTTTGAACTGCCTGGATGCACGGTCAGTCTAGATTTATGTGCTTCTGTAAGGATTAAATCCCTCAAATCTCCAAGCATAGGCACCCAAATTCGGTCTTTATAGGTCTTTAATCCTCTAGAATCATTGCATAGGTCAAATTTTCTTTTGGTCATTTGTTCAGTCTTTAGGTTTTCGTCATTCAAAGCTACTAACTGAACGGTTTTCAATCGATCAATCAAGTCTGAAACTATTTCAATTCTCATAAATCTAACATTTTCGATGGTTTTCTTGCGACTCAGAGCATCTGCGACCACATTTGCTTTACCCGAATGGTACTTAATCTCACAATCGTAGTCTTTAATCAATTCTAAACATCGACGTTGACGCATATTTAATTCTTTCTGCGAAAATATATATTGAAGACTCTTATGATCGGTATAGATTTCACAATGCGTACCATACAAATAGTGTCTCCAAAGCTTCAAGGCAAACACAACTGCAGTTAACTCTAAATCGTGAGTAGGGTAGTTTCGTTCATGATTCTTCAACTGTCGTGAAGCATACGCTATAACTTTATTTCTCTGCATCAAAACACAACCCAGACCTGCACATGACGCATCGCAGTAGACCACAAAATCTTCTGTTCCCTCTGGTAAAGCTAAAACCGGCGCTTGACATAACAACTGTTTGAGAGTCTGAAAAGCCTTTTCTTGTTCATCAGTCCATCGAAAGGCTGCATCTTTTCTAGTTAACTTATTCAATGGACCTGCTATTTTAGAGAAGTCTTTGATAAATCGGCAGTAATAACCTGCTAAACCTAGAAAACTCTTAATTTCTGTCGGCGTTTTCGGTGAGTTCCAATTCATTACGGCCTCTATCTTAGACTGATCTACTTTAATACCCTGTTCACAAATCACATGACCCAGAAACTGTACTTTCCGCAACCAAAATTCACATTTGGAGAACTTAGCGTACAATTGTTCCTGTTTCAAAAGTTCTAACACCAACCTCAGATGCGTAGCATGATCTTTCTCGGTTTTCGAATATATCAAGATATCATCTATGAATACAATCACAAACTTGTCAAGATACTGACGACACACCCTGTTCATTAAATCCATAAACACTGCTGGCGCGTTTGTTAACCCGAATGGCATAACTAAAAATTCATAATGACCATATCTAGTTCTAAACGCTGTTTTCGGTATATCATTCTCTGCAACACGTACCTGATGATACCTTGAACGTAAATCAATCTTTGAAAAGTAGGAAGCACCCTGTAACTGATCAAATAAGTCATCTATTCTTGGTAATGGATACTTATTCTTGATTGTTCTCTTATTCAAGTCGCGGTAATCTATACACATACGAAGCGACCTATCTTTCTTTTTCACAAACAAAACAGGAGCACCCCATGGTGAAGAACTTGGTCGAATAAACCCCTTATCTAACAGTTCCTGAATCTGGGACATCATTTCTCGGATTTCTGACGGAGCTAATCTATAAGGAGCTTTTGCAACTGACGTAGCGCCTGGAACTAAATCAATTTTATACTCTACTTCACGTACTGGAGGTAACCCTGGTAAATCATCTGGAAATACTTCGGGAAATTCAGACACAACAGGAATATCGGTCACCTGCTTCTTTTCTTTCTTAACATCGATCACATAGGCTAAGAATGAATCACACCCTTTCGTTATTGCCTTCTGAGCTTTCATTAGGGAAACCATAGGGAAGTTAAATCCACTGCGCTCTCCCCTAGCTATCACTCGGGATCCGTCGACCAAACGGAAAGAAATCATCTTCTTATCACACTTAATATTAGCCCTATTAGCTCTTAACCAATTCATGCCTATGACTACATCAAAGCTAGGTATAGGCATCAACAAACAGGTTAAAGGGAAGGAATGGCCGTCGATTTCTATGGTAACTCCAGACACAGATGATGTGCATGGAACCATTTTACCATCAGCTACTTCTACTCCCAAAGGCTCATCTAACATCCTAACAGGCAACTTCAGCTTATCACAGAAGCCTAAGGACATAAAAGAACAATTTGCTCCTGAATCAAATAACACACGAGCTGGCAAGGAATTAACCAAGAACATACCGGTAATGACGTCATCGGTAGCGGTTGCAGTGTCTACCGTCATCTGAAACGCCCTTGCCTCTGCTGTTGGAGGATTCTTTTTCTTCTGCCCGGCAGTAGAAGCAGAAGATCCCCCAGAAGTAACTGACCTTGCTCCTGACCCTGCCCCAGAACCGGATCTTGACGCAGATGGACAATTAGCAGATCTATGCCCCTCTTGATGGCAACTCTAACAAACATTAGACTTAAATGAACAAGCTATTGATTCATGACCTAACACTCCACATTTTAAACACCTTCTGGTCATTGGAGAACACGGACCAACATGGGTTGACTTACAAACATTACACCACCCAGACTGAGTTGAACCCGACCCACTCATACCAGACTTACTTTTCTGTTTAAACCCACCTGACTTCTTACCACGAAACCCTGATTGCTTACTTGATTGCTGAACAGACTGACCACCCGATTGACTTTCTGTTTTACCCCCAAAAGATCCACTTCTCGAACTTTCTCTTTTTGCTGCCATTATATCACCTTCTGTAACTTTAGCCATCTCATGAGCCCGTGCCAATGTGGTTGCAAATCTCGCAACTGTTCTATATTCTGGCTTAATCACCCGCATAAAATGCTAAATCTTATCCTTTTCAGTCGGTGCCCACTGTTGAACAAACCTTAACTTCGATGTAAAATCTCTGAAAACCTCATTGTAAGACCTGAATATTTGTAGTGTATATAAGTGTAATGTTCGATACTTGAAACGGGGTTTTGGTTATATATTTAAAAGCAAGAAAGAAGCTGAACTGGAGGTGTCGCGCGCCGCGCGGCCTGGTGGCGCGCCGCCCCATCTGTCTGCGACAGATTCTCCTCTTCTTTTAAAAAAGATATTTTGAGGGCATTTTGGTCTTTGCCAGGGCTTTTCAAGCGAATTTTTGGTTGTTCAAAGATCCTTTCATGCATTATGTTGGAGCCCGAATTTAATGCCTTGGATCAGTTTTGGGAGCTCATTAACTCCATTCACAACCACCTTATCCTCTCCAATTCAATTCTAGTGAGAGAGTGCATTTCTTGAGTGAGAAAGCTTCATTAAAGGGTAAAGGAGGTTGAATCGGGTCTTAGTGCGAGTTCTAAAGTCGTTCATCTAGTCGCTAGCTACGTAGTGACTGTGTTGGTAAGTTCTAAAACCTAGATTCTTACTTTAATTGCATTAAGGGTTAGGGTTTGGGTTAGTGATGCACACAAAACCCACTTGCTAGTAATTTGGGGATTTTGGGTGAATTTGGGTCATGTAGACTCAAAGGTAACTAATTAGGGTTTTCAAAGTGTTAATTTATGTTTATGAACCTAATTAGTTAGTTAAAGTACTAGAACACTTCAATGATATGTAAATGGGTGTTAATTGGGCATGGATGACCCAAATGGGTGTGTTGACCTTGAAATGGGTCAAATGGGTCTTTAATGACCTAAGTGGTCATGCATGTGTGAAAATGAGTTAAATTGGTGATTTAAAAATGTAATAAGACCATATTTGACTAGAGTTAGGGTTTTTGGTGAAGTTGACCCATTATTAGGGTTAATGGTGCAAAATGGGTCGGGATTGCACTTTGGGTCAAAATGACTTAGGAATGGTGAAAGAATTGGTTGACCGACTTGAGTTTGCGTTTGATAATATGTATAATGTGATAGGTACGTTACTTTGAGGTTTCGCAAGCTCGGGTATCTTTTCACAAGACTTTGAGGTGAGTGGAATAATTATATGCGTATGTATATAATGTATCTATTTGTTGTAGCGTGAAAGGTGTAGTGTCGAGGTGTTAAGACACCACGTTTCACGTGAAGAGTGTAGCATCGAGGTGTTAAGATGCCACTCGGGTGTAGCATCGAGGTGTTAAGATGCCACCTAGGAGTGTAGTGTCGAGGTGTTAAGACACCACTCCGTAAAATAATGAGTGATGCATCGAGGTGTTAAGATGCCACTCGGGGTGATGTGCCGAGGTGTTAAGGTGCCACCCTAGGGGTTAGTGGTACGAGGTGTTAAGTGCCCTAACGGATGTTACGAACACCGATGGTGTTTTCGCGAGCGCCGTTCCCTTGTACTATTGGTTAACCATGGTTATTTGTGTTGTAAGCATATTATATTATTCGAGTTATATTTATATGCGGTTGTTATGCTAGCTTGGGGGTATTGGTGAATTATAGCTTGATATTGCGACGATAAGCTAATGTTGTTTGCTAGCATGTTTGCGGTTGTGTAAGTGTATGCAAGTAGGTATAATTATATATGTATTCGTATAATTATTGCATTCACTAAGCTTTGCTTACCCTCTCGTTGTTTACCATTTTATAGGTTCGGTTTTGGACAAGGGTAAGGGCATCGTTTTGGACTAGAGATCCCGCTTGATGCTAGGGGACGCTTTTGGTTTTAGTAGCTCTTGGAGTTTGACCGATAGTTGGGTAGTTTAATCCCAAACGCCATGCTCATTGTGTAGTTTGGAACTTAAACTTTTTGGTGGTCGAAACTCGTAAATTGTATTAAACTCGTAAAACGGCCGATGTGGGCCCCGCCTGTAAAACATTGATTTTATATTTGAAACAAGTTAGTTTTACATATTTGAATGTATGGTAAAAAGCGTTTCGTCTAAAAGTGTCGGGAACTAGTCAATCTTTTTCGCATTTTGAGACTTTTCGGACAGTCCACTTTGGCGCGCCGCGCCCCTACCTGGCGCGCCGCGCGGGTATACTGCACAGGAAATTTTTTTTTATTTTGTATTTTCGCGTGGTTTGGTCGAGGGTTGGTTTGGGTTGTTACAAGTGGTATCAGAGAATGGTCTAAGGGATTTAGGTGACTTGAGATAGGCTCCTAGACTTAGACTTTTTGTGTGTGCGCTATGCGGGACTTGTAGGACTTTGGGTCGGATCGGGATTGGTTTGTGCATAGGTTTATGTAAACTAATCATGCGCTAATTGTTATGTATGTTTAGCGAGCGTCGAGCGAGATGGACGTTGTACTAGCAAGTTAATGCGACGTGCTCGCGTAACAATGATTAGCTACCATTGTTACGGGCGCAAATCGTGTCGAACAAGCAATGTACGACGATTGTTGAGCAAGATGGGGTAGTGTGGTGTATATGTATATAAATACGTGTTATGTATTTTGTTTTGCCGTTTAACCTACTTCGTTTTATAGAATGAAGACGAGAAATGGACCCGATCATGATAACGGAAGTACAAGTGAGGACGCCGAGTTTTCGGCCAAGGTTGAGGCCGTCTTTAAAAAGTTAAAAGCGGATTTTCTTACGGACGTCCGAAAAGTCTTCCAAGATTCGGTCGATGGGCAAGTGACCGATTTGATAAATGAACGAATGAAGGCCACTATCGAAGAGGCCCTTGATGCTAGAAACATTTATCCTCGTGGTGAAGGAGGTGAAGGAAGGCGGGACTTCCACTAAAAGAATTTCAAGGACGCTCAACCCCCGATGTTTAATGGGGTGCGAGATCCCTTGAAAAGTACATGTTGGATCTCCGATATTGAGGGAGCTTTCCGTACCTCAGAATGTCCTCCCGAGAAGAAGGCGAGGTATGGCTCTAGCATGCTACGAGAAGAAGCTAAGTTATGGTGGGATGATAAAATCAACTTATATGGTGAGGAACAATGTATGGGCTTGACGTGGGAAGAGTTTAAGAAGGAGTTTTTCAAGGAATACCGAACTTCTTCCGATCTCGATAGAATCCAGGACGAGTTGCACCATTTGCAATAAGGCTCAATGGACTTAGTTACTCTTAAGTCTACATTCTTGGCAAAGACTCGTTTTTGCCCGGAATATGTTGGTGATGATCATAAGCTCATGAAGGATTTCTACCGTACTTTGAATGATGAGTACAAGGGGAAGATTAGTCGGGGTATGGCTAAGTCTTTTGATGAATTGTTCGAGTTGGCTCGGGGTTTTGAGCCGGAGGTTCCAAGAAAGAGTGATTTCATGTTTTCCAAAAGAAAATTTGAAGGTTTTAGTTACTCTAACGCCTCAAGCAAGAAGAGCAAGAGCAAGAGGGGGGCCGAAAGTGTCAATAGTGCAAAGAAGGGCACTACCGGCGGGTTTTCTTATACGTGCTACAATTGTGGGCAACCGGGTCATATGGATCGTGAGTGTCCGAAACCACGTTCCGGGAACAAAGTCACTTGTTTTAATTGCGGCAAAGAAGGGCATAAGAAGCCGGAGTGTCCCGACTTGCGAAACGATAATGTGAAGCGGTTAGAGAAGGCGGCGGGTACGGCTAGGGGTCGCAACTATTTGATGACCAATGATGAAGCTAAACAATCGCACGAAGTTGTCTCAGGTACTTACATGGTTAATTCTAATCCGGCAAGGATTCTTTTCGATAGCGGTGCAAATTTGTCGTTTGTGTCTCCTAAATTTGTGCCTAAACTTAATAGACCGTTAGCTAAGTTAAGTCGTCCGATAGAAGTCGAAATAGCGGACGGCAAGACGGTGCTAGTGGTTGATGTGTGTGAAAATTGTGATGTTGTTTTTGGTGCCGAAACCTTTAAAATTGATCTTATTCCAATGACCTTGGGCGACTTTGATATTGTCATTGGTATGGATTGGCTCGATCGTTATAGAGCCGATATTGCATGCCATGATAAGTTTATTCGTGTGAAGACCCTAAGTGGGGGAGAGTTAATTATTCATGGTGATAAGCGAAGGAGACCGGTGCCGATATGCACTTTTGCACGGGCACGTCGTTTTGTTGTTACCGGTGGCATGGCTTTCCTTGCTCATGTTGTTGATACTCGCAATGAGCCACCACCTATTCGTGAAATTTCGGTTTTTAGTGAATTCGAAGACGTTTTTCCGGACGAATTACCGGGTGTTCCGGCGGAAAGACAAGTTGAGTTTCGTATTGAGTTGGTTCCGGGAGCTACTCCCATTTCTAAAACTCCTTATCGTTTAGCACCAACGGAAATGCAAGAGTTGTTAAATCAAACCCAAGAGTTGCTCGAGAAGGGTTTTATTCGACCGAGTGCTTCGCCATGGGGCGCTCCGGTGTTATTTGTGAAGAAGAAAGATGGTAGTATGCGTATGTGCATTGATTACCGTGAGTTGAATAAAGTGACGATCAAGAATTGTTATCCATTACCTAGGATTGACGATTTATTTGATCAACTTCAAGGTGCAACGTATTTCTCTAAGATCGACCTACGGTCCGGCTATCACCAAATGCGGGTCCGTGAGGAAGACATAGAGAAAACGGCTTTTCGAACGCGTTACGGGCATTATGAGTTTGTAGTTATGCCCTTTGGTCTTACGAATGCACCGGCGGCATTCATGGATCTTATGAACCGAGTGTGCCAACCTATGTTGGACAAGTTAGTAATAGTGTTCATTGACGACATACTAGTCTACTCGAAAAGTATGAACGAACATGAACATCATTTGCGTGAAGTATTGAAGACGCTACGAAGGGAGAAGTTGTATGCAAAGTTCTCCAAATGTGAATTTTGGCTAAGGGAAGTTCAATTCCTTGGTCATATCGTGAACGAAAACGGGATTCAAGTAGATCCGGGGAAGATCGAAACGGTGAAGAGTTGGGGACGACCGACTATGCCTACGGAAATCCGAAGTTTTCTCGGATTGGCCGGTTATTATCGTCGGTTTATCCAAGACTTTTCTAAGATTGCTTCTCCATTGACGAAGTTGACGAGAAAGAATGCTAGGTTTGGTTGGGAGAACGAGCAAGAAATTGCTTTTCAATTGTTAAAATAGAAGTTGTGTCAAGCTCCGGTGTTAGTGTTACCGGAAGGTGTTGAAGACATAGTGGTCTATTGTGATGCTTCCTTAAATGGTCTCGGGTGTGTTCTAATGCAAAGAGGTAAGGTCATCGCTTATGCCTCTCGACAATTAAAGGAACATGAAACGAGGTATCCGACTCATGATCTTGAGTTGGCGGCGGTAGTGCATGCGTTGAAAATTTGGCGCCATTACTTGTATGGTGTCAAGTGTACGATTTATTCGGATCATAAGAGTTTGAAACATCTCTTTAATCAACGAGATTTGAATTATCGCCAACGTAGGTGGATGGATGTGGTGAAAGACTACGATTGTGAAATACTTTATCATCCGGGTAAGGCGAATGTGGTCGCGGATGTGTTGAGTCGAAAGAGTCAACATCCGGCGATAAAAGTGGGGTCGTTACGTTTGATTATTACCAACGATTTTCTTGAAAAGCTTGGTGAGATTCAAATAGAGGCTTATGTTCACAACAAGCATACAGAGCGAATCGTGGGCCAATCGGAGTTTATTACTATGGGTCCGCGTGGTTTGTTGTCCTTCCAAGGAAGGGTGTGGGTGCCTAAGATGGGTGATTACCGACGGGTGCTACTTGATGAAGCACATAAGTCAAAATATTCCATTCATCCGGGCGCGACGAAAATGTATCTTGACTTGAAGAAAGATTATTGGTGGCCGGGCATGAAATGTGATGTTGTGAAGTATGTTGAGCAATGTGTCACGTGTTTACAAGTAAAAGCCGAACACCAAAAGCCGTATGGTAAGTTGCAACCGTTAGAAATCCCGAAGTGGAAATGGGAACACATTACCATGGATTTCATTACAAAGTTACCTAAAACGGCGAGAACCCAATTCGATTCGATTTGGGTTATAGTTGACCGATTGACAAAAAGCGCTTTGTTTCTTCCCATTAAAGAAGCGATATCGTCGGAGACCTTGGCTAAGTTGTTTATCAAGGAAGTGGTCTCGCGACATGGGGTTCCTATATCTATTATTTCGGATCGAGATACCCGTTTTACATCTCGATTTTGGGAAAAGTTTCATGAAGATATGGTTACGCAATTGAAGTTGAGCACGGCGTATCATCCTCAAACGGACGGTCAAACCGAACGTACGAATCAAACTTTGGAAGATATGCTACGAGCGTGCATCATTGACTTCGGTGGTAGTTGGGATGAGCATTTGCCTTTGGTGGAATTCTCGTACAATAATAGTTATCATACTAGTATCGGGATGCCACCTTACGAAATGCTTTATGGGCGTAGGTGTCGAACTCCCGTTTGTTGGGGAGAAGTGGGTCAAAGAGAGATCGGGAGTACCGATTTGGTTTTAGAGACCAATGGCAAGATCGATTTGATTCGGGAACATTTGAAGAAGGCTCAAGATAGGCAAAAGTCGTATGCCGATAGACGTAGGTGATTGATTGAGTTCCAAGAAGGCGATATGGTGATGCTTAAGGTTTCACCATGGAAAGGTATTATTCGATTTCGAAAACGGGGAAAGTTAGCTCCTCGGTTTATTGTGCCATTCAAGGTTTTAGCTCGTGTTGGTGAAGTTGCATATCGATTGGAATTACCCGAAGAGCTTGCTGTAGTGACCCGAACTTTTCCATGTTTATATATATTAATTGAGATTGATGTTTACATGATTAAATGTTTCCAACATGTTAAGCAATCAAACTTGTTAAGACTTGATTAATTGAAATAGGTTTCATATAGACAATTGACCACCCAAGTTGACCGGTGATTCACGAACGTTAAAACTTGTAAAAAAACTATATGATGACATATATATGGTTATATATATAGTTAACATGATATTATGATAAGTAAACATATCATTAATTATATTAACAATGAACTACATATGTAAAAACAAGACTACTAACTTAATGATTTTGAAACGAGACATATATGTAACGTTTATCGTTGTAACGACATTTAATGTATATATATCATATTAAGAGATATTCGTACATCATAATATCATGATAATATAATAATTTAAAATCTCTTTTGATATTATAAACATTGGGTTAACAACATTTAACAAGATCGTTAACCTAAAGGTTTCAAAACAACACTTACATGTAACGACTAACGATGACTTAACGACTCAGTTAAAATGTATATACATGTAGTGTTTTAATATGTATTTATACACTTTTGAAAGACTTCAATACACTTATCAAAATACTTCTACTTAACAAAAATGCTTACAATTACATTCTCGTTCAGTTTCATCAACAATTCTACTCGTATGCACCCGTATTCGTACTCGTACAATACACAGCTTTTAGATGTATGTACTATTGGTATATACACTCCAATGATCAGCTCTTAGCAGCCCATGTGAGTCACCTAACACATGTGGGAACCATCATTTGGCAACTAGCATGAAATATCTCATAAGATTACAAAAATATGAGTAATCATTCATGACTTATTTACATGAAAACAAAATTACATATCCTTTATATCTAATCCATACACCAACGACCAAAAACACCTACAAACACTTTCATTCTTCAATTTTCTTCATCTAATTGAACTCTCTCAAGTTCTATCTTCAAGTTCTAAGTGTTCTTCATAAATTCCAAAAGTTCTAGTTACATAAAATCAAGAATACTTTCAAGTTTGCTAGCTCACTTCCAATCTTGTAAGGTGATCATCCAACCTCAAGAAATCTTTGTTTCTTACAGTAGGTTATCATTCTAATACAAGGTAATAATCATATTCAAACTTTGGTTCAATTTCTATAACTATAACAATCTTATTTCAAGTGATGATCTTACTTGAACTTGTTTTCGTGTCATGATTCCGCTTCAAGAACTTCGAGCCATCCAAGGATCCGTTAAAGCTAGATCCATTTTTCACTTTTCCAGTAGGTTTATCCAAGGAACTTAAGGTAGTAATGATGTTCATAACATCATTCAATTCATACATATAAAGCTATCTTATTCGAAGGTTTAAAATTGTAATCACTAGAACATAGTTTAGTTAATTCTAAACTTGTTCGCAAACAAAAGTTAATCCTTCTAACTTGACTTTTAAAATCAACTAAACACATGTTCTATATCTATATGATATGCTAACTTAATGATTTAAAACCTGGAGACACGAAAAACACCGTAAAACCGGATTTACGCCGTCGTAGTAACACCGCGGGCTGTTTTGGGTTAGTTAATTAAAAACTATGATAAACTTTGATTTAAAAGTTGTTATTCTGAGAAAATGATTTTTATTATGAACATGAAACTATATCCAAAAATTATGGTTAAACTCAAAGTGGAAGTATGTTTTCTAAAATGGTCATCTAGACGTCGTTCTTTCGACTGAAATGACTACCTTTACAAAAACGACTTGTAACTTATTTTTCCGACTATAAACCTATACTTTTTCTGTTTAGATTCATAAAATAGAGTTCAATATGAAACCATAGCAATTTGATTCACTCAAAACGGATTTAAAATGAAGAAGTTATGGGTAAAACAAGATTGGATAATTTTTCTCATTTTAGCTACGTGAAAATTTGTAACAAATCTATTCCAACCATAACTTAATCAACTTGTATTGTATATTATGTAATCTTGAGATACCATAGACACGTATACAATGTTTCGACCTATCATGTCGACACATCTATATATATTTCGGAACAACCATAGACACTCTATATGTGAATGTTGGAGTTAGCTATACAGGGTTGAGGTTGATTCCAAAATATATATAGTTTGAGTTGTGATCAATACTGAGATACGTATACACTGGGTCGTGGATTGATTCAAGATAATATTTATCGATTTATTTCTGTACATCTAACTGTGGACAACTAGTTGTAGGTTACTAACGAGGACAGCTGACTTAATAAACTTAAAACATCAAAATATATTAAAAGTGTTGTAAATATATTTTGAACATACTTTGATATATATGTATATATTGTTATAGGTTCGTGAATCAACCAGTGGCCAAGTCTTACTTCCCGACGAAGTAAAAATCTGTGAAAGTGAGTTATAGTCCCACTTTTAAAATCTAATATTTTTGGGATGAGAATACATGCAGGTTTTATAAATGATTTACAAAATAGACACAAGTACGTGAAACTACATTCTATGGTTGAATTATCGAAATCGAATATGCCCCTTTTTATTAAGTCTGGTAATCTAAGAATTAGGGAACAGACACCCTAATTGACGCGAATCCTAAAGATAGATCTATTGGGCCTAACAAACCCCATCCAAAGTACCGGATGCTTTAGTACTTCGAAATTTATATCATATCCGAAGGGTGTCCCGGAATGATGGGGATATTCTTATATATGCATCTTGTTATTGTCGGTTACCAGGTGTTCACCATATGAATGATTTTTATCTCTATGTATGGGATGTGTATTGAAATATGAAATCTTGTGGTCTATTGTTACGATTTGATATATATAGGTTAAACCTATAACTCACCAACATTTTTGTTGACGTTTTAAGCATGTTTATTCTCAGGTGATTATTAAGAGCTTCCGCTGTCGCATACTTAAATAAGGACAAGATTTGGAGTCCATGCTTGTATGATATTGTGTAAAAACTGCATTCAAGAAACTTATTTTGTTGTAACATATTTGTATTGTAAACCATTATGTAATGGTCGTGTGTAAACAGGATATTTTAGATTATCATTATTTGATAATCTACGTAAAGCTTTTTAAACCTTTATTGATGAAATAAAGGTTATGGTTTGTTTAAAAATGAATGCAGTCTTTGAAAAACGTCTCATATAGAGGTCAAAACCTCGCAACGAAATCAATTAATATGGAACGTTTTTAATCAATAAGAACGGGACATTTCACTTGCGGGGATCCATAATACATTTCATGTTTCCCACCTCCGTAAGTGTCTTGCGGATGATTCCTCATGGATGCCTTTAGACGAGATCGAGTTAAACAACAAGTTAGAATATGTCGAGGAACCGATTGCTATCCTTGACGAGAAGGTGAAAATGTTGAGAAATAAAGAGGTGAGAACCTTCAAGGTTCAATGGCGACGAAGTAAAGGTTCCGAGTTCACTTGGGAGCCCGAAGAGTTCATGTTAGTTTATCTTCCCTCGTGTCATGCGGCTTGGATTGCGAGGACGCAATCCGAATAAGTGGGGGAGAGTTGTAAGACCCGAATATTTGTAGTGTATATAAGTGTAATGTTCGATACTTGAAACGGGGTTTTGGTTATATATTTAAAAGCAAGAAAGAAGCTGAACTGGAGGTGTCGCGCGCCGCGCGGCCTGGTGGCGCGCCGCCCCATCTGTCTGCGACAGATTCTCCTCTTCTTTTAAAAAAGATATTTTGAGGGCATTTTGGTCAAAACACTTTGGAGCCCGAATTTAATGCCTTGGATCAGTTTTGGGAGCTCATTAACTCCATTCACAACCACCTTATCCTCTCCAATTCAATTCTAGTGAGAGAGTGCATTTCTTGAGTGAGAAAGCTTCATTAAAGGGTAAAGGAGGTTGAATCGGGTCTTAGTGCGAGTTCTAAAGTCGTTCATCTAGTCGCTAGCTACGTAGTGATTGTGTTGGTAAGTTCTAAAACCTAGATTCTTACTTTAATTGCATTAAGGGTTAGGGTTTGGGTTAGTGATGCACACAAAACCCACTTGCTAGTAATTTGGGGATTTTGGGTGAATTTGGGTCATGTAGACTCAAAGGTAACTAATTAGGGTTTTCAAAGTGTTAATTTATGTTTATGAACCTAATTAGTTAGTTAAAGTACTAGAACACTTCAATGATATGTAAATGGGTGTTAATTGGGCATGGATGACCCAAATGGGTGTGTTGACCTTGAAATGGGTCAAATGGGTCTTTAATGACCTAAGTGGTCTTGCATGTGTGAAAATGAGTTAAATTGGTGATTTAAAAATGTAATAAGACCATATTTGACTAGAGTTAGGGTTTTTAGTGAAGTTGACCCATTATTAGGGTTAATGGTGCAAAATGGGTCGGGATTGCACTTTGGGTCAAAATGACTTAGGAATGGTGAAAGAATTGGTTGACCGACTTGAGTTTGCGTTTGATAATATGTATAATGTGATAGGTACGTTACTTTGAGGTTTCGCAAGCTCGGGTATCTTTTCACAAGACTTTAAGGTGAGTGGAATTAGCACGAAGCTAAGTGAGTACGACTAACTACAGGCCATAGCATACATAAGCGTTATACTAATCATGTCACAATAGTCTAACACACAAACATCACCCAAGTGCCATCTACAGAGACTCTGGAGGCTCGGCCAAACCATTAACCACCAGCTGATCGGACTGGGGCTGACCAGAAGTTCCTCCACCACCGTATGTATATACATAATCCATACGCGAAGGACGCGTCATTCACATATATATACACCACGGCTGTCTAGGCTACCACAGAGGAACCTAACCCGCAGGTTGATCTCTCCTACCGAGGCTACCACATAATAGGGACGCACTGGGCTCCAGCAGTGTGATGACCCGGAAATTTCTGATCAAATTTAAACTTAATCTTTGTATGATTAACATTTCCGACACGATAAGCAAAGTCTGTAAAACTGAATCTCAAAATTTTTGAACTATTCAAATACCTTTCGGTTATTCTCAACGATTCGCGAACCATTATATGTAAATAGATACATATATATACTATAACTTGAAAATGTAACAAAGTTTTAATTGCATGATACCGTACATTAAACTTATTGGTTTATATATCTATTTGAATATATATGATTTCAAGTTATTTAGTAAACGATAATAACATTCGATTATTGATTCGATTGATATTTAGATAAGTTAACTAAAACGTTTAAGATGAACCAGTAAAACACTAATTTGCTACAGTGTTTTCAAATTGCCACATTACTCAAAATGCTACAGTGTTTTCGAAAATCACTATTTGCTACAGTGAAATTGACTTTGCTACAGTGTTTTCGAAAATCACTATTTGCTACAGTGAAATTGACTTTGCTACAGTGAATTGCTACAGTAAAACACTATTTTAAAATGTATTTTAACAAACAGCGAGACAATGATTTATAGAAGTAAATGACCAAAACACTCAAATGTATAAGTTATAATTTGAGTGATATAATTTAGGGATAATTTAAGTTATATTGTGACAAAGGTACGAGTCACAAAACGAAAAGTACACGATATAAAATAGTACGCAAGGACGTCTGAAAATCCGGAACCGGGACCCGAGTCAAGAAGAAACGCCCGACGCAACGGACTAAAAATATCTAGTCTACTATGCACAAGAATAAAATATAATATATAAATAATTATATTAATTATTTATATATTTATATTTATTTTATATTATGTCGACAAGCTAGGAGCCAAAACAATGTGAGCTGTCCCTGGTCCTCATGCGAGTCGCATGGCCAGAAGGCCATTTCCATGCGAGTCGCATGACTCCAGATTTCAGGCCACATCTATAAATTTCAGTGTTTTCGCTCGATTTAAATCACACACATACACAAATATATATATACTCCGTAATATTATTTATTATTTATTATTATTATTATTATTATTATTATTATTATTAATAAGATTATTATTAATCTTATTATTTTTTATTATTATTAGTGTTATTATTTTTGCGATACAAAAATAATAATGTACAAAAAATATTACGACGGAGTGCTGTCCAAGTAATTTTCAAAATGAGTTTTCGAGCAAGCTAGAGCTAAGGAAATTATGGGTTATTGCCAAGGAGGTTATGGGTAATGTTCGGGGGTATTTTTTTTTGTGAATCAAACCTCGTGTTTATCATCTCCGATGCGTCTACGTGCTTTCCTACAATATTGTATATCAATATTTAACTGTGAGTTTCATAAGATCCCTTTTACTCTCTACATTTTTGGGCTGAGAATACATGCAAATGTTTTATTAACCGATATACAATATTTATATGTGTGAGTTTCATAAGATCCCTTTTACTCTCTACATTTTTGGGCTGAGAATACATGCAAATGTTTTATTAACCGATATACAATATTTATATGTGTGAGTTTCATATGCTTCCTTTTTAATTGCTTTTGCAATCTATATTTTTGGGCTGAGAATACATGCACTTTATTTTAAACGCAATGGATACAAGTACATACTAAATTCTACACCGAGTTTGAACCGAAAATCCCTTAGCTTTGGTAACTAGTAACTGCCGGTTATAAGAACTGGTGGGCGCGAGTAGTATTATATGGATCCATAGGGCTTGATATCCCCGTCCGAGCTAGAGCGCTAGCCTTTTAACGGACGTATGCTATTTGAGAAGCGTACACGTTGGTTTGCGTGTATTATTAAGATGATTATACAAAGGGTACAAATAATATAAGCATTAAAGTTTAGTTACCAGGGTGCTCAATTTTGTAGAACCGATTGATAAACGTTTCGGATGAAACAACTGAAATCTTGTGATCCACCTTTTATGTAAAACCTATTGATAAACGTTTTGAATAAAACAACTGAACTTTTGTAATCCACATTGATATACGGGTTATGTGTAATATTAAAACTATGAACTCACCAACCTTTGTGTTGACACTTGAAGCATGTTTATTCTCAGGATTCTAGAAGTCTTCCGCTGTTTGCTTATACGTGATACAAGATATGTGCTTGGAGTCATACATGCTATATACAAGAAACTTGCATTCACCAAACCATTACCATGTATCTTATTTTGACTGTATTGTCAACAGATGTATTATTGTAAACCATTAAATGGTGATTGTCTATACGTAGAAATCATCAGATGTTAAAAACCTGGAATTTATATATTCATTTATGAAATACCTTTTCAAACGAATACAATGTTACAAAATGTATCACATAGAGGTCAAATACCTCGCAATGAAATCAATGAATGACGTGTTCGTCCATATGGATTTGGAGCGATCGTCACAAGCAGACAAGCTTCAACTAACATGCAGTCATCACAAGGAACTAACTAACCACAACAATAAGTATATCTAACAAGCATGGCAATCATAATATAACATGCTTCTATATACTATGTTCTCCAGTTAGTCCCACTCACCGATTACCAGCAAATGAGAAGGTGTTCAGCTATCTAATCACTGAACCTTCACTTTCTCCTTTTCTCCTGAGAAATACATATACACGAGTTAGTTTATGTCCATAAACACCAAATAACACAATACAGAAAATTTTGTCAGAAAACTGTCTGCTAAAAATTTTCTCCTTAACACTTGTGCACTTTCAAAATTTACATCAAAATTATCAAAATACAAACGGGCAGCATAACGGCTAAAACTCAACACTTACTAAAATTTTCACTGCCTAAGACCATCGGTCGATGGTCCCATCCATCGGCCGATCGTCAACACACCATCGGTCGATGGTCTCCCCCAATCGGTCGATCGTCAAAATTACATCCGTTGGTCAGAAGTCATACACTATCGGTCGATGGTCTTGTCCACCGGCCGATCGTCCCTCACCATCGGTCGATGGTCAAAGACCATCGGCCGAGGGTAGTTCATCTGCAGAAGCTGAACACAAAGTGACGGGTTTCACCCAAAATCAACCAATTCTTGCTCTAGAGCTCGATTACGACCTCAAAACTGGCCAAATCAAAGACACTAAACATGTAGAAACATAAACCCACAAGATTTAGACTCAACCAACATCAAATTTAACCACTTTGACCCAAATTGCTCACTTTGTAAAAACTAACACAAAAACTCAATTTTCTCAAAGATTAAAGCATGAAAACTTGTGATTCTTACCTTGATAGAATCAGTAAATCACAAGGAACACAAAGATGTAAACGATTTGATCTCAAGAACAAGGATTATAATTTAGGGTTTGTTAGGTGAAGGAGATGAAGGTACGGTATGTGTTTGTGTGTGTGAATAATCTGGAAACCAAATAAAGAAATTAGAAGCACTAGTCATCTAAAGTGGGTTAAAATCCCACACTGCACAACACACGGGTATTTATCAGTTATCTGATATCTTTCGTACATCTTTCTGCAACCCAAACGAAGTCCAATTTAAATAAACAAACCTGTTCTGTGACCCTTGTCACAAACTGGTCCTAACCACATCATTAAATAATAATAAACAATAAATAAAAATAAAAGCATAAAGTAGCACAATACTAACTTAAGGGTAAAATAGTAATCTTACAACTAGGCCCACTTGAGGATGTTACACCATTTGGTGCTTATCCATGGATTGGTCCAATATATATATATATATATATATATATATATATATATATATATATATATATATATATATATATATATATATATATATATATATATATGTATGTATGTTTTTGTAGCAATACTTATCTTTACTTATGTTTATGTTAAATCCTTTGATATATTGTTACATCAATTACTTTCCAATCTAATTGCTTCGTTGTGTTATAAATCGGCTTTCTTGAAGAATTAATTGGTTTGAGATTAAAAATGAAGAATTCAACTCTTCAAAAGGACAAGTGTACTTCATTGTTTATGAAGGCTTGTTTGCTGACGCTGCTTTTCTATCAGCACCAACAAATGTGCCATGAAGAACTTCTTGATCTGAGGTGAACTCAGCTCCCGTACAATTTGTCATACAATGTATTATTAAATCAATTGTTTAAATCATGATATATCTACTACGTTTGAATAAATGTACCTCGGGTGTGTTTGGATGAAACTGGCTAGAGCTGGAGCTTATAGCTGGAGCTGGAGCTTATGAGCTAGAGCTGTAGATGGAGCTTATGGTAGCTGGAGCTTATTTTCCATTTCATAAGCTCTGCTTTTTTTTTCATAATCTACTAGAAGTAGTTTATCTTTTAAGAGCTTATGATTTTCATAAGCTTTACTTTTTATGTCTACCAAACAAAGCTTATGGTTTGGAGCTTATTAAAATCATAAGCTCAAGCTTCAATAAGCTCTCATAAGCTCCAAGAAGCTTGTCCACCAAACAAACCCCTCGTGCAATACTGCAATGTCTTTGTCTATATATGTTATACCCCATTAAGCAGCGTGCTTTCTATCTATTACATGTTTACAACAATCTGTAAATTTAAGTTGTTTATTCATCATCTATATGAACAAATATTATCCAACCATTTCTTGATGGACAAACAACGTTGCTTTGATATCAACTATAACGTTTTGATTTCTTATGATTTACATAATTTTGATATTGTCATTATCTTGCTGTCATACGTTATAAATTTTTTACAGTAAGCCTAATTAAGAGTCGTCGTGCAACGCACAGGCTCTTAAGTCCATTGATCTTTATAAGATGGATTTTACACATGTAGTTTCTTACGATAAACAACTGGTCAATGGTGATACATTTTTATTTAAGATTGAAAAGGACAAAAAATAAGAAACACGTGTCATAATGTCATAGACTAAAGTGTGCATTCACTCTTCGATTATAATCTCGCAAACCTATCAAACCATGAAATTTAAAAATCAATCTTGTAGGTATAATTATTGTTGTAATTTAAAAGTAACGTACAAAACAAAATTTTCAGACTAAAACCCGCAAGGTTGCGGGTCTTAAACTAGTTAATTAATGACGATGGAGACACTCTTCTTAGTTTCTTTATCAGAAACTGCTAATTATTAATATCGTTTGGTTAATATTCATTTACGAATGCGCATGTCCATATTGTAGTTGCGTATACAAATGCTGGTGCATCCAAATTTTGATTTATCTCTATGAGAATTCATCCTTTAATTCCATAATAATAAATGGAATTACAACCTAAATTGGATGTAATTACGTATATGTTATGCTGCATCCGAAAAGTTGATGTTGACTGTGAATTTACAATTCATCTAATTGTTTGCATCCATGTTAAAGCCATCCCCATGAATCTTTATCAAATTAAAAATACGTTAGTATCTTCATAAGAATTATTTGAAAACTGAAATTAAACAGTTAGGGATGATAGTTTTATGAGAAAAATAAGGAAGTTACATTTAAAAGAAAGAGAAATACCCAAATTACCCCTTAACATGTTAATAAAATGATTGGTTGAAAAGTGTTCTCACCATTCCGAAAAATAAGAACTGTTCTCATGGGAACACTACCCTAATATATATATATATATATATATATATATATATATATATATATATATATATATATATATATATATATATATATATATATATATATATATATATATATATATATATATGGGCAGGATCAATGGGGAAGTAACCAATCGGGGGGAAGCGGGGGGAAGCAAAATTATATTTTTTTTTCATTTTTTTTGGAATTTTTTTTTCCGGCATCAAGATCACACAAAAATATGAACATTTAGAAGAGACACTTCGTGATGAATGTTATTATTTAGGCGGGAAAACGATCTTAAAAAATAACATTCAAGATAATATTGTTCGTGAAGAATATGAACGTTTTTTTTCTTCATGTTTTGTGAAGTAAAATTTAGCCCGATTTAGAGTTTAGGGTTTAGGGTTTAGGGTTTGGTGTTTTGGGTTTATGGAATAAACTCAAAACACCAAACCCTAAACCCTAAACCCTAAACCCTAAACCCTAAACTCTAAACCGTTCGTGTTAAAAACTCAATCTAAATCCTAAATCTAAACCCTAAATCTAAACCCTAAACCCTAAATTTCTAAACCCTAATATCTAAACCCTATAAACCCTAATATCTAAACCCTAATATCTAAACCCCAATAGCTAAAACCTCAATATACGCTCGAAAAACACGATAATTGTTATATATTACTTCTTCGAGCGTTTTCCCGCCAAAATAAAAACATTTATCAAAAAGTGTCTCTACTAAATGTTCATATTTTCATCTCATCTATAATGTTCGTGAACAAAGTTTTTTCAAAAAACGAAAAAAAGAAGTTTTTGCTTCCCCCCGTTTCTCCCCGATTGGTTACTTCCCTCTTGATCCTACCAATATATATATATATATATATATATATATATATATATATATATATATATATATATATATATATATATATATATATATATATATATATAATTTTCACATTACAATACATATATTAATTTTTTGTTCAACCATATTTATATATGTATATTCATTAAATTTCATATATTTATATCCAAAAAATTAATCATATTAATGAATAGTCATTAATATTCAAAATAATGTTGAATATTTTCTAATATACAATGAAATAAAAAACTATTATAATGAAAAATATATATGCTATAAAATTATAAAAATCTAGCTACAACAATATGTAATCTTTTTGTTAATAGAACATAAGGTTTTAAGATCACTAGTAAACTTTTATGTTGACAAATGCAAATGTGTAATCCCCATATGTAGGAGTGTGCATTAAACGGTTTTACTCATAATATTGATCGAACTCAAATGATTTGGTTAAAATGGGTTGGTTAAATTAGTTTTGGTTTGATTTAGTTATGATTTGGTTATATCTAATCCAACACGTACGGATTCTGGATACAATATATGATTGAAATTTTTTTTGGCTTTGTGTAAATATGTGTATGCATTTATTTCTTTTATTATGTCAGAAATGTATTAGTGTAAAAACTAGCAAGACGTTTGAAGCAATTTACAAAGAATTCAAAGGATTTCGCATTCAATTATTTCTAAACTTTTAATATCTACTCGACATCAATCAAAGGAACTACTCATAATGTAGTCCATGACATGCCATTTTTTTAAATTTAGAGTTTTGAAAGGCAATCGTGGTTCAAAGCCTCCAAATGAGATAATACAGTCGATATCACCACATTTTATGTTGTAGATTGTTGTACGATGTACTGATCATACCGGACCAAGTGCATATGTCATCAACCGGGTATGTAAATTATGAACTCTCAAAATATATATTAGACACATAAAATAAGTGAATTTATCACAATTTATGTATGTACACATAAAATATATCCATGAATCTATATAGACATGTATATATGATCCACTAATCCTCTATACATATTCATCTCCGTTATATATTTATTTATAGTGTCCATATCTATTCTGAATAGCGTGGATAAATCTAATGAATCGGGTGAAATCGCCTTCTCTTCATGTTACAAGTGTTAAATGAGAAGCTTACAGAATTAAAAAATTAAAATAAAAAGTAGGCTCACTTTTCGGGTTATTTAACTCCGTAGTAGTTTGATTAGTCAATTACACAATATTGGCCCACTCTTAATGAGGCTTGCTAGAATCAGAGTAGCTTCACTTATATACAAAAAGCCCATAGTTGGCCCAATACTAATTAGCATAACCACAAATATAAACTAATTTTGTCAACATTATTGGAGTATAAGATTGCAACTTCTTAAATATCATCTAATTTTTTGTTTATGAGAATAAATAGCATTAATCATCAAGGTTTCTGAACTGGTAAAAGCTTAAATTTCTTTCACCAAAGTTGTGAAAGATCTCAAATTCGAACGGGTAAAAGCTTAAATTTCTTTATTTACGGCAACACCAAGCGTCAAATTATTGGCGATTAACTGTCGTTTAGAGTTTAAATTGAACTTCAGACAGATTTAAAACCCACGAAATTTTGATTCTACCATTTTCATGGCGTCTCACACTTTTTTTAACCTACTTATTTGTCAGAGGTCCATTCGGAATCAATCTCTCTATACATAGAACATTGAGAGGGGGACTTTTCTCCACCCTTAGGGTGTTTCACTCTGGGTGGAGAAATGACTTCTCTTTATTCTAGGGAGGAGAAAGATTGTCTACCTCACATATATGAGATTGAGTTTTGTTGTTATTGTATTTACGGCAAAATAAACTTCACATAACAAAATTGTAAAAATAGTTGTGCGTAAGCTAGCCATAACATATCAAAGTTTACACAAACCAGAATCACACACTAATAATAGTTTCATACTCCAATTATAATTTCGAACATATAACATAAGCAAACTTTATATGAGAAATCGAATAAGAGCTTTAATTAAGGCTTTCGGGCTAATTTAACGGCATTGAGTTCTTCTATCAAAGCCGTTAACTGGTTGAAAGAAGACCCACCTTCTTCCACAACCTTTTGCGTTTTCATCGCTAATTCCCTCGAGTTACGTTTAACGCTTTCAGCTTTCGCGGATCCACCATCAATATCTCAATAGCCTCAATAAAAGCTCGTTTCTCAATAATCGGGCTAGTGATCTCAAAACTAGGGTTCCAAATATCCGCCCCGACTCCCACTCCGATCCCTAGAAGCTCTACTAACTTCTCATTATAAAAGTGCTGGCCACGTTATCAACGACACGCCCGCCGCCACAGCCTAAAGAACCGAGTTCCACCCACAATGAGTCAAAAACCCGCCCACCTTAGGGTGTTCTAGAATCTCCACTTGTGGGGCCCAACCCGTTATAATCAAACCCATATTACCCCTTACAATTCTTTCCTCAAACCCTTTGGGCAACCCCCAAATCTCCTGATCAATTCCCCCTTTTCTCACCACCCAAATAAACGGTTGCTTCGATTCCTCTAACGCCAACACAATTTCCGTAATTTGAGCTTCCGGAAACTTCACCATACTTCCAAAGCAAACGTATATCACCGATTCCAGTAACTCAAACAACTTTTCTTCTCAGAAACACCCTTTTCGCGATTCTCCCCGATAAAAAACTGAAAAAGCGGACCAATATGCCACACTTTTAACCCTTTTATCTTCTTAATATGATCAACATAAGCCGGTTCGATTTCGTAAAACGTATTATACACCAACCCGTAACTTCGTTTCTCTGATTCTTGAATTTTTTCAATCATTTCACCAAATCCTGATTTCTCCTTTAAATGTTCCGAAACTTGAGACCTTTTCATAATGATCTGATCAGGCAAATTAGGAACCAAAAACCATTTGGATTCCGAATTTACCTTCTTTTGTGGCTCATAAACTTTCAAACTATGAAATATCGAATGATACAAAAAACATGAAGGATAAAATAACAACCTAGGACATTCCTCTGCCATATCAACTGTCCAAGGAAAAAAACATGTCTGAAAATATACAATCAGGAGCCAGATCACTAATCAACTGTTCCATTTCTTTTTGTAACATGTTTATACCACGAAACAACTTAGATGTCATTTCGAGACTAGTAACCGAATTTAGGTTCTCTATTCCATCGGGAATCTTACTTCGGACGATGGAAAGTTGATCGTTCGGATTGAGATCGGGTGACCCTTAACGATGTTGCGTGTGACCGAAGATTGGAAAATAAGGGCGTTGTGAACGGTTGTGATGATTGTGGACGAACGCCACGAGCCGAAAAGAGTCTAGCGGCATGGACTAATGGGATTATGTGACTCGATGCGTAATATGGAAGGAAGATTACGTGAAGATTTTTGTTGTGGTTGTTGTTAAACATGATGGATATGTCAAATTGAGTTTGATGTTGGGTGAGACGTAGGTTTGTTTTAGTACTCCGTAATATATAGTACCTTGTAGCTAACGTTAATTTATGTCGTTTATACTAGTAAATTGCCGCCCAAAGATGTCAATTCGTGACTCAAATATGGAGTGTGACGTATCCTATATACAAGGGTTAGTTGGTAAGTTGTGTGTGTAATTTTCAGAGTACAGATGTATTTTAATGCAATTTTTAAAATTTGCTAACTCTGAATTATTAATATTGAATTTGTTAAAGCTTAACGGTATATTTAAGATTCTTCTTTTCTTTTGGTAAAAAGTCGCAATGATAACATCTCTTGTTGAACGTTAAGTTTAAACTATGAAAGAGAGTTGACATATTAGCAAAAGTGCCTAATTAAATTAGTAATGGTTAGAGTCATCTTAATAAACGAGGTGCCTTTGATTGCCAATTTAATGACTTAGTATTGATTTAATATTGAATGTTAAATCGTTTAATATTCAGTGTGTTTATTTGTAAGATCTGAATAATTAATGATGCTGAATTTTTTAGCAATTATATTCTTTATTTTTCCAGTTATAAGGTTAATATATTTATTCTACATCATTAATAGAGTTCATTTGGAATGGTATCAAACAAATTATCAGAACTAAATTCAATAATAAGCTTTGAATCACTAGATTTTAAACTATTAAGCGCTAAATTATTTTGCTTCATCAAACGCACCCTGAGTCGGTATGTAACTTTTGATGGTTATCTAATGGTGCATTTGAGTACCACTTAATTGAATAGTTAAACATTAAATTTTTAATTATTCAACATTCAGTTCGTTTATCTCTGATCTTATAATGACATATGATGATGAATGGTTCAAAATTCGGCATTGAAACATTCATAACTGAAATAATCTCTTAACCACTAATAATTTAAATTTTT
Organism: Rutidosis leptorrhynchoides; assembly: GCF_046630445.1. Classification (NCBI taxonomy): domain Eukaryota; kingdom Viridiplantae; phylum Streptophyta; class Magnoliopsida; order Asterales; family Asteraceae; genus Rutidosis; species Rutidosis leptorrhynchoides. The sequence continues at coordinate 438,797,957 of NC_092336.1, forward strand.
GTGATATTTTTTTAAAACTATATTAAAAAATTTATTAAACAACTACATTGTTGTTTATTCATGCAAAACCTTAATAAGCTAATTTACATCAGTGGCGGAGGCAAGTATATTGCTATGGGGTCAATTGACACCACTGAGATTTCAGTAATTAGCAAAGTAATTAACTCAATTATTTAGGTGACACCACATCAAGGTAGGTTGTGACACCATTAAAAAGGTAAAAGCACAATAGCCACATGTTTTCAGTCTTTCTTTAATTTATACAAACGTGAAGCTTTTAAATTTGATCTCAGTTAACTTCTTGTAAAATTGCTTCAAGTTACACATTTTCAGTTGACTTGTCCATTTTCTTTTTTTCTTTTGTTTCAGACTCATGACATTTTGGATATATTTATGATTTTATTGAATACTCCCTTGGTAAAATTCAATTTAAACAAATTAATGTACAACTTTCACACAGATTTCACAAATTTTATGCACAACTCAACTCATTTTAGAATAATGATGTTAATAATAATATCTTTTCTTTCTATAGCAACGTAATATATTTGAAAAGTGGCGAGTATTTGTTATTAAATGACTTCCTATTCACGCCAAAACTGGGGTTTGGCGCCGGCCTCCCATTTGGCGGGGATAGGTACACCACAACGACAACACCATCGTCAAACAATTATTATTTAGTGACACCAGTGATCAAAATTTCTGACTTCGCCACTGATTTACATCATTCATATTGCTTATTCAAAGTGATAATCAAACAAGTTACTGTCATTCAGAACCATTTCATTCAAAACTTTTGAATCATTTAGTTTACTCAAATGCAACCTAACTTTTTAATTTTTTTTTTAAAGTTCAACGTGTCAACGGGTCCCTAAAATCACTAATTTGATAAATACATCACTAAATTATCCCAAATATTTTTTAAGATGGATGATATTTTAGAAATAAACAATTATCAAAATACTCTTCAATTTTTTTTAGAGACTATTTTTTTCCATCAGTAGATCATTTATTTCAACGATCTTCATATTTGCACGTATCACACATGTTCGGGCAGAAACCTGAATCCGATCGACGGTACACAAGTACACATCCATTCGGGCAGTGTTTTTCTATCTCATGATACAAAGTACATGGGGAAACCGTTAGGCTATGCCCGCAAATTCACTAAAATACTCTTTAAATATAAAATATAATTAGTTTTGTAAATACAGAGTCAAATTCGGAACGTCAGCCAGTTTTGGAAAATAAAAACGGTGATGACAACTTTGATGATCCATTTTTCCAATACGTTGTCAACTTTGATGATCCATTTTTATAATATTTGTTCATCGTAATGATCCATCTTCATCATAAGTGGACTCATGATCCATCTTTTATTACAGTTCAAAGTCGTTTAATAGAAAAATGGACCTTGACAATATTTACAGGATTAATCGGTCAAAGATCTTTCGGACCACTTTATAATTCAGACTAGACTAATCCGGAGCCTTCTACACGCATGGCCACAGGCCCACATTAATAACACGTATAAAAATCATTTGAGAAGTTACAATTTTATTGACGAGTTGTCGAAATTGATCAATAATCGAATTTAATTTATGTGTGTGTAATTAATTTGTGATTGAATTCAATTTATGAGGTGTCGAAATTGATCATTAATTGAATTCAGTTTAGTTCTCGAGTTTGTTCTACTGGTCCGTGTTTTGTTTTATAGCGTTTGGTAGTTTGGATGTTCGTCGTGTTCTCGTTAGTGCTTGGTTAGTTTGTTGGTTGTTCGGTTCGATTAAGTAGATAACAGGAGCTCAATGTTGCTTAGAGATTAGTTTTCTTATTTCGTGTCAAACTTTATTGTTACAATTGTATTCTTGTTAAGTTCTTTTATGTTTTGATGAAAGAACTTTTGCTATAAAGTTTTTGTTTTTTTTTCTGAAAACAAATAACCGAATTCAATTTACGTATGTGTAATTAACTGATCAATAGGTTTTGATTTTTTTTTATCGATTGTATTTGGTGATCTCTGAATTCGTTTAATATTATTACGTTTTTAAAAAAAAATCATGAAAAAGGTTTGTTAAGATTGCATTGAAGTGCATTGAAAGAAAAGTGTTTTTAAATAAAAACAATGAATAATAATAAATCTTTCCAAAGACTTCATTCAAAAAAGAAAAAACAATTATAAAATATTAATAGATTTTTGACTTTCCTGAACACTTTAGTTGTTGGTAGATCTTCGCAATGGACGTTCCATTCATAGATATTCATCCACTCATCCATTTATAATGGATATTATAACTATAATTTATATGAACGAATAATGAATATGAGTACAAATATTTTTTATTTTTCTAAAAAGCCAAAAAATTTATTTTCAAAAATAAGAATTACAGCTGATTACATCAGAAAGGCTTAAAGCCTTATTCAACTCGACTAACTACATCACTAAAACTAAAATAGGAAGGACGCGAAAAATACATCACAATTACATGGATATAATATACTCTACAAATCAGGAAAAAGTTCAGATATGGATCATCTAAATATTTTATGGATTGAATATGGATGACAATTTAAAATTCATGAATATATTCATTATATCACATGAATATACATCTATACATACATACATACATACCTACTAACACATATGCACATACGTTTATATATCGATATACATATACATATACATATAATATATAAATTTTGATTTATTAACAAAAATAATGAAAGAACCCAACCCGTCTTTAACCCGACAATTTTTTATTTTTTTTTGAAAACATTAGTAACATTGTACAACATTCAATTACGTTTCTCGAATAATAAACAATCACCATCATAAAATTTTGCACAAGCTTTGAGTATTAGAGTTTAGTACAATTCAAAATGTAATGACGACCCATGAGTTTAATTGCCAAACAAAACATGAGCATGACGTTTGGGGTTAAACTACCCAACAAGGTCGCATCCAAAAATATACCCTCCAATAGCCCACTCGATGGAGGCCTCTAATCCAAAAGAATACCCTTGCCCTTGTCCACACCGGAATCTAAAAAGAGTAAACAAAGAGAGGGTAAGCAAAACCTCTAATATCGCAAACTAACATAACCAATAGCATATAGTCGATACAATATAATATACTAAACTACGACACATAACCATGGTTAACCATATCTCTCTCTCACACACACACACACACACACACACACACACACAAGGGAACGGTACTCACACAATGACCGCTGGTACTCGCACATTGACCGTTAGTGTACACTAACCCCCTATGTGGACGACCGCACTTACCAACCACCCTCCACGCACATTTGGTCTCCATTTGATGTGTGCGATCGAGACCTTTATTTATGAACGGATTTGAGTTGTTTTGTTACACGAATTGATTTATTGTATATGTGGTATTTTATTGATTTCAGGTTGATTTCACACATATATATAGGCAACTAGTCCTATCCGTGTAGTTTAGTTTGATGGTAAATCCGATTCGTTCCACAGGGAGATGGAGTGTTTAATGGTTTTTAATAGTCTTTGATGTCAAACTTAATTAAAGGGGGTTTTGGATTAGGCATTTATAGTAACAGTAAAAGAAAATAACTTAAACTAAATTACTAAATGAAATTACAAGATTACAAAAATTAACTTAAAAAGGTACTAAATGAAATTATACTAATTATGATGCAATAATTATATTACTAAATGGTAATTAGTAAAATAGTAATTTTTAATGAAACTATATATTTAGAATTTTGTTTTAAGCAATTATAACATAAACTTAATTAAATTAACTAAATGATATTTTAAATAAAACTAATACAAATTTAAAAGGTATTAAAATTAATTAACTAATTATAAACTAGTTACAATTTATAAAGTGATAATAATTAATGCTAATTTTTAGGATTAAAACATGTATTTTAAGTATTTTAAATAACTAAAACTAAATAACTTAATTATAATAATTAAAATAACTAATAACCTAAATATAAATATAATTAAATAACAAAAACCCTAATTTTAACCTAGCTGTACTGTAGCCGCGTTTTAGCCTTACACGATTCGTGTGATGATACACGATTCGTGTATGTGTAAAAATATGTGACAAACAGAACTGTTACGAAAAATAATTGTTTTTATGTATTTTTCTAATATTTTAAAATGGTAAATCGTAAATAATAATAATAATACTTTTATAACAAATATAAATAAGATAAATGGGAGTGTTTACTTAATTGTGTCACCCCTAGGTCCATGGATTGTTTTAAGTTTACGCCCTATTTAAAATGTTCTAGTATCAAACTTTACATTTTTCTCTCGAATAAATATAAGGTTACAACTTAACTAAATAAAATCTAATTTTCATTGGATTATTTTTAGAAAGCTACTATTCCCTAAGTATTTAAATTGAGACCTAGCCTAGTTTTGACCTTCGCCAATACCCAAATTATAACGGTTTCCCTTTTTATAATTTCACCTTCATATAATTTATTGATATCACCCAAACCACCGAAGTTTATTTCTAAATTGGTGTCAATAACTTATCCATAAATTCGTCTAGATCATTTTTAATGTTGAAGCTTAATTTATGTAAATAAATATAACTTTCGTTATTTAAATTTACTAAATTAAGTGGCAAGGGTTAAATACCTAATTACATAAAAATGGTTCTTTTAACTAGGCTCAATATTAAAAATACTAAAGTTACATTTTAACTTTTACTAATGGTGACAATCCATTTCACTAGGGGCTCTACATTTAAGCAAACACTAGGGAAATTTAGCTATCCATTACACTAAGGTAGACATAAAAATATAGATATGCAAACATAATAACAACGCTAATTTTAACAGAGTAAACTTACTAAAATATCTTCACTTTCATTAACTTCAAATGGTAGAAAAATTACAATAATAACACCCCTTTCACGCGTACAATAACACCCTTTATCACGAACAATACACCCTTAATATTACAACTATTTTTAACCTTGAACTAATAGAGTAATAAAAATTACAGAATAATAACTTGCGTATAATAATTGTATGAAAATATGTGTGTCTTCAACTCTTGATAGTACTCCGTATTTAAACTGATCCAAGTAGTAGTAGGTGAACATGTTGATTCTTTGCTGTAGCTCATTTTAAGAAAAGAATTGTTTTAAAAATCATAAAGTGGCCGCCCCATTTGCACGTTTCTGGAAACTGTTTGGCCTAACATTACACGAATCGTGTAGGGATACATGATTCGTGTAAGAACAATAATCTACACGATTCGTGTAGCTATACACGATTCGTGTAAGAGTAATCAGCAATTTTCTTCATTTTTCTTTTTCAGTTGTTCTTTGTTGATCCCGTATTGACGTGTACTGATTTGGCACTTCTTATTTGAACTCTTTTCTTCTTTTATCTTGTACTTTAATTCGGATAAACGTTTCTTGATATAAATTTGGTTACAACTATCGTTTTATCGTCGAATCTTCAAATAGCAAGCTCTTATCCACTTTTGTCGTTTTTCTTGTGAAATGCGAATTGAATGTCTTTGTAGATGATAAAAACCTATGAAATATAAGTGATATTGCATCGAATAATATGTATGTTTAGAGCAATATCAAAATACCCCACACTAGAACGTTGCTTGTCCTCAAGTAATTACATCTTTTAACAGAGTTAGAACATTATATATCTTTCTTATCGAACATTTAGATCACACAACACACACTACACGAAATGAAACACACACTATATGAAATATATTACACAACACAGTATTTATTGGATCACACGCACACGAAACGAAATTCTGACAACAGAAACAAACATGAAACTAGTGATTAGGGTTTAAAAATTTGGATCCTTAGGGAAAATTGGACCTTGTGAAAACGTTTTATGATTTTATAAAATGTCAGGCTAGTTTTTACACTAGACACGTTTTCCGGTTTTAACCTCAAATTCCGGTTGAGGGTAACTGAAAACCGAAGTCTCAGTCGGCGATTAGCAAGCTATTCGCCCCCATGATTGTAGTATCATGGAACTTGAAACCGAATGTCCAAAAAATGGTTTTACACAAATATAATTCATAAAATAGCATAAGTTTTAGAACAAAATTATATCGTGTCCAAATATCATCGGTGAACCATGAGTTTGCACACCTCAATTTGTTATGGCATATGTATGTTGACCGCGGTCAAACATAGATGCAGTTGATCTTTACGGAGATCATCCATCTGGGGATTAGATTCATTAGTCTTAAAAGCTAATTTGCATTGTGCCCCCCCATTGTACGGGACATATCCTTCTCATGGTTAGGATAAGTCTGACCACAAAAAAACCCTGTTTGATGCTGAGGTTAGGTGGATTTCCAGCCGATTTTAGGGATGACTTTACAAGATTTTTCGTCAACCTACAGCTGTTCTGGACTACATCTTCTAACATAAGTTAGCAAGTGTGTCAATTTGGAAGACCTTACTTCCTTACGGGATGGACTTGATTCATCCTCTATTACTCGTGATAATGGAATATTCAGGTTTATACGTTCCTTAGCAATGATATCTGCAATAAACTTCAAAGAAACATGTGATAAATGGTTCTCAATATAAGGATTTATAAATTCTTGTTATAAATGGTTTTCTTTTATAAGTTTTAAACAAATAAACTTATGTATTTTTAATGTATAGAGACAACAATTTCGGTTTTTACACCTGATCTTTAATTGCTCGTAATTACCTTAAAAATTGATTAGATACATTTGTTTAAAAAATTTCAAATTTTCATAAAAACCAATAACTTATTAGTTCTCGAGAATTTATATATTCCCACCCCACACTTAAGATTATGTAATGCCCTCATTACATAAAATCAGATAATAATGTATAAATTTGAGAGGACAAAAAGTGTAGAGTATTTGGAACTTCCTTTGTTAACCGATTTGGATTTTCAAATTGTTTTACCTATGATCATATCCAATGTTTGTATCACAATGTAATTTGATGTTTCGTTTCGTCTAATTGCATTTTCGTCTGTACCTGTCAAAACCATGTTAAAAACACACAAAATATGGGGTTTTAATTCAATCGTACAACACATTTTTTTACCCCACACTATATTTTCTTGCTAATATATAAAAAATAAAAATATAATAAGTTTCAATACACACCAAAAAATTATGTTATTACAAACTAATTTTTTTTTTCTTTTTATATATTTTTATATTTTTTTTTATATAACTTATAATCAATTAAATTTAAAATATCTTTTATAAATTTATATTTGTAACGGAAATTCGGTTGTTATACCTGATCTTAATCCGTTTATAAATTTTTAAATTCAATTTATAAAATTTCAATTCATTAAAAGTTAAAGTTTTAATATTTTTCGAAAACAAATTTAAAATAAAATAAAATAAAAACACTCTATTTTTGTGTTAAAAAGATTAACGTTTTCAAATTTTAAAACAAGTATATGAAAAATAAAAAAAATAAAAAGGAATTTAAAACACAATATAAAAAAAAAACGAGACACACGAATGGGACTATTTACAATTTGTGAAGTTTATTAGCGAGTCGTTCACGCGACTCCACCCCAATTTTAACTAACGTCGGGGTGATAAACATCACCCTTCTTTACTCCAATAGAACTATTACCGCAACCATTCTCACCATTAATTTTTGACAATAACCAAGAGTCCGAAAATCTTGACTCTTTAACCAATTTTTTTAACTTATCTTTCTCAATTTTCGATAAGTTTGACACCAATCTCTTTCTTAAATGTTCATCTTTTTCCGACATAGCATTTCTAATCCTACCATATAACTTCTTCATGGTTTTCTCAACAACACAATCATTGAGTGGTTTACTATCAAGCTTTTCTTTACCGTCCTCCCCACACTTAGCTTGTTGCCTAATGGGTTTAGCATGATCGACAATATTCACTGAAACTATCGGTGTGGGTGGTGGGTTCATACTAAACTCAGTTTGATAGGTTACACTCTTGCCTCTATCCTTCAAAACTAGTTTTCCTGTTTTTCAATCTGTTAAAGCACTTGCAGTTGCTAAGAATGGTCTACCTAAAATAATAGGTACAAACTTATCTTCTTTCATATCTACAACTACAAAGTCAGCTAGAAACTCAAGTTCACCTGTTTTTACTACTAAGTTTTCAGCAATCCCTATAGGTTTATTAACCGACTGATCAATGAATCTAATGCCTGAATTGGTCGGTTTAAGTTCGCCTAAGTTCAAATGCGAGTAAATGGAATAAGGCATGAGATTTATACTTGCACCTGAGTCAGCTAATGATCTAAGAATTTCAGATTCATTAAGCTTACAAGGTACTATGAACGGTCCAGGATCACCTAACTTAGGTGGCAATTCATTCTTTTTCACAATAGCAGCACATTCTGCTTTAAGAAACGCAGATGATGCCTGCTCACACACTCCTTCTTTTGCCATCAAATCATTCAAGAATTTCCCATAGTTTGGCATACCTGCAACAACATCAACCAAAGGTACATTTACACAGATATTATCCGTATTTAAAGGCTTACAATGATTCTCCTTTGGTTTTTCGGATGCAAGTGCTTGTGGGTATGGAATGGGTTCTTTATAGTCTTCCACTTTAGGTGCTTGCTTCACCGTATCTTCCGCTTCTTCCTTGATCACCTTCAAATCATCATCAACCCTAAATTCGGAAGGCTTGGTGGTTTCTATTTTCTGCACTTCTGCATGATTTCCCGACATCAGCCTCATCAAATAATCAGCATACTCGGGAGTTATGTCACCAACTCGGATCTCTTCATTTTCACATGTTATACTTTTCATACTTTCAACTCGGGTACCATCAATCTCTTGATAAGGAGTGTAATCTGCCATATTGGATAAATCAGAAAATATAAACTCATCACACTCTTCATCATCATCTTCACACCCAAGAGTAAAAATAGGACTATGCTCCGGTGTTTTGAAACTTGCTTCATCCTCACAGAAACTATAAATAGCATTCACTTGTGAATATGCTGGGGCTTGAGGATCATTCTTCTTTAGTATAAACGGAGGGTTACTTGCAATTGGTGGTCTCTCTGCTAGTAACTGTGAGATCCTTCCAACATCTCTTTCTAAAATCTGAATCGTGGCTTGTTGATTTCGAATTTGCTGAGTTTGGAGCTCTGCATTTTTCTCATGCTTAACCATAAAATCTCTTAAGAGATCTTCTAAACCAGATTTCCTCTCGGGTTGAGGTTGCATAATTGCTAATGGTTGTGGTTGCATGAGTGCTAGCGGTTGTGGTTGATTGGGTTGGAAATTATTTTGATAATTTCTTTGAGGTTGATTTCGGTTATTATAACCTGGTGGCGGATTTCTTTGATTTTGATTTGGGAAATTCCGGTTATTTTGGTAACCTGGATTTCCTCCTTGATAGTTATTATTATTTTGATAGTTATTATTATTTGATCCTGAAGGTCCTCCTACTTGATAGCTGTTTATAGGAGGATATTTTCGGTTGTTTGCTTCTATAGCTGGAAAATCACTGAAGTTCATTTCACCTTTTCGTAAGTATCCTAAGAAATTTGCTTGTTCTTCCATTGTACTTTGATCACAATCTCTAGTAAGATGGGGACCTTGGCACAGTTCACATCCTACTCTGATAGCATGCATTTCCTTAGTTACTTTCTCGATTTGCCTTGCTTGATTTGCTATTTGAACTTTTAAAGAAGCAATTTCATCATTGCTTTCAATACTAGCAACATTTGATGATCTAGAAAATTCTATTTCTTGATGCCAATTATGAGAATGGGAAGCTAAATCAGCAATGATTGTGTGAGCGTCTTCAGGTGTTTTCTTCATGATCGAACCTCCGGCTGCAACATCTATATCTTTTCTAGTTGCCACATTGACTCCTTTATAGAATATTTGGACCTTTTGGAATGTATTCAACCCGTGTTGAGGACATATTCGAAGCATTTTATTGAATTGGGTCCAAGCTTCATAAAGAGTTTCATTAGGCTTTTGTTTAAAGTGATTTATGTCACTTTGTAATTTTGCTGCTTTTGAAGCAGGAAAGAATTCTGACAAAAATTTATCCATCATATCATTCCAGTTTTCAATATAACCTTCTGGTAATGAGTCTAGCCAATCTCTTGCATCATCTTTTAATGACCATGGAAAGATTTTTAAACATGCAACTTCATCGGTGACATCTTTGATTTTGAAAAGCTTGCAAATGCTTACAAACTTACGAAGATGCTCGTTAGCATCCTCATTTGGGGCTCCACCGAATTGACATGTATTAGTTACCATGTGTAAAAATTGACCTTTTATTTCAAAGCCATCACTCATCGTGGGTTGGATGATTGCGTGGCCTTGACCTTTTCTTGTGGCCTTCATTAATGCTTCCATCGTTTGATTTGTATCAGCCATTTCTTCTTCTTCTTTAATAATCGGCTCTATGATTGGTTGAATTATTGGTTCAGAGTCGGATTCTAAGAAAAGTGACTCTAAATTTTTAGCAAGAGATTCTAATTCTTGAGCTCTTAAGCGTTCGTGGAATTTTCTTTCGGGTTCAGGATGTGAGGGAGTTAATTCAGCGTTGGAGGAACGTAAGTTCATACATTAATTTCTATTATGAGATCACTTCACTAAAGGTTTATCTAGGGTTACCTACTTGTTTCTCTTTTTTTTTTTTTTTTTTTTTTTTTTGTGTTTTTCGGTGTTTTAAAATTACTAGTATTTCCTATTTCTTTTTGTTGTTTTTGTCCTTTATTAATTCTTTGAGGTTCCGGATTAAGTTTAACGAGTTTAGGATTGAACGGATCATACAATTTGGGAAATTGTACAAAGAATTACAGGATTTATTCAAAAACTTTGAACTTTCTTGGAAATGAATTTCCTCGAGAGGATCGAATAACATAAAAACAATGATAAAAACCTTTAAACAAACAGATTATCCTTCTGATTTTTGCCCACGTTTCGAATAGCCAAAAGATGCAGCAGAGGGGCAGGATCCTTCAAAGACCAATAAAATTGGTGATCCAACAACCCGGTCCACGTGCAAATCCAACTACTACTACGAATCAGAAAAATTATCTATTTATTTAACTGCCAACTCCCCGGCAGCGGCGCCAAAAAGTTGATGTGTGCGATCGAGACCTTTATTTATGAACGGATTTGAGTTGTTTTGTTACACGAATTGATTTATTGTATATGTGGTATTTTATTGATTTCAGGTTGATTTCACACATATATATAGGCAACTAGTCCTATCCGTGTAGTTTAGTTTGTTGGTAAATCCGATTCGTTCCACAGGGAGATGGAGTGTTTAATGGTTTTTAATAGTCTTTGATGTCAAACTTAATTAAAGGGGGTTTTGGATTAGGCATTTATAGTAACAGTAAAAGAAAATAACTTAAACTAAATTACTAAATGAAATTACAAGATTACAAAAATTAACTTAAAAAGGTACTAAATGAAATTATACTAATTATGATGCAATAATTATATTACTAAATGGTAATTAGTAAAATAGTAATTTTTAATGAAACTATATATTTAGAATTTTGTTTTAAGCAATTATAACATAAACTTAATTAAATTAACTAAATGATATTTTAAATAAAACTAATACAAATTTAAAAGGTATTAAAATTAATTAACTAATTATAAACTAGTTACAATTTATAAAGTGATAATAATTAATGCTAATTTTTAGGATTAAAACATGTATTTTAAGTATTTTAAATAACTAAAACTAAATAACTTAATTATAATAATTAAAATAACTAATAACCTAAATATAAATATAATTAAATAACAAAAACCCTAATTTTAACCTAGCTGTACTGTAGCCGCGTTTTAGCCTTACACGATTCGTGTGATGATACACGATTCGTGTATGTGTAAAAATATGTGACAAACAGAACTGTTACGAAAAATAATTGTTTTTATGTATTTTTCTAATATTTTAAAATGGTAAATCGTAAATAATAATAATAATACTTTTATAACAAATATAAATAAGATAAATGGGAGTGTTTACTTAATTGTGTCACCCCTAGGTCCATGGATTGTTTTAAGTTTACGCCCTATTTAAAATGTTCTAGTATCAAACTTTACATTTTTCTCTCGAATAAATATAAGGTTACAACTTAACTAAATAAAATCTAATTTTCATTGGATTATTTTTAGAAAGCTACTATTCCCTAAGTATTTAAATTGAGACCTAGCCTAGTTTTGACCTTCGCCAATACCCAAATTATAACGGTTTCCCTTTTTATAATTTCACCTTCATATAATTTATTGATATCACCCAAACCACCGAAGTTTATTTCTAAATTGGTGTCAATAACTTATCCATAAATTCGTCTAGATCATTTTTAATGTTGAAGCTTAATTTATGTAAATAAATATAACTTTCGTTATTTAAATTTACTAAATTAAGTGGCAAGGGTTAAATACCTAATTACATAAAAATGGTTCTTTTAACTAGGCTCAATATTAAAAATACTAAAGTTACATTTTAACTTTTACTAATGGTGACAATCCATTTCACTAGGGGCTCTACATTTAAGCAAACACTAGGGAAATTTAGCTATCCATTACACTAAGGTAGACATAAAAATATAGATATGCAAACATAATAACAACGCTAATTTTAACAGAGTAAACTTACTAAAATATCTTCACTTTCATTAACTTCAAATGGTAGAAAAATTACAATAATAACACCCCTTTCACGCGTACAATAACACCCTTTATCACGAACAATACACCCTTAATATTACAACTATTTTTAACCTTGAACTAATAGAGTAATAAAAATTACAGAATAATAACTTGCGTATAATAATTGTATGAAAATATGTGTGTCTTCAACTCTTGATAGTACTCCGTATTTAAACTGATCCAAGTAGTAGTAGGTGAACATGTTGATTCTTTGCTGTAGCTCATTTTAAGAAAAGAATTGTTTTAAAAATCATAAAGTGACCGCCCCATTTGCACGTTTCTGGAAACTGTTTGGCCTAACATTACACGAATCATGTAGGGATACATGATTCGTGTAAGAACAATAATCTACACGATTCGTGTAGCTATACACGATTCGTGTAAGAGTAATCAGCAATTTTCTTCATTTTTCTTTTTCAGTTGTTCTTTGTTGATCCCGTATTGACGTGTACTGATTTGGCACTTCTTATTTGAACTCTTTTCTTCTTTTATCTTGTACTTTAATTCGGATAAACGTTTCTTGATATAAATTTGGTTACAACTACCGTTTTATCGTCGAATCTTCAAATAGCAAGCTCTTATCCACTTTTGTCGTTTTTCTTGTGAAATGCGAATTGAATGTCTTTGTAGATGATAAAAACCTATGAAATATAAGTGATATTGCGTCGAATAATATGTATGTTTAGAGCAATATCACCATTGCACAAAAGAGTAGTGAATCCACACGCGCGGATAACACTATAGTGAATCCACACGCACGGATAATACTAACCACAAGACCGCAAGCAAATAAACTATATACACATATATATATTTATTCCACTTACCTTAATACTTTGGCAGTAGACAAACCAATCCCGCAACCTTCAATGCAATGTACCTATTACATTAATTGCACAATTTAACACACAAGCAAGTAGGACTACTTACTAAATTACAATCCTAGTGCATTTATGACTCAAGGTGCAATTATGACCCATTGGCATTAATGACACTCATACCAGGTCAAGACCACTTTAAATCACTAATGGCTAGTGATTAAAGTCCAACTACACCAACTAACACAATTTTGAGCAATAAACATCTCACAATGCTAGTTTGGGTCACAATACACCCCCCTCCTTACCCATTTTAAAGGCTTATACAAGTATTTGGGTCCCCCATAACCCTAATACACCCATTTTACTAACAACTAAGTGAGTTAGTGTTCTAATCAACACTTAAGGCTTAAAACACCAATTTGTAACATAAAACCCTAGATTATGAATCTTTAAGTTTAGTTACTAGCATATGATGTGTCAAAAGTGTGTGGAGTAGCGCTTAACTTATCTTTCAACTTTTAAATTTATAAAACCTTTTTTTAATACACTTTAACACCCTAACGAGCAAAAAAACCCGATCAGATGTAGTATTTTAGGTTATCGTCCCAAAAGAGCGTATATGCGTTTTAAGTTGGTTTCTTATATAGCTTAGCTCTTATTAAAGAACTAAGGATAGATTTTTATGTGTTTTTAAGATTGTAGATGATGAAACATGACTAGGAACTTCGAATCCAACAGATTTAACTCACACTAAGGTGGAATAGTGAATCAAACCCTCTAGTGAATATGAAAATGCTTTTTGGGATTGATTTAGTCAAACCACAACAATGATTGTGTGATTAGATCAACACCTAGAGCTATTATTCACCTTTTGCAAGGATTTAGGCTTGAAGCATAGAGAGAATCGAATGGGTTACTAGATCTGAGTGATAGAATAAAAATGAGAGGCTTAACCTAAAATGAAGAACATAACACAATATATACCCCTGCTGTTAAGTCAACCGTACGAGTCATGTCTCACTCGTACGAGTGGACAGACTCAGCCGTACGGGTGATCACTCACTCGTGTAAGTGTAATCAAATTAGGTTTGTGACTCAGCTCAGTACACTCGTGCGTAGGAATGGCAATGGCCACCCGATCCGGTGGATATCCACCCGATCCACCCAATATGTAATGGATATGGACGAACCTAAATGGATATGGATACGGATATGGATGAACCTAAATGGATATGGATATGGACATGGATGAAAAGTTTCATTTATGGATATATCCATTACCACCCGAAATACATATACAAATACATAAATATAGATATATGTTTACATATTTACTATTACAAATTCATTTACCGTTAGATTTATATTTTGCTTTCAACCTTATAATGAAAACACTATAATATATTACAATAAAACACGCATATCTAATAAAATAAACTTACAAATTTCATATTTAATTTTTCATAATCCATGTGTTATAGTAAAATTTAACAAATTTTGTTATATCTTCGACAAAGATTACACATTCTTATATGTAGATTTTAAATATGTCATGTTATATTTATTTCTGCTATACTACATTTTTATTTTAATCGTCTATTAGAAAATATCATAACATTTTTTTAATATCCATTGGATATCCATTAACCCGGTTAATCCACTGGATATGGATATGGATGGATGACTTGAAACTAAATGGATATGGATATGGATATGGATGAACAAAAACTAAATGAATATGGATGTGGATACGGCATCACCCGCTCCATATTCGATCCATTGCCATCCCTACTCGTGCGTATGAGCTTGTCATCCGTATGAGTGAGGCTTCACTCGTGCGTTTGACAGAGTCTAAGTTAGGCAAACTTCCATATCTTGTTCCTGCAGTACCTGTAATTGCATATAAACATAGATATGATAACAACGAGCGATCATGGTAACCCACTAACTGAAGTACCTATCATGGACGTGGGATAGATGTCTAGGGACTTATCTAAAATGCATCAAAAACTCCCCCTAGGACCTAGAACATCTATTACAATAAGTAAACGTCCATAAAAACATAAAAGTTTGTAAGTACCAACAGTTTAAACATGATTACAGTCCCAAATTCTCTCTCTCACACATAGTCAAACATACAAACACAAAACAAACAAACGTTCAACATCAGACAAATGTTGGCTTAGACTTGATTCGAGCTTTGAGCATCACTTTCTATGGTAAGGTAAGCATGGTAGACATCAATGACACGCTGATATCTCATTGCTTCTTCCCGTTTCTCATCTCTGAAGGTTATGTGATGGCGGTGAAGGACATTCACATCAAATCTCGACAAGTTTCTCAACCACATCAGATCAAAAATCCTCACATTGTCAAACTGAATATTCCCATCCTCTTTCTCAATCGCAGTAAGAATCACTGCTTCTTCTGACAAATCATCATAGAACCATCACCTGAAGTTTTTGCAGATATCTTTGGGTAAGGGCATCAAGGGAGACTGTTTCATATACTTTGCTGGATCGAACTTGAAAACACGCACAGGTCCACCCTTTGAATTTTTCTTTGTTGAATGCATGGAGAACCTGGCAGCTATTGATTTGAAGATATCCCATTTACCTGTCTTATATTCTAATCTGAGTTTTCTCTGAAACCACTTCGACAGATCACTATCTTCAGAGTTCAACATCCTCAGCTTAACAAGTTGCATTATCTCGAAGTAAGGTAGAGTTTTGAAGTGACTAGGTCTGGCCATGTAATCAACTCCTCATTCCCTCTTGATAGCAAAACAATCAATCTACTTGAAGTAACCCCAGCTCAAAATCTTACCCTTAGCATACTTCTTGGTTCTCTTTCCTTTCTCATAGAAACTAACAAGCTTCGGCTCGAGTCTGGCTTGTTGATCTGGTTAGGGTTCACAACGTTTTGTTTCCACCAACTTTGACGGATTTCATCTTCTTCAGCATTCCTACTTACTTTAACCCTATCATCACGATCAAACCATTTATTAATCTCATCTCATCCCTCGGCCTTAGCTTGTTCTGCTCAGATTTTCTTCTTCTTCTTTTCAATCTCATTCTTTTCTCTCTCATTGAGCAGTTTCTGATGTCGGATTCTCTTGTTTCTCTCTAACAAACTATCAACCTCCTTCACTTTTTGATTGTACACCTTCCTCGCCTTTTTAAGTTCAACTAAATTCTTTGTTTTCTCCTCACAACTCAACTTAAAGAAATCACTTAAGGTATTGAGTGATGGATTTGAGTGTGGCCTGAGCGAAGGTATCACAATCTCAACTTCTTCTTCTTCTATCTCCGATTCTATTTCTAGTTCATCCTCAGACTCAACAATCACGTTTTCTTTTAACACATCTTCTTCATCAACACTTTGGGCCTTTTCATCTTCAAACAAATTCTCAAAATCACTTAAAACAATATTTTGGATTAACTCAAGAGACACTCATTTACTAGCTCTTTTTGTGGAGCTTTGTTCTTAGCTTCAACTGCAACTGCATCCTCTGTATCGTAATCACTGTCGTATGCCAGTGTAGCAAGCTGTTCCATTGGAAAATTACTTGGTGGAAGATCCCCCTTTTCTGCATCATTAAAAACATTTGAATAATTCATATAATATTTAGCAGTAAACACCTCACCATATTCATTGAAACTTTGAATAGGTATAACTAACGGATATCTAAAAGAGGGTCCTCCAGTTCCAGCATCAGCATTCTCATCATCTTCTGACTCGTCTCCACCTAAATCGGAGTAATACGGTTCTCCTCCATCGGTAATCAATTTAGTTTTCCCAAACGTGAGTTGTTTAAGCTTATCATTCATAGTTTTCAATTCAACTTGATGCTTGCTCTTAACTGCCACAAGCTGTTTGTTTAAAGACTCCATCTTTTCCCTTTGACGATTCACACGCTTCCAAAATTTCTTATTGTCTTTCTCTAGTAGCTCAATCTTAGCATCACTTCCTTTATTTTCCTCAATAGCTTGGTTCTCAAGGTTATTCATTTTCGTCACCAAGGATATCAAGAGATTTGGTTGTGTCTTAAACTCCGAAGGTGTGATTTGAGATGGTGTAGTAGCAGCTCTCGCATCTTTCATGAAACCGAAGGGTTGGCGTTGAGTTGGTTTCCTAGAACCTCCGCGAGATGATCTTTGAGGTGAGTCATGGTGGTGTTTGGTTCTTCTTTCTTTCTTTTGGGGTTGCTCAGAAGACATCGGTTCCTTCCCATTTCTTTTCCTACGCACCGGATTTGTATCTTCATCAGTAGCTTTATCATCATCATCATCATCATCATCATCATCATTATCATCACCTTTGTTACCTTTTTATGTTTCACCAGCAGCTCTTTGATTATCACTTTTCCCCTCTTCGTCATCAGTTACCTCATAATTTGAATCAGAATCCTCATTTCTCCACTCATTCCCAGATGGACATCTATAATCTTCTCTAATCAAGTGACAAACAAGTACCCTTCCAAAGTCAGGTTTGAGCTCATCATTTCTAGTTTTCTCCATTCTTTTGAAAGTCACAACATTCATCGGGCATAGCGGAATAACATCAGATTCAATTTTGGGTAGACTTGGTGCAGCATCATTTATAATCAATTGAAGAAATCGGGCATATATGAGATACTTTTGTGTAGAGCTGAAGTGATTGGCTCTGAAGTAATGAAAGATAAAACCAGAAAAATCATATGGAGCTTTCAGAACGAGTGCAACAAACATACTTTGCACCTTCTCATTGAGTTTATCAAAACTAGCTTTTCTCCCACTCAGACAGTGCATCAAAACATGAGCCAAATATCTATACTGTGGAGGCAAAAGTGTTTTCATCATCTCAGAATTACCAGCTAGAAAACCAGAATATCCACATCTCCTAAAACATCCGTGAATTCTTTCTCTGTTTATCGTCATGTGAGAGCAATTTTCATCATTGAAAGCTAAAAATCTCCTGATTACTGACTTTGAGACAATAACCTCGTTCCCTTGAATGGTACTAACCAACCTAGTTTCATTATCAGAAACATCAAGATTCACATTCTTCCAGAATTCCCGTTGATGGCTGTAGTAGACTGTGTACTGTGTTGAGATGGCATTATGGATCCTTGACCTTTTAAGATAATCTACAATCTCCACGAAATGACTTCCTTTCTCAAGAGTAGTATCATAAAGAGCAACCTGATTATTTTGGTCACCCATTTCCAGACGATCAGATAAGTCGATAACTTCGGGTTGAACCACAGGAGGATTCACTAAAGGGTTAGGAATTTGCTCCCCCTGGATCTGTGGATTTCCTTGAGCTTCTACCATGAGTCTTAAACTGACTGAATTATAACAACAAATAAGAAATATAAACCAGATTAAGTAAGATATTATTTCAAACATTTTAAAACAGGACCAATCGTGCGAGTAACAAGCTCAACCGTGTGGCTGAGAGCTCAGTTGTGCGGTTCACACTGTCACTCGTGTCACTGTTGACACTTTTGATCAAAATCATGGTTTTCAGACAAGATACACAGTTGAGGCAACAAACCAACCTAGTTTCATTATCAGAAACATCAAGATTCACATTCTTCCAGAATTCCCGTTATGACTGTAGTAGGCTGTGCACTGTGTTGAGATGGCATTATGGATCCTTGACCTTTTAAGATAATCTACAATCTCTACGAAATGATTTCCTTTCTCAAGAGTAGTATCATAAAGAGCAACCTAATTATTTTGGTCACCCATTTCCAGACGATCAGATAAGTCGATAACTTTGGGTTGAACCACAGGAGGATTCACTGAAGGGTTAGGAATTTGCTCCCCCTGGATCTGTGGATTTCTTTGAGCTTCTGCCATGAGTCTTAAACTGACTGAATTATAACAACAAATAAGAAATATAAACCAGATTAAGTAAGATATTATTTCAAACATTTTAAAACAGGACCAATCGTGCGAGTAACAAGCTCAACCGTGTAGCTGAGAGCTCAGTTGTGCGGTTCACACTGTCACTCGTGTCACTGTTGACACTTTTGATCAAAATCATGGTTTTTAGACAAGATACACGGTTGAGGCAACAAATAAGCGAGTGATGGTCAACCATGTGGTGAATTGTGCGGTTAAGCACACGTGTCAGCTCTAATATACGAGTGAGCAACAACATAAACACTAAGTTAAATCATACGAGTGAGCTCAAGTGTTCACACGATTGAGCCTCAACCGTGCACTGCCTCGTGCGAGTCATGTCTCACGCGTGCGAGTGATGATCACTCGTGCATGTCTGATTGAAACACATTAAATGCACTTTTTAAATTCACAAAATTGCATGTTTGAGTGTTACAGAACCCGATTTACATCGCGATACCATGTATTAGTTCCGGTTAGCATAAAACAATAGCATATATCGATCAAAACACATCAAAAATGCACAAAATTGGATTTAAAAACCACTAGGGTTTCGATACACATAATCAACAAATTAACATAGTAAAATCGATGAAATCATACCAATTAAGTGGTGTTGTGATCGGCTATTAATGCTTAACAAATCCTACGATGGAAATAGCAAATGGTAAGAATCGATTTCGGGTGTAAAATTGAGAGTGGAGGGAAAAAGTGAAGTCTGTGTTCATCCTCTCCCTATTTATACTCTCGTGCTCAACCGTACGGTTACACATACGATTCACCATCCAATCGTGCGTCTCACTATCACTCGTGCGTTTGACCTAGAAGACTAAAGGACAAATCTAAAGCTTGGTCATTCGCACGGTTAACCTCAAACGTATGGTAACTCATACGGTTCACTTGTCAGGCGTGCGAGTGAGCCACTTTGGCAATTCAAGTTTTCATAACTTATGATTTCAACTCATTTTATTATCACAAACGCAAACTAGCACTATAACTTTGAGTCTAAAATCAACCAATTCAACATTATATGAGCACTAACACTTAGG
The DNA here is from genome assembly GCF_046630445.1 of Rutidosis leptorrhynchoides. NCBI lineage: Eukaryota > Viridiplantae > Streptophyta > Magnoliopsida > Asterales > Asteraceae > Rutidosis > Rutidosis leptorrhynchoides. Next base: position 438,818,440 of record NC_092336.1, read on the forward strand.
AAATCCCAACATTTGATTCGCAAAATGTATATCCTACAGTGTAAAGTCATTCTCAACATTATCAGCTTAATCAACTTTCTATCTCACAAATGGGATGGTCAGATATATCTTGATCTCAACAAGGTTCCTTCAGATGTCATGCCACATTTAGAGGATAATCAGAAAATAACAAAAACTTCAAATCTTTATCGATTTTCTGAAAAAAAATGTCACGCAACTACAGAATATGCAAAATAATAACATTCTATCATGAGATGCAATAATAAGCATAAAATTAAAATCTTTTTGTGATTTTATGATTATCAAAGCAACGAGCATAACATGAGTAACATCTGCATAAATTATGGCAATAACATCTACTTATGAACAAACATATCTGAACAATTAATCCACATTCTTTTTGTGAGTAAGATGGTTATCAGTTTAAAAATGGATCAGAATTGAGATATTGAATCAACTTCTGTTGTTCATTCCCAATTATCCAATCTGTGCCTATTATCATGTAATCTATCTTATTAAACATGACCAGACTCCTTCTGAACACTTCGACAATCATGTTGGCATTAATTACTTTGAACATTATAAGCAATGATTTTTGAGATCACGCTTAGTTCATTTAATCCTTGATTCTTTCATCACTTATGATTGTGCGTTGTCTTTGGGTTACCAATTCGTTAAAGTAACTTTCTGTTATCTCTATCCATGTACTTCATTCAAATTGAACAGAAAGATTCTCACGGCATTTTGAATAACCCTGTCAGCCTTTAGTTTCTACCAATGTGTTGACAATCTTCAATCCAGTTGGCTCGGCTGATCTCAGAGTATATTGATTTATCCGAATAGGCATATTATTTACCGTGGGGATTGGTCTACAGTTAAAGTAGACTTGCTTGATGACCAGCCGTTACATGAAATAAATCTCAAGGCCCTTGACTTCTTTATGTTCAAGTTGTCATTAGTAAACGGAATCGAAAGTTAAACTTTCTCTTTATATGCCTTTGGCACATTATATGCTTTTAGCACATGTTTAGTATTTTAGAGTATACCTAGGTAAGTATCTTCCTAACTTATAGCCTTAATAGGCATAACTCTAAATCGCATACGACAAAAATCTTGATAGTTCAATGTGAACGTCGTGATTAAACAATTCAAGCTGCGCGGGGGCGTCACACTAAGAATGATCTGAGTTCTTTTATGAGCACTTCATGGATCAGCATTCTTCATACTTTCAAACTTCAGGACTTTGCCATCTTGATACGCCAATTATTTTTGACTTTGATTTTCTTTTGATATTTGAATTTTACAGCATATCATCGTTTTTTGATATATTGATTTTGAACTGCATCATGAATGGAACTTCCATCATGTCTTTGTTGTATTCGTGCTTGAACTCATGTTTCTTTATTATGTGCTCAGATCACTCAAAGGTGTTCTCCCTTAAATGCTTGAACGGTCTGCAATAAAGAATCATACTTTTCGACTTTAAGCGAGAAGGGACACTTACTTCGACATAAACTAATTTTTCTCTGTATTTTTCGGAGTTTAGTTTCGATTGTTAAGTCTCAGGCCCGTGACAACGTGGTATGCACCAACCAAACATATAACCCTAAACCCTTTAAATGAACTATTGAATGTCGTAATCATAGCTGTGAGGCTGAATTGGTAGAGCAACGTTTGAATATTGCTTGGGGACATCCAACACCAACTTTCTCTAACGATTATCAATTATGATAGGGGATACCCTCAACCGACTATTGAGTTCCTCAACAATTATCATTATATACAGTTTTGGAGATAATTAGGTGACTACCTTCAAATACTACAGATCGTCCATGACTTCTGATTCTTAGATGATTTATCATTCTTAGTATGATTGCCTAATGCCAAGAATTTATCAGTCACATCTATCAGTACAATACACAACAAATAAGCACAAACATTCAAATCAGTCCTTATTAATCAATTATCAATTCTGATGTGTTCTAGAGGGTGTGTATGAAACGGCTATCAGTTTTATATTTATTTACTACAGAAAATCACCTAAATTAAACTAAAACACAAATGGCAAGTATACCTATCATGTAATAATATAGCTAAGGTAAAGTCCGTGAGGTCGATCCGTGGACACTATTATTGGGTGTCTTACTAGGTCAAATTAGTTAATTAAGTAGTTAAACTAGATTTAGTGATATATAGTAATTATAGGTAACTTTGGGGGTTTTTACCGTTTAATGATCGGTTTGTCGATTTTATATTTTAAGCGTACAGATAAATGATGATAATTAAAGTGCGTAAAATAAATAAAAATATTAAAATGACAATAAATAAAATTGCGAGTAAATGAAAGTACGATGAGAAATACAATAAAAGAATTATGCTTATTTAAACTTCCGTAATCATGATGTTTGACGTTTTGATTTTAATTTATTATGCTGGGTTAATTGTCCTTTGTCCTGGATTTATTTGATACCTATCTGGTTTTTGCCCATAATAGTTCATCGGTCATAATTATAAAATGATCGTCAAATTAACCTTATACCCGAAGTCAAATATTCCAACTAATTGGGGATTCGAACTGTAACAAGGTCTTAAAACTTTGTTAATAATTACACCAGGTTATCGACTGTGTGTAATCCAAGGTCTTAATACTTTGTTAACAATTACACCAATTACCCTTGTATGTAATCCACCCCTGTTTTAATTAGTCCATGATTATTAATTTACCCACTTGGACAGAATGAATAATAAATTACCCAACCCAATTGATTAATTAAATGATTGTAAAAGATGTAGTATAAATGTCACTAAATAGGACATGCATAATCATTTAATAGTTATTAGATTAACTAATTTGAAGATAGGTTCGACAGACTCCAAAGAGTTGTCATTCGATTAGACAATACTCCCCATCTATTAATGGTCCATGGTCCAATGTCCACAAGTGTCGGTCTTTTGTCCATACCCTAATTATGGTACAAAATCTAATAACCCAATCTTTAATATTTAGTCCAACATCATGATTACTTCGGCTCAAATAAGCATAATAATAACTTAATTACGAGACATTAATTTAAAAAGGAAGAACATAGCTTACAGTGGTGAATAATCGCGTAGCGTTACATGGACAGAGTTCCGACTTTAAAACCCGTAAAACATTTCTTACAATAACTCAATTATTATTAAACTAAATTTAAAATTATAATTATAAATATATATAAATTACATATATAGAGAAAGAAGATTGGAAAAATGTGTGTCTTTCTTCATTCTCCGTAGTCTCGTTTTATAGGCAAATGTTGATTTGAAATTTTCACTTATGACCCTTAACTATGCTCAATTAACAACTTTTTATTATTTATTATTATTCTTATTATGAATTATTTAAATATTATATTATATTCTTGTGCATAGTTGACTTGTACTTTCAGCTCCGTTGTGTCGAGCGTTGAAAATTGGTTCATGTCTCGGTTCCAGATTTTCAAACGCCTTTTCGTATAATTTAATATCTTGTACTTTGCGTTTTGCGGCTTGTACGTTTGTAATTTTTAGACATTTCTCATCAATATATTGAACCACTTGGATTGTACTTTGTACTTTTTAGCTTTTTGGTCGTTTGCGTCTTCAAATCGTCGAATCTGCCTTTTGTCTTCACCTTTTATTATTTAAACGAATATCACTTGTAAATAGAACAATTGCAACTAAAATCTTGTCTTTCTTGAGGGATAATGCTATGAAATATGTGTTCATTTTTAGCATTATCAATATTCCCACACTTGAGCGTTGCTTGTCCTCAAGCAATATAGTCTTGAAATAAAAACATACTTGAATCACTTCTTTATTCTTCACACTTTGTACATCAGTGATTTCAATACGGCGGTTATGAACAATGATAGTAACGATGTGGTTTACAGTCTCACATGACTATAAAAATTTAGATCCGTTAGGAAATTGGATCTTTATGAAAACATTTGATCTTTTGAAAATTCAATCTAGTTTTTATCCTAGATAAGTTTTCCGGAATAACCCTTCACCGGTGTTGCAAAATGTTATTGTGGGTTTTGTGGGTTTCGGATTTTTAAAATTTTAGCTCAAAACTTTACGGTTTTGTGTCACCCACTTGCTAACCTTGTATTAGGAAAGCAACAAGTCCAGTTTACTTGTCCCGTATATTACCTTTCGGTAAACTACCGTCCGGTTGTAAAGGAAAGCGATGAACAAGAAACTGTTAAGGCAATGTCTAATGACATGCATTTGTTCATGGTCTAAAACGTGTTGGATGCTATTACTATCCTTTGTAGGAGCAATAGTAAAGATCATCCTATAAGTTTTCTGGTCTGGCACAAGGTCCTGTCTTCGACCATGCTATGCAACCACCGTTCTTACGGTTGACACCCGATTTGGTTCAGGTGACCTAATGAATTCTGATGAATTCTCAGGATTTTACGTTCAATGGTAATGAACGCATTGAAAATAGGTTTTCAGAAAAAAATCGGTTTGTAATTTGATCAAAATATTTTCTCGTTCAAGTTCGAGTTTAGATATCATCGAATTCCATGAGTTTGTAATTCTCAATCTTTAAAGTCAATTTCAAGGATTGAGTAATATCAGGCTTAAAAGCTGATTTTTAATCTTTAAGGAGATTATCCTTACTGGGGGTCTGATTCATTAGTCTTATCAAGCTAATTTGCACGGTGCCCTCCCCTTTTTACGAGACAGATCCTCTCATGGTTTGGATAAGTCTGACCACATGGCGACCCTGTTTTATGCTGAGGTCCGTGGATTTATTGCTGATTTTAGAGATGACTTTTCTAGATTTTTCGTCAACCTACAGCTGGTCTGGACGACAACTTCTTGACCTAAATCAAGAAGCGTGTGTCTTTTTCGGAAGACTTTACTTCCTTTTAATGATGGAATTGATTCATCGTGTAGATCCATCTTTCTTTCGAATATATTACAGTAAATCGGGTAAAACTGATTAGTTTAGTCCAAAACAAAAGTACCTGCAATAAGCTTGTACATATATGTGATATATGTTTTAAAGAACTTGATGAATTCTTCCCACACTCAGCTTTTATTTATTTCTTTCTTTGCCTTTTTATTCCCCTCTATTCCATTTTAAATGAATTCAAGCGTTTTGGGTTGTTTCTCAATTTATGTCCTTTCCAAGGTAACAATAATTTCGGTAGTATCACCTAGTTTTATCATTCATAAATATGTATACACATGATTTTGAATTCATTTAGTTGAAAATTTTTCAAATTTTCACAAAATTTGGCAATTAAACCAAGTGTAAACCCGAGAGAATTTATAACTCTTCCCCACACTTGAGATCTTGCAATGCCCTCATTTGCAAAAAATCAGTAAAAATTTAAATTCATGAGGGTGATTAGTGTAGAAAAATGATTAAAATTACCGAGTTTGCAAATATATTGTTGTTATTTCACATTTGATATTTTGCGTCATGTCGTCAAAATTAGTAGCTTTTGCTGAACTTAATGACAGTCTTTGAAAGTGCGTCGTTTTACCCTGTTTTGTACATAAGATAAACTACAAACATATATACATATTTTTGAAGTTTGGTATATTACCCCACTTTCAAAAATTTATAAAATCTAATATTTTTTTTGGCATACTTTAAATCAATAAAATTAAAAATAATGATAACAAAATTTGTCGTCCCGCCCTCGGGTAAAGCAATTTCGGTTCAATGACCTAGTGTTTAACTCACGACGAATTTTAGAAATTATTTTTTTTAAACTTAATTAAATAAAGTAAATTTTTTTTTTAAAATCACACAAAACTTAAATTTAAAAAGCATATTAATTTCATATAAAACCTACAAAACAAAAAAAAATTCAGAATGGGGGGAGAAAACTAGTTCTTTAGTGTCTGCTAGTGGAAAAGACCAATCGAATTCCATTCTCGGAACTACACGAGAACAGAACAACTAACTCTAGACAGTATTTTCTTTTTAGAACATTTTGAATCTCCCCACACTTAGGTAGCTGTGGTGTCAAAATTGTGATTAACTTCATCGTCAATTTTTCTTGAACCATAATCAACTTGCATATCTGTGACTTTTGCTTTAAGCCATTGATCGGATTCTTGTGTAATATCCACAAATTCAACTAATTTCTCCTTTTCTTTAGGCGACAGATTGGATACTAACCGGTTATATAACTTAAAGTTCCCCTTGGTTCTAGCATCGCGAATTCATTTAATAATTTTCTTCATTGAACTATTAATAACGGGATCATTTAATTTCATATCAACAACGGGGTTCTTTGTTATCAGGTCATCATTAGGTGTTACTTCATTTTCCCCACACTTAGGCGTTTTATTATTGTTGAGCACTACCATTGGAGTTGGTAAAAAAACATGGTTCTTACCAATCGTTTTTGTTGGTTCAACGGTTTTGGTTGGTGGAGTTTAGACTTTTGAATCATAAAGGTGATCGATTTCTCATCATTACTAAGTGTCATTCTACCCTTTCTTACATCAAATAACGCCCCGGTGGACGCTAAGAATGGTCGACCTAAAATTAGAGGAATGTTTGGGTCCTCTTCTATGTCAATGACAATGAATTCGACTAGAAAGGTTAAATTACCTACTTGAACGGGTAGGTTGTCAGCAATTCCAACTGGGTGCTTAATGGTTAGATCAAGGAGTCGAACACTCATATCCGTTGGACTTAACTCACCTACTCCTAATCTCTTATATAATGAAAGAGGCACAACACTCACACTTGCACCTAAATCTGCTAGTGCATCATACATGACACAGTCACTTAGTAGACAAGGAACAATAAATTCACCCGGATCACCTACCCTAGGTGGAGGTTTTGGTGGAACTGTCTTCACCGGGTTTACTTCTACGGTTTTTGTTTCTTGCACTTTCTTATTCTTCTTCTTCTTCTTTTTTCCAAAGGTATCACAAACTTTATTACCTATCACTTGCTCATACTCAACTCCTTTTCTTGGAAACGGGATGGTTGTTTTGTATGGTGCCACCACTGGCTTTACATACTCGGGTGGTGGTGGTGTTGTAACTTCTTCATTGTTACTCACATCTAAAACTTTCCCATCTTCTGGTGTTGGTTTTTTAGAATTTGTTGATACCATGTTAACATTTTCATTCCGAGGATTTACTTCATTATTACTTGGTAGCTTTCCTTGTTCCCTTTCACTCATCAATCTAACAAGAGTACCTACTTGTTTTTCTAGATTCAAAATGGAAGCTTTTTGAGTTCTAAATGACTGATCAAACCTCTCATTCGTTTGGGTTTGAGTTTCAATAAATTGTTTGAGATTCAACTAGCTTAAATACCACTTCTTCCAGATTTGACTTTTTCTCTTCGGTTTGTTGTGGTGGTTTATACAAGCCAGGTCTTTATTGATTGAAAGTGTTGTTTTGAGTTGGTTGGTTATTCGGACCTTGTTGGTTGTATGAGTTATTATTGGGTCCATTTGGATTGTAAAGAATGTTTTGATTTCGATTAAAGTTTGGCCTTGGCGGTTGATAATTATTTTGATAATTATTTCCCAGCCTTTGGTTTATGTAGGAAACATTCTCTCGTTGTTCCATCGTTTGCTCAACATTACAATCTTTCATTAAATGTGGTCCACCGCATTGCTCACAACTGATTCGTATTGCGTGAATATCTTTAGTCATCTTTTCCATTCGTCTCTCGAAAGCATCTATTTTTGCGAAAACAGAATCAAAGTTATGGCTAGAATCGGCTCTATCCGCTTTAGATGAATGAAAAATATCTTTTTCCTGATGCCACTCATGAGAGTGGGATGCTGTGTTATCAATGATCTTGTGAGCTTCGGTTGCGGTTTTCTTCATAATGGAACCACCAGCTGCTGTGTCGATGTCTTTTTGTGTGGTGATGTCGACGCCTTGATAGAAAATTTGCACTATTTGAAAAGTATCTAAACCGTGTTGAGGACATCCTCTCAACATCCTTCCGAATCTTATCCATGCCTCATATAACGTTTCATTTGGCTTTTGCACGAACGTGGCAATTTCTCCTTGAAGTCTCACAGCTTTAGATGCCGGAAAGAATCTTTGAAGAAATTTCTCAACTAAAATATCCCATGAGTCGATCGTTCCTTCAGGTAACGATTCTAACCAATCTTTGGCTTTTCCTTTTAAAGTCCATGGGAACAACATAAGATAAATAGTTTCATCCTCAACTTCTCGGATTTTAAATAGATTACAAATCCTATTAAAAGTTCGAAGATGTTCGTTTGGATCTTCTTTTGTTGTACCACCAAATTGGCACTGATTGGTGATCATGTGTAGGATTTGTCCTTTGATTTCAAAATCTGATCCTCTAACATCTGGCAGATTAATGGCGTGACCTTGGCCCGTGAGTGTGGCTCTCATTCGGTCTTCCATACTTTGAGGTTCCGTTACTTTCATAATTGAATTTGTTGAATCCGAATCACTAGAAGATTCTAATTTAACTATTTGTGGTTCAGGAGGAATGATTAGTGGTTCAGGATCTTGGAATTGTCCTTGAATATCCTCCGAATTCTCAGTTGTGAGATTGGGTTCAAAAAATGGATTATCGAAAATTTGAGTTGGAGTACTTGGTCGACTAGATTACAATTCTAAAGAAAAATCAACGGTGACAATATTGGATAGATGTCTTGATCGAGTTACAGGTGGTGAACGTATGATAGGTAGTGAACGTTTTGCTCGGTGCATTCACTGAATATCCTATTAGTTATAAAAATAAAAATTATATAAGTTATCAAATTAATAGACTTTTCTGATTTTGTCCACGTTTCGAATAGCCAATAGATGCAGCAGGTAGCTGATAATGCTAAAAACGAACATATATTTCATAGCATTATTCCTCAAGAAAGACAAGCTTTTAGTTGCAATTGTTCTATTTACAAGTGATATTCGTTTAAATAATAAAAGGTGAAGACAAAAGACAGATTCGACGAATTGAAGACGCAAACGACCAAAAAGCTCAAAAGTACAAAATACAATCAAAGAGGTTCCAATTATTGATAAGAAACGTCTCGAAATTACAAGAGTACAAGATTCAAAACGCAAAGTACAAGATATTAAATTGTACGCAAGGACGTTCGAAAATCCGGAACCAGGACCAGAGTCAACTCTCAACGCTCGACGCAACGGACTAAAAATTACAAGTCAACTATGCACATAAATATAATATAATATTTAAATAATTCTTATAATTATTTATATATTATAATAAATAATAAAAACCTTCGGCAAGAAAGACTCCAAACTGGAGTGAGCTGGAATTTCAAACTCCGCGACTCGCGGAGTTTGAAGGCAAAATATGCCGCGAGTCGCGGAGCCCCAAAATGAGAAACTGCCTATAAAGCCAACCGAATTCTGATCATTTTAATCATCTTTTTCTTCTTCTCTCATAATACTACGTAAATATTTATATTTATATTTTAATTTTAATTTTAATTTTAATTTTAATCCTAATAATAAGGGTATGTTAGCGAATGTTGTAAGGGTGTAAGTCGAAATTCTGTCCGTGTAACGCTACGCTATTTTTAATCATTGTAAGTTATGTTCAACCTTTTTACATTAATGTCTCGTAGCTAAGTTATTATTATGCTTATTTAATCCGAAGTAATCATGATGTTGGGCTAATTACTAAAATTGGGTAATTGGGCTTTGTACCATAATTGGGGTTTGGACAAAAGAACGACACTTGTGGAAATTAGACTATGGGCTATTAATGGGTTTTATATTAACTAAACAATACCTTGTTAATTTAATATGCAAACTTTTAATTTGACGTATTTATATATAACCACATACGCTTGACTGGGTACGGTGGGCGGGATATCTATAAATACCAATAATTATTCATTTTACCGGATACGGAACTGGATTAATAGTTAATAAACTTGTTGAAACAGGGGTGAATTACATTCAAGGGTAATTGGTGTAATTGTTAACAAAGTAGTAAAACCTTGGTTTACACGCAGTCGATAACCTGGTGTATTCATTAAACAAAGTATTAAAACCTTGTTACAATTCGAATCCCCAATTAGTTGGAATATTTAACTTCGGGAATAAGAATAATTTGACGAAGGCTTTCGCTCTTTATATTTATGACTGATGGACTATTATGGACAAATCCGTATGGACATATTAAATAATCCAGGACAAAGGACAATTAACCCATGGGCATAAAACTAAAATCAACACGTCAAACATCATGATTACAGAAGTTTAAATAAGCATAATTCTTTTATTTCATATTTAATTTCCTTTATTTTATATTTAATTGCACTTCTAATTATCGCATTTTTATTGTTATTTTATTTAATTGCACTTTTAATTATCGTACTTTTTAATTATCGCAAGTTTATTTTATCGCACTTTTATTATTCGCAATTTCATTATCGTTATTTACTTTACGTTTTAATTTAAGTCTTGTATTTATTTTTAATATTTTACATTTGGTTTTAACTGCGACTAAAGTTTTAAAATCGACAAACCGGTCATTAAACGGTAAAAACCCCCCTTTATAATAATAATATTACTTATATATATATTTGTATTTTTATAAAAGTAAACTAATATAGCGTTAAGCTTTGTTTAAAAAGATTCCCTGTGGAACGAACCGGACTTACTAAAAACTACACTACTGTACGATTAGGTACACTGCCTATAAGTGTTGTAGCAAGGTTTAAGTATATCCATTCTCTAAATAAATAAATATCTTGTGTAAAATTGTATCGTATTTAATAGTATTTCTTGTAAAATTAATAGCTATTTTATATATACCTCGCACGACATCAAGTTATTTTTGGCGCCGCTGCCGGGGAGATCTTCTTAAAAGCTGGAAGCGCAACGCTACATAAAAAAAAAGATTTTTAGTTTACTTTTATTAAAATTTGTTTTTATAAAAATACGTTTTAAATATTCAAAAATATAAAAAGAAAAACAAAAATTTATATATTTTTAAGAGTTTGTTAAAAGTTTTATAAGTTTCTTTATTTTTATTTTAGTTTATAAAAATATAAGTTTTATTTAAATATCTTTTATTTATATTAAAACAGAAAATTAGAAAACATAAAAAAAAAAAACGCGTAAATTTCCTGTTCCAGAGTTGAAAACTGGAACCCCGCGACTCGCGGGGTTTGCAGCTTTGAGAACCGCGACTCGCGGAGTTTCTCTGACACCGACAGAAACCCTAAACTGAAAGTTATTACGGATAATTATTAATTATAATTATTATTAACCCTAATTATTATTATTATTATTATAATTAGTTTTATTTTAATTTAAGTTTTATTTAATTTATATTTTAGTTAAATTAGTTTAATTAAATTGTAAAATTAATAGTTTTATAAAATAAATAATATAAAAATAATATTTTTATAAAAATTGTACTTTTTATAACTTTTTGTATATTTTTATATTTTGTCCCTTTTTAATTGTTTTAGCGTAACTTTTATATTTTTAGCTCATATTTAGTTTTAAACTTAGTTTTAGCCATAGTTATTTTTACTCCTAGATTTCTAGGCTTTGCCATAGAATTCCTTAAGTGCTTTTTCTTTAGACTAAGATTTAAGTGCTTTAGAATTTTGCGACGCCTTTTTAAGTTTTAGTTTCTTTTTAAGTTATTTCCATTTGGGATTTAGTTTTTCCTGTAAGCTTTAATATTTTTAGACACCCAATACCTATGTATCAATTATCATTCCAATTAGTAATCTCAATTTGCGATTATAATTTTAAGTTAGTTGTAGTAATAAGGTTAGGTTAGTCAAGTATTTTTAAGTTTTATAAGTTTCTTTTATTTTTCCGTCAACTTTTATTTTTCAACCATTTTTCTTTTTCGATTTTTTTTCCGACGCGCTCTTTTTCTTTCTTATTTCTCGCTATTCTAGTTTTTAGGACATAGATTTTTATTCTACTTCTTATCTAAATTTCTTAAAATTACGAAAATTTATTTTAAGTAGTTAAATTGATAGACATCAAAATTTTCTGGTTCGTAGAAATAGTTGGATTTGTACGTGGACCGGGTTATTGGAGCCAAACAGTCCTCAATTATATTGAGACCAAACGAATCCTGCCCCTCTGCTGCATCTTTTGGCTATTCGAAACGTGGGCAAAATCAGAAAAGTCTATTGATTGGATAACTTATTATAATTTTTCTTTCCTTTTAAAAACTAATAGGATATTCAGTGAATGCACCGAGCAAGACGTTCATCACCTTTTGTACGTTCACCACCTGTAACTAGATCAAGACATTTAGCAAATATTACTGCCGTTGATTTTTCTTTAGAATCGTCATCCAGTCGACCAAGTACTTCAGTTCAAATTTCCGATAATCCATTTTTTGAACCCGACCTCACAATTGAGAATCCGGAGAATATTCAGGAACGATTCGTAGATCCTGAACCACTAAACTTTCCTCCGGAACCACCAATCATTCAAACAGAGATTGTTGAGGAACGAACCATTAAATCAGAATCCTCTAGTGATTCCGATTCAACAAATTCAATTATGGAGAATCTGGAACCTTTAAGTATGGAAGACCGAATGAGAGCTAAACGCACTGGCCAAGGTCACGCAATTACTCATCCAGACATTAATGCGCCAGATTATGAAATCAAAGGACAAATTCTACACATGGTGACTAAACAATGCCAATTTAGTGGTGCACCGAAGGAAGATCCAAATGAACATTTACGTACCTTTAATAGGATCTGCACACTATTTAAAATAAGAGAAGTGGAGGATGAACAGATATATCTCATGTTATTTCCCTGGACTTTAAAGGGAGAAGCCAAAGATTGGTTGGAATCGTTACCTGAAGGGGCTATTGATACATGAGATGTTTTAGTTGACAAATTTCTTAAACAATTCTTTCCTGCATCTAAAGCCGTAAGACTTCAAGCAGAAATTGTTACGTTCACACAGAAGCCAAATGAAACTCTATATGAGGCATGGACTAGATATGGAAAGTTGTTAAGAGGATGTCCGCAACATGGTTTAGACACCTGTCAAATAGTACAAATATTCTACCAAGGATGCGACATCACTACAAGGAAAGACATAGATATAGCAGCTGGTGGTTCTATTATGAAGAAAACCGAAACCGATGCTTACAAAATTATTGATAACACTGCTTCCCACTCACATGAGTGGCACCAAGAAAAAGATATCGTTAGATCATCTAAAGCATCTAGAGCCGATTCTAGCCATGACTTAGATTCTATTTCCGCAAAGATAGATGCTGTCGAGAGACGAATGGAAAAGATGACTAAAGATATTCACTCAATACGAATTAGTTGTGAGAAGTGTGGAGGACCACATTTGACAAAAGATTGTCTCAGTATTGAATTAACAATGGAACAAAGAGAGAATATTTCATACATAAACCAAAGGCCTGGAAATAATTATCAGAATAATTATCAACCGCCAAGACCGATTTACAATCAAAACCAGAATTATAACCGAAATATTCCATACAACAACCAACAAGGTCCTAGCAATCAACAAGTATCCAATAATACTTACAATCAGCAAAGACCTAATTTTCAAAACAAACCACCACAACAAACCGATGATAAAAAGCCGAATTTAGAAGATATGATGACGAAGCTAGTTGAAACTCAAACGCAGTTTTTCACATCTCAGAAACAAACCAATGAACAAAATGCTCAAGCATTTAGAAATCAACAAGCTTCTATTCAAAATCTGGAACAAGAAGTAAGTAACCTAGCAAGGTTAATAGGTGAAAGAAAACTGGGAAGTCTACCTAGTGATACAAATGCTAACCCCTGGAATGAAACAGCTAAAGCTATTACCACAAGAAGTGGTACAACACTTAAACCACCTGAAATACCTGTAACTTCTGATGAAGCTATTCCTACTCCACAAGAACCACAACCTAATCAAGATAAGGAAAAAGAACCGGTAGTTGAAAAGGTTAATGAAGATAACACAGCTAAGGATAAACCTTATGTTAAACCATACCAACCACCACTTCCTTACCCGAGTAAAATGAAGAAAGAGAAACTTGAAGCCGAGCAATCCAAATTCTTGGATATGTTTAAACAGATAAATGTAAATCTTCCTTTCATTGATGTGATTTCAGGAATGCCTAGATATGCTAAATTCTTGAAAGATCTAATCTCAAATAGAAAGAAAATGGAAGAACTCTCGGCTGTTACTATGAATGCTAATTGTTCAGCAGTGCTGTTGAATAAGATACCAGAAAAATTATCTGATCCAGGAAGTTTCACAATTCCATGTTTTCTGGGTAGTCTTAGTTCAATAGAAGCATTGGCAGACTTAGGTGCTAGTATAAATCTAATACCGTATTCACTATACGCTAAACTAGACCTTGGAGAATTGAAACCAACCAGAATAAGCATACAACTAGCCGATAGATCAATAAAATATCCTAGAGGGATAATGGAGAACATGCTAGTTAAAGTTGGTACTTTAGTATTTCCAGTAGATTTTGTTGTTTTGGACATGGAAGAAGATTCTCAAGTTCCTCTCATATTAGGAAGACCATTCTTAAACACGACTAAAGCAATGATAGACGTGTTCGGTAAGAAATTGACCCTAAGTATAGAGGACGAGAGTGTTACCTTTTCAGTTGATAGAGCAATGCAACAACCGTAATCTGCAGATGATACATGTTATTATATTCAAACTATAGATGCACATGCAGAATTATTAGAAGAATTTCCAGAATTACAAGGAACAGGAGAATGTTCTTTAGGAGAAGGTAATGAACCAATTGATGAAGCTGAAATGTTAGCTACACTTATAGCTAATGGATATGAACCAACAACAGAAGAAATTCAACTGCTAAAAGAAGAAGACAGATATCGATACAAATCATCGATAGAAGAACCTCCGAAATTAGAGTTAAAGCCACTTCCAAACCATTTGGAATACGCTTATTTACATGGTGAATCTGAATTACCTGTAATAATATCGTCTTCTCTTACAGAAAATGAGAAATCACAACTCATTTCTGTGTTGAAAGCTCATAAACCAGCCATTGCATGGAAGATTCATGATATTAAAGGAATAAGTCCTTCGTATTGCACACATAAAATCCTTATGGAAGAAGGTCATAAAACGTATGTGCAACGCCAACGAAGACTAAATCCTAATATGCAAGATGTAGTTAAGAAAGAGATTATTAAACTGCTAGATGCAGGTTTAATTTATACAATTTCTGATAGTCCATGGGTAAGCCCAGTTCAATGCGTGCCTAAGAAGGGTGACATGACTGTCATTACAAATGAGAAAAATGAGCTTATTCCTACTAGGACTGTAACAGGATGGCGTGTGTGTATTGATTATAGAAAATTAAATGACGCCACCAGAAAAGATCACTTTCCCTTACCTTTCATAGATCAAATGTTGGAAAGATTAGCCGAAAATAGTTACTATTGTTTTCTAGATGGATTTTCCGGATATTTTCAAATTCCAATAGCACCCGAAGATCAAGAGAAAACCACATTCACGTGCCCTTATGGTACTTTTGCTTACAAACGCATGCCATTTGGACTTTGCAATGCCCCTGCAACCTTTCAAAGGTGTATGATGGCGATTTTTCACGACATGATAGAAGAATGCATGGAAGTTTTCATGGATGACTTTTCAGTCTTCGGTGATACATTTGAATCATGTCTAGTTAATCTTGAACGAATGCTTAATAGATGCGAACAATCAAATCTAGTACTTAATTGGGAGAAATGCCATTTCATGGTTAAAGAAGGCATCGTTCTTGGACATAAAATTTCAAAAGAAGGAATTGAAGTGGATAGAGCTAAAGTAGATGTAATTGCTAAACTTCCACATCCCACCAATGTTAGAGGAGTTAGGAGTTTTCTAGGGCATGCTGGTTTTTACCGACGTTTCATAAAAGATTTTTCTAAAATTGCCACTCCTATGAATAAACTCCTAGAAAAGGATGCTCCATTCATCTTTTCAGATGAGTGTATCAAATCTTTTAATATTCTTAAAGAAAAACTCATTAATGCGCCGCTCATGATAACACCAAATTGGAATCTACCATTTGAACTAATGTGCGATGCAAGTGATTTTGCAATGGGAGCCGTTTTAGGACAAAGGATTGAAAAACGATTTCAACCTATATATTATGCTAGTAAAACGTTACAAGGAGCACAAATGAACTATACAACTACTAAAAAAGAACTCCTTGCTATTGTCTTTGCTTTTGACAAATTTCGATCATATCTCGTTCTAGCAAAAACGGTGGTTTATACCGACCATTCTGCTCTTAGATACCTATTTTCAAAACAAGATGCTAAACCAAGATTAATCCGTTGGATCTTACTCTTACAAGAGTTTGATATTGAAATCCGAGATAAAAGAGGAGCAGAAAATCTCGCCGCTGATCATCTTTCTCGTCTTGAAAATCCCGAATTAGAAGTTCTAAATGAATCGGCCATACAAGACAACTTTCCTGATGAATATCTATTGAAGATAGATTATAAAGAAATCCCATGGTTTGCAGACTATGCAAACTACTTAGTTTGTGGATTCCTTGAAAAAGGATTATCGTACCAAAGACGAAAGAAATTCTTCAGTGATATAAAACACTATTTTTGGGAAGATCCACATCTGTTTAAAAGTTGTCCCGATGGAATAATACGCCGATGTGTATTTGGAGATGAAGCTAGTAAAATTTTAAACCATTGTCACACAGGACCAACAGGAGGGCATTATGGGCCTCAACTAACAGCAAGAAAAGTTTATGATGCTGGATTCTATTGGCCTACAATTTACAAAGACGCACACCTTCTTTGCAAATCCTGTGATGCTTGTCAAAGGGCCGAAAAAATAAGTCAACGTGATGAAATGCCACAAAATGTCATCCAAGTATGTGAAGTATTTGACATTTGGGGTATTGACTTTATGGGTCCATTTCCAAAATCTCATAATAATCTATATATACTCGTAGCCATTGATTATGTATCTAAATGGGCGGAAGCACAAGCTCTCCCAACTAACGATGCACGAGTTGTAGTCAACTTTTTAAAACGTCTTTTTGCAAGGTTTGGAACACCGAAAGCTTTAATAAGTGATCGGGGGTACTCATTTCTGTAATAATCAACTTGAGAAAGTTCTTAAAAGATATGGAGTAACTCATAAAATCTCCACCGCATATCATCCACAAACAAGTGGACAAGTTGAAAATACCAACTGAGCTTTAAAACGTATTCTAGAGAAAACCGTAGGATCAAATCCGAAGGAATGGTCCATTAAATTGGAGGATGCACTCTGGGCTTTTAGAACAGCCTACAAAACTCCAATTGGAACCACACCTTTTAGACTTGTTTATGGAAAAGCATGTCATCTTCCAGTAGAAATTGAACACAAAGCATTTTGGGCTTTAAAGACATGTAATCTTGATTTACATGAAGCCGGACGTCTACGATTAAGTCAACTAAACGAATTAGAAGAATTAAGACATGAAGCATACGATAATTTGTTAATCTATAAAGAAAGAACGAAGAAATGGCATGATAAAAGAATCAGAAGTTTAAAAGAATTTAAGGAAGGAGACAGAGTTCTTCTTTTCAATTCACGATTCAAGCTATTTCCTGGAAAATTGAAATCAAGATGGTCTGGACCATTCATAGTCAAAAGAATTTTTCCATACAGAACGATAGAATTGATAAATTCAAATGGGATTGAATTTAAAGTTAATGGTCACAGAGTTAAACATTACATACATGGTCCGATGGAAGTCGACAACGAAGTTAATCACAATTTCGACACCACAGCTAACTAAGTGTGGGGAGAATCAAGGGGTTTATGTATTTCTGTTAGAGTTAGATTGTCTGTTTTTGTGTAGTTCTCGAAAATGGAACCCGAATGGTCTTTCCCTAGCAGACCCTAAAGAACTAGTCTTCTCCCCCCATTCTGAATTTTTATTTTTTTTAGGTTTTTACAAAATGAAGACTGCCTGTGAACTAAACCATGGTCTAATGCTACACGCTTTGATCACTAAACGTAATAATGACATACTACCGAGTGAAATAGTATTAGTAATCAGAGAAAGAATGGACGGAGTTTGAAAAGAATCCAGATGCGAAGATAATAAGTTACAATTTGGTAAAGGAAAATCAAAATCCGCAGCGAAAAGAAGAGCACGACACCTAGAACGATGTCACAAATGCGGAAAATGGTCACATGGAGGTAAATGTTCAAATAATCAAACCTATTCAAATACCGAATTTGTTACTTTATGCAGAGACGGACCGTTCATATGTTTAGAAAAAAAGACACTGAATGCTCGAGGTTACGCCTATGTAGCCATGGAAAACCAATTAAACCGACTATCTTATGAATGGGATAGATCATATAACTAAGAAATCTATTTCACAGGTATGTCTGTACAGTTTTTATTTTTATTTTTATTTTTAACCTTTTGATAATAAACGCTAATTTGTTCGCTAAAAAGTATTAAATTGGTATTGAATAAAATTAGGTTTGGCGACCGAAATTATTGATATCATTCAAAAATTTATTACATCACTGCGAAATTTAACGTTTATTCTTAAGGTATAAATATCTTTAATCAATCAACCCAAAATATTTCAAAAATTCGTCATGAGTTAAATTAGGTCTTGGAACCGAAATTACTTTACCGAAAAGAGGGCGCATATTTTTGATAATATTTGATTGATTAAAGTGGGATAAAAAGCCAAAAAGATTTTTAATTTTATTTTTTTTACCATGTTTTTAAAATTAATATTTAAATCTTAAATTAATATTGTAAACTTTGTAAAAACAATATATTTAAAATTGTAAATATTGAAAAATTAATATAAGTTTGGTGTGAATTTATAATATGAATTTTTAAATTAAGTTTGGTGTGAATTTTTAATTATTAAAATATGAATTTTTAATTTTATGCATTTTAAATTGTAAGTTTGGTGTGAATTTTTAATATTAATTTTGAATTTTATATTTAAATTGTGTGAATTTAAAAACAAAAATTTACTTTATCTCATTAAGTTAAAAAAATGATTTTTAAAATTCGTCGTAAGTTGAAGACTAGGTCTTTGAACCGAAATTGCTTTACCCGAGGGAGGGACGAGAACTTTTATTATCATTATTTTTAATCTTATTGAATTAAAGTATGCCAAAAACAATAAAAAACCCAAAAATCTTAGCTTTTAAAACAATCGCTACAAAAAGACAAATTTTAAAATTTTGTCGAGGAACGGACTAGGACATCGATCCGAAACGACCTCGTTCTAAATAACAAGGGAAACAAAATTTTAAAAATTAATTACTTAATTGTTTTATAAGTTAAAAATTATAAAAAAAAAAAAATTAGCAAACTCCGCGACTCGCGGAGTTTGAAGCTCTAAACACCGCGACTCGCGGAGATATCGGATTACAGAAAAAAATAAAGAGCTGAAACTGATCAGTTCACTCCCCACAACAGAAAACACAGCGAAAAACCTGCGAAAATACAAGGAAAAAAACTCCCAAAATCACAATTTGTAACCGTTAATCATCAAATCTTTCACTAAAATCATGTTGAGAAGGATGCTATCAAGGAATTACTCAAGAAAAACGGTAAATTTCTACACCTAAACACCATTTAATCCGAAATTAGTGTTCTTGAGCAATTTTTTCCCCAATTTGATTTTGATGCTTTTTAGTGTAATTAGGCTTAAATTTGTGACGACCCGGAAATTTCCGACTAAATTTAAACTTTATCTTTATATTATTCTGACACGATAAGCAATGTTTGTTAAGTTAAATCTCAAGGATTTTAAACTATGTTTATACATTCATTTAAACCTCGACCAAATTCCAATGATTCACGAACCATTAAATGAACATATATGAATATGTATGTATATGTGTATATGTTATAAATTGAAAATGTCAACAAAGTATTTAAAAGTATAATGCTTTATATGAATGTATTTGTTTCAATATGATTATCGACGAAATTAAAAAATATATATATATATATATATATATATATATATATATATATATATATATATATTAAATGATTGAATTATCAGAAACATTGAATTATGATTACAAGTCTCTATTGAGAGGTCCACTATGATTTGAGAAATCTATTCCTCTTAACGATATTCGGAATAATTTGTAAAGCTATTTATAAATAAAAATAAAAAGTGTCATTTACGAAAGTTAGACAAAAGCTATTGGAGAATTGGTTTCCATAATATTCTATTAATCTATTTTCAAACGTACAAAAACGTTTTCAGTTTAAAAAGAACTTTATTATTAAAACGTATATAACTTTTATAAATATCTAGAATCACTTTTGACAACTCATTACTTAACCAGTATAATAAATATAACGATATTTATATTTTATTTCATTAAATATATATATAACGATTTAAATTAATATTATATATATTTATACACGTATTATACATACATAGTTTTTATATTTTTACTATACTTTAACTTTACCTTTACTTTACTTTTACTTTACTTTAACTTTAATAATTTACTTTAATAATTCATACTTTAATAATTCACTTTAATAATTCATACTTTAATAATTCACTTTAATAATTCATACTTTAATAATTCACTTTAATAATTCATACTTTAATAATTCACTTTAATAATTCATACTTTAATAATTCACTTTAATAATTCATATTTTAATAATTCACTTTAATAATTCAAAAATATATTATAAATAGAATTCAATAGGTTTCATTATTTCATAGAAACTTGAAAATATATTTCTCTAAACTCTCTCAATCGATTTACATATATATATATATATATATATATATATATATATATATATATATATATATATATATATATATATATATATATATATATATATATATATATATTGCTCTATATTATTTTAAGATATTATTAGTATACATAAACTATTACGACGGAGTGATGTCCGAGTGATTTCAAAATAGTTTTTTGAATAAGTCGAAGCTAAGGAAATTATGGGTTATAGCTATGGAGGTGATGGGTATGGTTCATGGGTATGCTCGTGAGGTCAATCTAGTGTTTATCATCTCCGTTGCGTCTACGTACTTTCCTGCAATATTGAATCTCAATATTGATACGTGAGCACTCATAACTTAACTTTTATATATCAATAGTGTATCCCTGACTAGTGCTCGAGTATATAGGATTATGCATGCTTGTACATTCGATATTGTCCTTAGATAGGTTTGTTGAATCCTGAATTAGATACATATGCTACTGAGATAGGGTATATGATATGCATGTCATTGGAAAGCTAGCGAAAAATTAAGAACTTTTCATTTAGATATCGAATGGTTTCGATGAACGGATTTGAAGTTAAAGTCAACTGAATTTTAGTATTATTGTTAAAATGATTATTATTACTATCGTCGTTATTATTTTAATAGAAATATTATTATTACTATTATGTTAGTATTATCATTTTATCATAATAACATTTTTAGTAAATATAAATATTGTTATTTTTTTTATAGAATAATAATAATTATTATTACAAAATAATACAACTTTTACTTACTATTATTATGATCAATATTATTTTATCAAATAAATAGGGGATACAAAGATATTTTTCACCACGCGTAATATAATTACATTAATAATACTTACCACTATAGTTTTACGATATTAAGTGAACTTTATAAATTTTACTACTTAAGATATATAAAAGTATATTTTATCATATATAAACGTTAATATAAATTTTTATTAATAAATGACTTTTATTATTATAAAATCTAATAAATATATTTAAATATATAAAACGACTATAGCTAAGTTATATAATAAACACGTATAAATTTTAGAAGTCATTTTGGGTCAAGTTGACTTTTGTTGACTTTTGCATATTAGTCTCGAGCATTAGGATTGTGGTACACTATGACTTGACCAAAAATTGTTAGACAAATATTGACCAACATATAAATATATATAATTAATATAGGTTCGTGAATCCGAGGCCAACCTTGCACTTGTTAAATGACGTTATATGTATTTTTACTACGAAATACAGTATGGTGAGTTTCATTTGCTCCCTTTTTATATATATTTTTGGGCTGAGAATACATGCGCTATTTTATAAATGTTTTACGAAATAGGCACAAGTACTAAAACTAATTCTATGTGAGTTTAAACCAGAAATATACCCTTAGCTTGGTAACTATAACTACTGGTGTATGACTGGTAGGCGCGAATCCTAAAGATAGATCTATTGGGCCTGACAAACCCCATCCTGACTATGGGATGCTTTAGTACTTCGAGGTTATTTTAAACACACCTGATCTGGTGTACTTTAGAGGGTAAAACATGAATGTTAAGGCTTGTTACCGGGTGCCTACAACTTATAGAATACTTTTATACACTTGCGAGTGTACATATATTTATAAATGGAAATCTTGTGGTCTATTAATATATTAAAATGATTGTTATGATAAACCTATGAACTCACCAACCTTTTGGTTGACACTTTAAAGCATGTTTATTCTCAGGTATTAAAGAAATCTTCCGCTGTGCATTAGCTCATTTTAAGGTTATTACTTGGAGTCATTCATGGCATATTTTGAAAGACGTTGCATTCGAGTCATTGAGTTCATCAAGATTATTATTATGTCAATTATAGTTGGATGTATTATGAAATGGTGTGCATTCCGTCAACTTTCGTTGTAAAGAAAGTTTGTCTTTTAAAAACGAATGCAATGTTTGTAAAATGTATCATATAGAGGTCAAAATACCTCGCGATGTAATCAACTATTGTGAATCGTTTATAATGTATATGAACGGGTCCTTTCAGTTGGTATCAGAGCAGTGGTCTTAGCGAACCAGGTCTGTATTAGTGTGTCTGACTGATAGTCGTTAGGATGCATTAATGAGCCTGGACTTCGACCGTGTCTGCATGTCAAAAGTTTTGCTTATCATTTTTGTCGGAAATTGCCTGCTTATCATTCTTAGTCTAGACACGTCTTACTGCATTGATTGCATGAATAGTGTATAGACAAAATTCATATCTTAGCGTATCTGCTAATCCATATCTTAGCGTATCTGTTATTATAAACTTTGCCTGACATATCCCGTAATTTCCTCCGTAATCTACGAAATCTTTTGCGCTATATATATAGATATTCTATGTAATTAGAATACCACCCGATAGCCGAAAAATCATTTCATATCGAAAAATTCTTTATTCAATCGAACAAAATGGAATTCGTCATTAGTTCAAGTCCCTCGAATTCCGATATGGAATCCTACTCAAGCTCCGAAAGCAGTGTGACCGGAATGGATCAACCAATTAGCCATCATCTATTATGAATGAATTGGGGATAGGTTCGTAGCCTCCTCAATAATTGGAGACAAGAAGAAGGTGATCCCTTCCATCCACCACATTGCCCTCTTGGCGATGAACCTGAAGCACTTACCAGCGAACCGGTCTGAAACACCATTTTCTCTCTCATTTTCAAAGTATCTCGTCACGATTATATACTACATCAAATTCTAGATTTTATTTATCCGCTCGTCCGAACCGACAATCACCCCGATGTAATAGAAGAAGTCAACGAGCTTCGCGCTCGAGTAGTGGCTTTAGAGAATATGGTGCAAGGGTTACAAACACCAACAAATAACGAAGTATTAATTCATAATTTCAATTTTATTGAATAAATACTCCGTAAAAGTTATGTAATTTCTAAAGTCTTTAGGGATTATTCAGTTCTAGTTTCAACCGTAAATCAAATGAGTTTAATTTAATATTAACTCATTAAATCTATATTACATCTGAAGAAAATATGCACATATATATTTTCATAAAGACTGTAATAAAATTCTGTTGTACAAAATATTAATTGTGAAATTTTTTTTAACGGGTAGGTAATACCCGAGAGATATATAAATTCACAATTAATATGTTACATTTTTCGAATCTGATTAAGCAAATCATCAACTATACTCCCAAAATCTCACAACAATATACATTCTTGTATAGAAATTAAAACAACCATTCTCACCCAAATTTGATTACGCATTCTGATTTTGACAAATCAAAATCCAAGTCATGATTTAACAGAAGACATCACTCTTAGATCTTTCAAAGCTATACTTTGACTTCAAAACTGTGTTAGAACATCATATGTATATTAACGATTACAAACTGTGTTCAAACTCTCCGAAGTTTTCGAAGACACTTCAAACAATGAACAATCGAGATGATGATCCAACCACATATTACCCACATTTATGTACCTAAAAAGCTCTCGAAGCCAAAGTCATAGTTCGACACGTATCCGTGTCAGACCCTTTGGCATTTATTAGCTAAAATGACTTTTCAATTCCTTTTCAAAGTAGACAGTTTTGTCACAGCTCCAGCAAGTCAACTTCGACTTTTCAGTCGGACTAGTCTTATTATAACCTCAATAGATACGTTTCCCTTTCGTCATCATTACTGGGGACCTTTCATATCTCGCCACCTTAGCAATAAACTTACCAACAACTTCAATTATCTTTGACTTTTCGAAAAATCATTATATTTATTGAAATCACATCATTTACTCATTCGCATCTTGTAACGAGAATTGTCATACGAATCATCGAAAAACAATAACCAGTATTTTGAAATCTCGCAGCATGTCTACGCCAACAGTTATATGTGTACGTAAAACGTCTATCTCCTGGACTTACATACTTTGAATGTGAAGTTCTGAAAAATATTTTGAACTACAAACTAGTTCTTGAAATGCTGACGAAGCATCAAAAACTGTAAACGATCTTAACAGTAAAAAGTTTGATGACAAATAATAGTAAGGTGGTAAAGCTGAGAAAAAGAGAAGGTTTGGAACTGGAAAACGGATTGAACAGACTATGAAGGAGGCTGTGGACAAATCACAAAGACTAAATCTACCTTCAAAGAATCCAAATGATTCAGTGCCTGCTAAAGTCATTAACAAATACCTTACTCTTTATTCTAAACCTTTACAGACAAATCTTCATCATCATCCATCAATATTAGAAATTCTAAGATATTATCATATCTTTCATTATAAATATCCGCGATATTTCTGAAGATATTTTCACAACTAATCTTATCTGAAGTCATTTATCTCTTTGCGCTATCAATGTTACATCATATAGAAACTGTTAGTTTCTATATTCTGTAAACTTTCGAGCTTAAAATATGAATGTTTTTTTTAGTAGTGTTGGGAATTGATGCATGAGTTAGCATAATATAATGACACTTGATCAACGTGATTATATTACAGTAAGTCATGCTGAGTTTCTAATAGGACATGACGATTCACAGACCATGCCGTCATCATGTTCCATGTTACACGACTCTTGTACTCTATTTTATCTCTAAAAATATCAAGAATATATTTTCTTGATGATTCGGTCTTTTCAGGGTATTCTGGTAAATTAACAAATCAAGATCGTGCCATTACCATTTCCTTCTTAGAACATTAACTATGTTCATTCTGAAATTCATATCTGCGAATACTGGACCATTACAAACGTTGCTTAATCGCAAGAAGAAGAAACGAAAGGACAAAACTCCAAAATAGAAATTGGAGTATAAATCGCAGCAAATAGAAGGGAGCATTAACTGTGGATGTCAATGATTATAGAAGACAAAAGCAGGGGCTTTGAAATATAAGGGAAGATATAAAACCCAACAACCACCCAAAAATTATAAACCATATATATCGATGCATATAGCAATATAAAGACACGGAAGAACTAAAAACACTATAAAACCGGGAGTATAGTAGAAGTAAATAGATTCTTCCGGAGGCAGATGAAAAAGAAGAACGACAGATATGAAAGTGAGGAGTATATCGAGAATCAGTACTGGATGAAGCATATTGACAAATACTTTAAAATATGAGTTGAGGGGGAAAGAATAGAAGGTGTGAGTTGTAAGGAAACGAAGGAGGTGGATTTATATTGAAATACCCGACAGAGAAATCAAGATGGATTATCGTATTAATTCGAAGAGAATCATAATCTCCTTAATCACCGAAGCATCAAATCCAACATAGATTACAAAGATTTTCTTTAAATTCGGAGATCAATTGTGATGACGTCAAAAGATATGACGAATCACTATAATCTTATTTCCTTCATTTACGATAACTTCCCTCATACGCTTTGAGTAATCGAATTATTTTATCCATACTTCTTAGACATGATAAAACTTCATAATTGTCATAATAACATTCTCATTGTTAGCCATAATGACCTCTATCAAATTTCGGGGACGAAATTTCTTTAACGGGTAGGTACTGTGACGACCCGGAAATTTCCGACTAAATTTAAACTTTATCTTTATATTATTCTGACACGATAAGCAATGTTTGTTAAGTTAAATCTCAAGGATTTTAAACTATGTTTATACATTCATTTAAACCTCGACCAAATTCCAATGATTCACGAACCATTAAATGAACATATATGAATATGTATGTATATGTGTATATGTTATAAATTGAAAATGTCAACAAAGTATTTAAAAGTATAATGCTTTATATGAATGTATTTGTTTCAATATGATTATCGACGAAATTAAAATATATATATATATATATATATATATATATATATATATATTAAATAATTGAATTATCAGAAACATTGAATTATGATTACAAGTCTCTGTTGAGAGGTCCACTATGATTTGAGAAATCTATTCCTCTTAACGATATTCGGAATAATTTGTAAAGCTATTTATAAATAAAAATAAAAAGTGTCATTTACGAAAGTTAGACAAAAGCTATTGGAGAATTGGTTTCCATAATATTCTATTAATCTATTTTCAAACGTACAAAAACGTTTTCAGTTTAAAAAGAACTTTATTATTAAAACGTATATAACTTTTATAAATATCTAGAATCACTTTTGACAACTCATTACTTAACCAGTATAATAAATATAACGATATTTATATTTTATTTCATTAAATATATATATAACGATTTAAATTAATATTATATATATTTATACACGTATTATACATACATAGTTTTTATATTTTTACTATACTTTAACTTTACCTTTACTTTACTTTTACTTTACTTTAACTTTAATAATTTACTTTAATAATTCATACTTTAATAATTCACTTTAATAATTCATACTTTAATAATTCACTTTAATAATTCAAAAATATATTATAAATAGAATTCAATAGGTTTCATTATTTCATAGAAACTTGAAAATATATTTCTCTAAACTCTCTCAATCGATTTACATATATATATATATATATATATATATATATTTGCTCTATATTATTTCAAGATATTATTAGTATACATAAAATATTACGACGGAGTGATGTCCGAGTGATTTCAAAATAGTTTTTTGAATAAGTCGAAGCTAAGGAAATTATGGGTTATAGCTATGGAGGTGATGGGTATGGTTCATGGGTATGCTCGTGAGGTCAATCTAGTGTTTATCATCTCCGTTGCGTCTACGTACTTTCCTGCAATATTGAATCTCAATATTGATACGTGAGCACTCATAACTTAACTTTTATATATCAATAGTGTATCCCTGACTAGTGCTCGAGTATATAGGATTATGCATGCTTGTACATTCGATATTGTCCTTAGATAGGTTTGTTGAATCCTGAATTAGATACATATGCTACTGAGATAGGGTATATGATATGCATGTCATTGGAAAGCTAGCGAAAAATTAAGAACTTTTCATTTAGATATCGAATGGTTTCGATGAACGGATTTGAAGTTAAAGTCAACTGAATTTTAGTATTATTGTTAAAATGATTATTATTACTATCGTCGTTATTATTTTAATAGAAATATTATTATTACTATTATGTTAGTATTATCATTTTATCATAATAACATTTTTAGTAAATATAAATATTGTTATTTTTTTTATAGAATAATAATAATTATTATTACAAAATAATACAACTTTTACTTACTATTATAATGATCAATATTATTTTATCAAATAAATAGGGGATACAAAGATATTTTTCACCACGCGTAATATAATTACATTAATAATACTTACCACTATAGTTTTACGATATTAAGTGAACTTTATAAATTTTACTACTTAAGATATATAAAAGTATATTTTATCATATATAAACGTTAATATAAATTTTTATTAATAAATGACTTTTATTATTATAAAATCTAATAAATATATTTAAATATATAAAACGACTATAGCTAAGTTATATAATAAACACGTATAAATTTTAGAAGTCATTTTGGGTCAAGTTGACTTTTGTTGACTTTTGCATATTAGTCTCGAGCATTAGGATTGTGGTACACTATGACTTGACCAAAAATTGTTAGACAAATATTGACCAACATATAAATATATATAATTAATATAGGTTCGTGAATCCGAGGCCAACCTTGCACTTGTTAAATGACGTTATATGTATTTTTACTACGAAATACAGTATGGTGAGTTTCATTTGCTCCATTTTTATATATATTTTTGGGCTGAGAATACATGCGCTATTTTATAAATGTTTTACGAAATAGGCACAAGTACTAAAACTAATTCTATGTGGGTTTAAACCAGAAATATACCCTTAGCTTGGTAACTATAACTACTGGTGTATGACTGGTAGTTCCGAATCCTAAAGATAGATCTATTGGGCCTGACAAACCCCATCCTGACTATGGGATGCTTTAGTACTTCGAGGTTATTTTAAACACACCTGATCTGGTGTACTTCAGAGGGTAAAACATGAATGTTAAGGCTTGTTACCGGGTGCCTACAACTTATAGAATACTTTTATACACTTGCGAGTGTACATATATTTATAAATGGAAATCTTGTGGTCTATTAATATATTAAAATGATTGTTATGATAAACCTATGAACTCACCAACCTTTTGGTTGACACTTTAAAGCATGTTTATTCTCAGGTATTAAAGAAATCTTCCGCTGTGCATTAGCTCATTTTAAGGATATTACTTGGAGTCATTCATGGCATATTTTGAAAGACGTTGCATTCGAGTCATTGAGTTCATCAAGATTATTATTATGTCAATTATAGTTGGATGTATTATGAAATGGTGTGCATTCCGTCAACTTTCGTTGTAAAGAAAGTTTGTCTTTTAAAAACGAATGCAATGTTTGTAAAATGTATCATATAGAGGTCAAAATACCTCGCGATGTAATCAACTATTGTGAATCGTTTATAATGTATATGAACGGGTCCTTTCAAAATTGTTTATGTATTATGCTTGTATAACCTAGATTGATGCTGTTTAACATGATTAGAAGCCTTAAACTTCAAATTTTGAGTAATCTAGGGTTTGTGTTCTTGAGCAAATTTGGGGCTTTTTGATATAAATAGGTTATGGCCGATTTTTGTCATGAATTGTTGCTAAATTAAGTAGTGTAACATGTTTAGGTAGTTAAATGATCCAAACTTTGAGCCTAAACATGATTTTGAGAATTAAAGTGGACTTTTTCAAGTCTAAAATTCATGAACTTGATTTTTGAAAGATAATGCCATTTGAAACTTGTTTAATTGCTAGTAATGATTATTTTGACATGTAATTTGAGTTGAATGCTTATGAACTTGGCGAACATTTTCGTATATGCTTATTTGAAAAAGTGTATATTTGATAAAAATGTGAAAATGAGCTTAAGTTTGATATAAATTGATCATGTCATTGTAATTATTTAGATTGATGATTTTGCTGACACTAATGCATATTTGGATGCACAAAAATTGTGTTTGATGTGTTTTGCAGACTGAAAGGGGTGAATCTTCATCCCAAGCTCGCAATGCTCCTGCTGAGAATGCGGAACAACAGGAGGTGGATAACTACTACAAGCAAGATATACCTCATCCAGTCATGACCTTTTCTGATATGCACTTGGAAGAGTTGCACCCGAACCTGAGATTTGACAGACTTTGGATAGATTATCCAAAGTACCAAAGGGGTTTGCATACTCTTCATTCTAAGGTTGTTGAGGTACCGAGGGTCATAGAATGGGGACCCCTAGAAGCTGTAGAATTGGCCGGGCCAATTAGGGAATTACTTGTACAGAGGTATGGTAATTCTACTTTTAATGACTGGGTACGTTTATTCACCATGCGTAGACCTGTATATAAAGTATGGTGTGAAGAATTGTTGTGTAGTATAGAATTAAATGATCGGGTAGCTAGTTTAACCGATCGAACTTTTATTAGATTTTTGTTAGGAGGTTCGATGCGCCACATGTCTTTACTAGACATGGCTCAGGCTTTACGTATATATACGCCTGAGGAGTTATCATCTGCCGATTGTAGAGGGTTGATACTAAATGGTAGAAAGATAGATGAAAATTTTGATACACACGGTGTATGGAGTCAAATGACAAGTCATCACCGATTCAAAGGGGGAAATTACTCTTATTTGGATATAGATAGAGCCGAATTAAGAGTGATTCATAGGTTTTTAGCTAATTCGATTACACAAAGAGGTAAGAACAAGGAAAAGGTAAATGAACAGGATTTGTTTTACCATATGTGTATTCGAGACCCACAAAGCGCTGTAAGTATACCATATTATGTGGGTTACTATTTATCAGCTATGGTTAGGGGGATGAGATCACATAGCATAATAGGAGGTGGTATTTTTATTACTTTGATTGCTGAATATCTCGGTGTGGATATAAGTCGGGGGGGATTATTAGTGGAAGAACCAGAACCCCGCGATACTATAGGTTTAAATGTATACCATGGTGCGAAAGTTTTGAAGAGGCGAAATAACGCCGCAGTACAATACCATGGTAGACATCCATAGGTTGAGAGAAACCAACAGCAAGGTAATGTAGGAGGGGGGAATGAGATGCAAGAAATGCAAAGGTTTATAGCTTCACAGGAGTACGAAAATGCTAGACAGAGAGCATTTGAGGATTGGCAAGTTCATCAGAACCAAATCATAGCTCATTGCCAACATATAGGTAGAAACTATATTCCTACACCAAAACCCATATTCCCTCCCTGGTCTATAGAGATGCAACCACCGTATCCTACGTATAACCCTGCCGAAGCATTCTATAACACCTATGGTTATGCTTGGAACCCCTATTGGTACCAGTATCATCCATAGTCTACTTAGTTTTATTTATTTTGTAATTTGTAATGTTGATACATTTAATATTTATGTTAATATTGTAATAGTTTTGATAATTTTCTAACTTTTATTCTTAGATTTTAATAATTTTTGAATGTGGGGTGAAACTTCAAAAATATGTATATATGTTTGCAGTTTATCTTATGTACACAACAGGGTAAAACAACGCATTTTCAAAGACTGGCATTAAGTTCAGCAAAAGCAACTAATTTTGACGACAAGATGCAAAATATATGTGAAATAACAACAAGACGGAATGAACAAATGATGTGCACCATTTATCATTCAGCAAACAAACGCCAATATGTTTGGAAACTTTGGTAAAATTTAATCATTTTCACGCAAATCACCCTCAATAATTTAAATTGTTACTGATTTCTTGCAAATGAGGGCATTGCAAGATCTTAAGTGTGGGAAGGGGTTAAATTCTTTCGGATTATAAAAGTTTTACTTTATACACTTGGTTACCATTAAAAATACTAGTAAAGCAGTAGTTGTATTAGAATCTAGTGCTCTCTGATAATAAAGAACAGCCCTAGTCTTATATACTGACTACCCAATTCTAGTAAAATTTTTCAAAATTTTCAATTAAATGAACTCAAAATCATGTTTATACATATTTATGAACGATAAAACTAGGTTTTAACACCGAAATTATTGTAACCTCGGAAAGGACATAAATTGAGAAACAAACCAAAATGTTAAAATTCATTTAAAATGGAATAGAGGACGATAAAAAGGAAAATAAAAGCCAAGTGTGGGAAAATTTACCAAATTATCTTAAACATATGTCACATATATCTGTAACAAATAACTGAAAATACTTTTGCTTTGGACTAAACTAAACTGTTTTACCTGATTTACTGTAAGAAAGATGGATCTACATGATGAATCAATTCCATCATTAAAAGGAAGTAAAGTCTTTCGAAAAAGACACGCGCTTCTTGATTTAGGTCAAGAAGTTGTCGTCCAGACCAGCTGTAGGTTGATGAAAAATCCAGAAAAGTCATCACTAAAATCAGCAGGAAATCCACGGACCTCAGCATTAAACAGGATCACCAAGTGGTTAGATTTATCCTAACCATGAGAAGGATTTATCTCGTACAATGGGGGGCACCATGCAAATTAGCTGGATAAGACTAATGAATCAGATCCCCAGAAAGGATAATCTCCTTAAAGATTAAAAATCAGCTTTTAAGACTGATATTACTCAATCCTAGAGATTGACCTTAAAGATTGAGAATTACAAACTCATGGAATTCAATGATATCTAAACTCGAGCTTGAACGAGAAAATATTTTGATCAAAATTACAAACCGATTTGTTTTCTGAAAACCCTATTTTCAATGCGTTCATTACCATTGAACGTAAAATCCTAGGAATTCACCTGGAATTCATTAGGTCACCTGAACTAAATCGGGTGTTAACCGTAAGAACGGTGGTTGCATAGTGGTCAAAGACAGGACCTTGTGCCAGACCGAAAAATCATAAGGGTGAGCTTTACTATTGCTCCTACCAAGGATAGTAATTGCGTTCGACACGTTATAGACCATAATCAAATGCATGTCATTAGACATTGCCTTAATAGTTGCTTGTTCAACGCTTTCCTTTACAACCAGACGGTAGTTTACCGAAAGGTAATATACGGGACAAGTAAACTGGATGTGTTGCTTTCCAAATACAAGGTTAGCAAGTGGGTGACACAAAACCATAAGTTTTGAGCTAAAATTTTCAAATCTGAAACCCACCAAACCCACAAAAATATTTTGCAAACACTGGTAAAGGGTTATTCCGGAAAACTTATCTAGGGTAAAAACTAGATTTAATTTTCAAAAGATCAAATGTTTTCATAAAGATCCAATTTCCTTAATGGATCTAAATTTTTATAGTCATGTGGGACTGTAAACCATTACGTTACTACCATTGTTTATACCACCGTATAGAAATCACTGATGTACAAAGTGTGAAGAATAAAGAAGTGATTCTAATATTTCAAGACGATATTGCTAGAGGACAAGCAACGCTCAAGTGTGGGAATATTTGATAATGCTAAAAACGAACATATATTTCATAGCATTATTCCTCAAGAAAGACAAGCTTTTAGTTGCAATTGTTCTATTTACAAGTGATATTCGTTTAAATAATAAAAGGTGAAGACAAAAGACAGATTCGACGAATTGAAGACGCAAACGACCAAAAAGCTCAAAAGAACAAAATACAATCAAAGAGGTTCCAATTATTGATAAGAAACGTCTCGAAATTACAAGAATACAAGATTCAAAACGCAAAGTACAAGATATTAAATTGTACGCAAGGACGTTCGAAAATCCAGAACCGGGACCAGAGTCAACTCTCAACGCTCGACGCAACGGACTAAAAATTACAAGTCAACTATGCACATAAATATAATATAATATTTAAATAATTCTTATAATTATTTATATATTATAATAAATAATAAAAACCGTCGGCAAGAAAGACTCCAAACTGGAGTGAGCTGGAATTTCAAACTCCGCGACTCGCGGAGTTTGAAGGCAAAATATGCCGCGAGTCGCGGAGCCCCAAAATGAGAAACTACCTATAAAGCCAACCGAATTCTGATCATTTTAATCATCTTTTTCTTCTTCTCTCATAATACTACGTAAATATTTATATTTATATTTTAATTTTAATTTTAATTTTAATTTTAATCCTAATAATAAGGGTATGTTAGCGAATGTTGTAAGGGTGTAAGTCGAAATTCTGTCCGTGTAACGCTACGCTATTTTTAATCATTGTAAGTTATGTTCAACCTTTTTACATTAATGTCTCGTAGCTAAGTTATTATTATGCTTATTTAATCCGAAGTAATCATGATGTTGGGCTAATTACTAAAATTGGGTAATTGGGCTTTGTACCATAATTGGGGTTTGAACAAAAGAACGACACTTGTGGAAATTAGACTATGGGCTATTAATGGGTTTTATATTAACTAAACAATACCTTGTTAATTTAATATGCAAACTTATAATTTGACGTATTTATATATAACCACATACGCTTGACTGGGTACGGTGGGCGGGATATCTATAAATACCAATAATTATTCATTTTACCGGATACGGAACTGGATTAATAGTTAATAAACTTGTTGAAACAGGGGTGAATTACATTCAAGGGTAATTGGTGTAATTGTTAACAAAGTAGTAAAACCTTGGTTTACACGCAGTCGATAACCTGGTGTATTCATTAAACAAAGTATTAAAACCCTGTTACAATTCGAATCCCCAATTAGTTGGAATATTTGACTTCGGGAATAAGAATAATTTGACGAAGGCTTTCGCTCTTTATATTTATGACTGATGGACTATTATGGACAAATCCGTATGGACATATTAAATAATCCAGGACAAAGGACAATTAACCCATGGGCATAAAACTAAAATCAACACGTCAAACATCATGATTACAGAAGTTTAAATAAGCATAATTCTTTTATTTCATATTTAATTTCCTTTATTTTATATTTAATTGCACTTCTAATTATCGCATTTTTATTGTTATTTTATTTAATTGCACTTTTAATTATCGTACTTTTTAATTATCGCAAGTTTATTTTATCGCACTTTTATTATTCGCAATTTCATTATCGTTATTTACTTTACGTTTTAATTTAAGTCTTGTTTTATTTTTAATATTTTACATTTGGTTTTAACTGCGACTAAAGTTTTAAAATCGACAAACAAGTCATTAAACGGTAAAAACCCCCCTTTATAATAATAATATTACTTATATATATATTTGTATTTTTATAAAAGTAAACTAATATAGCGTTAAGCTTTGTTTAAAAAGATTCCCTGTGGAACGAACCGGACTTACTAAAAACTACACTACTGTACGATTAGGTACACTGCCTATAAGTGTTGTAGCAAGGTTTAAGTATATCCATTCTCTAAATAAATAAATATCTTGTGTAAAATTGTATCGTATTTAATAGTATTTCCTGCTAAATTTAATAGTATTTTTATACCACACTGCTAAAACATCAGTAGCCAGGACCTTTTAAATCGGAAGCCCACAACTCAGCCACAAACAAATCCAACTATTACTACGAAGCAGAAAATTTAGATGTCTATCAATTCAACCACTTAAAATAATTTTTCGTTTGAAATTTTAGAGAAGAAATAGAAAATTCTATGTCCTAAAAACTAGAGCGTCGAGAAATAAGAAAGAAAAAGATTGCGTCGAAAAACGTTTAAAAAAATAAAAGGTCGAAAAATAAGAAAGTAGCGCGTCGAAACTTAAAAGGGATTCTAAACGAAAAACGGCAATTACTTAAAATGATACTAAAATTTTAACACGGCGTCGCAAAATTTTAAGCCACCTAAATCTTAGTCTAAAGAAAAAGCACTTAAGGGATTTTACGGCAAAGCCTAAAAATCTAAAAGTATAAAAATAACTATGGTAAAACTAAACTTAATACTAAAAGTTGTAACTAGAGTCTAAAAATCTAAAGGTAATAAAACTTAAAATAAATATATGTATTTTTTTAATTTTATAGACAAAATCTTAAAAATATATATATATATATGTATATTTTTAAAATTTTTTTTATCTTTATATTTTTATTTTTATTTTTTTAACGATTTTAATATTTCTTTTTAAGGATTTTAAAATTTTTTTTAAAATTTTTTTTTTTCACGAAATTAATAATTTTTTTATTATTTTTTTTTAAAACTTTTTTTTAACTCATTTACTATTCATGAATAGTAAATGAAACGAAATTAATTAATTTACTATTCACATGAAAGCGACATGATAGAAATTATTAATTATAAGTTACATAATATACCCCTGAAGTATTTAATAAATACGACTTTTTAAAACTTTACGATTCAAATTTGATTCAAAATTATTATTATATTATTATATTTTATTTCAATATTATTATATTATTATATTTTATTTTAATATTATTATATTATTATATTTATTAAATTATTATATTTAAATTAATATATCTTTAATCAATCAAAAACTAAAAAAAAACTTAAATACCCCGTGAAGACACAAAAAGTGTCCCCGGCAGCGGCGCCAAAAACTTGATGTGTTCTAGAGGGTGTGTATGAAACGGCTATCAGTTTTATATTTATTTACTAGAGGAAATTACCTAAATTAAACTAAAACACAAAAGGCAAGTATACCTATCGTGTAATAATATAGCTAAGGTAAAGTCCGGGAGGTCGATCCGTGGACACTATTATTGGGTGTCTTACTAGGTTAAATTAGTTAATTAAGTAGTTAAACTAGATTTAGTGATATATAGTAATTATAGGTAACTTTGGGGGTTTTTACCGTTTAATGACCGGTTTGTCGATTTTATATTTTAAGCGTACAGATAAATGACGATAATTAAAGTGCGTAAAATAAATAACAATATTAAAATGACAATAAATAAAATTGCGAGTAAATGAAAGTACGATGAGAAATACAATAAAAGAATTATGCTTATTTAAACTTCCGTAATCATGATGTTTGACGTTTTGATTTTAATTTATTATGCTGGGTTAATTGTCCTTTGTCCTGGATTTATTTGATACCTATCTGGTTTTTGCCCATAATAGTTCATCGATCATAATTATAAAATGATCCTCAAATTAACCTTATACCCGAAGTCAAATATTCCAACTAATTGGGGATTCGAACTGTAACAAGGTCTTAATACTTTGTTAATAATTACACCAGGTTATCGACTGTGTATAATCCAAGGTCTTAATACTTTGTTAACAATTACACCAATTACCCTTGTATGTAATCCACCCCTGTTTTAATTAGTCCATGATTATTAATTTACCCACTTGGCCAGAATGAATAATAAATTACCCAACCCAATTGATTAATTAAATGATTGTAAAAGATGTCGTATAAACGTCACTAAATAGGACATGCATAATCATTTAATAATTATTAGATTAACTAATTTGAAGATAGGTTCGACAGACTCCAAAGAGTTGTCATTCGATTAGACAATACCCCCCATCTATTAATGGTCCATGGTCCAATGTCCATAAGTGTCGGTCTTTTATCCATACCCTAATTATGGTACAAAATCTAATAACCCAATCTTTAATATTTAGTCCAACATCATGATTACTTCGGCTCAAATAAGCATAATAATAACTTAGTTACGAGACATTAATTTAAAAAGGAAGAACATAGCTTACAGTGGTGAATAATCGCATAGCGTTACACGGACAGAGTTCCGACTTTAAAACCCGTAAAACATTTCTTACAATAACTCAATTATTATTAAACTTAAATTAAAATTATAATTATAAATATATATAAATTACATATATAGAGAAAGAAAATTGGAAAAAGGTGTGTCTTTCTTCATTCTCCGTAGTCTCGTTTTATAGGCAAATGTTGATTTGAAATTTTCACTTATGACCCCTTAACTATGCTCAATTAACAACTTTTTATTATTTATTATTATTCTTATTATGAATTATTTAAATATTATATTATATTCTTGTGCATAGTTGACTTGTACTTTCAGCTCCGTTGCGTGGAGCGTTGAAAATTGGTTCATGTCTCGGTTCCGGATTTTCGAACGCCTTTTCGTATAATTTAATATCTTGTACTTTGCGTTTTGCGGCTTGTACGTTTGTAATTTTTAGACGTTTCTCATCAATATATTGAACCACTTAGATTGTACTTTGTACTTTTTAGCTTTTTGGTCGTTTGCATCTTCAAATCGTCGAATCTGCCTTTTGTCTTCACCTTTATTTAAACGAATATCACTTGTAAATAGAACAATTGCAACTAAAATCTTTTCTTTCTTGAGGGATAATGCTATGAAATATGTGTTCGTTTTTAGCATTATCAAATTCTCAGTACAATAATTTCCTTATCTCCAACAATAAAATAACCAACACAAACTCTTTTTCGGATTTTTCAACTTTTTAGGATTTTCTGATGAGGCATTTTTCACTTTTTAGGTATTTTCTGTTGGGACATTTTCACTTTTTAGGTATTTTCTGTTGGGACATTTTCTCCCCCTAAAATACTAAAAACATAAATCTTTTTGTCTTTTAGCATTTTAAACAAAATGAAAAGCAGAAAATATCTACAGACAAGCATGCAATTATTAAATAACTCATGCAGAGTTATGCAGACAGCTTTGATAAGATGCAGTACAGAAAAGCATAAATTAATTATCTAAATGTCATGCAAGCTACATGCAAAGTCTAAAAGCTTTATTAATCCTCACAGATCGACATTCGAAATCACCTTGCCTCGATCAACAATGCCATTCATCTCTAATAGGAGCAAAGACCTAGGTTTATCAAAAGCCTTAGTGTACAGGTCAGCCCTTTGGTCCTTAGTACCTATTCTCTTAACCTCTATAATCCTTTTCTCATGACAATCACGAATAAAATGATATTTAACTCCTATATGCTTTGCCTTAGAATGTTGAACAGGATTCTTAGTGACAGCTATAGCAGCAGCATTATCAATAAAAAGAGGGGAGAGAGAGAGAGATTCTTAGCCCGTAATCGCGAAGTTGCTGTTGAATCCAGACAACTTGCGAACAGCAACTAGCAGCAGCTATGTATTCAGCTTCACATGTGGAAAGTGCAACAGCAGTTTGCTTTTTGCACTGTCATGTCACCAGCCTTTCACCAAGAAATTGACATCCTCTTGATGTAGATTTGTTGTTGATTTTGCAAACTGCATAATCTGAATCACTGTAAGCTACAAGATCAAACTTTTCATCGTTAGAATACCATATTCCAAGATTAGGATAATGTAAAAGATAACGTAGAATCCTTTTGGCAGCTGTAAGATGAACTGTGTTTGGATTAACTTGGTATCGAGCACAGAGACATGTCGTGAACATTATATCCGGCCTTGACGCAGTAAGATACATGAGCAATCTAATGATTGCTCGATAGTAAGTTGGATCAACAAGTTCCCCTTTACAATCTACAGAAATTCCATGATTAACCGCTAACGGGGTAGAAACTGGACGTTCTTGAGTCATACTAAACCGTTCTAGTATATCATTCACATATTTTGCTTGGTGCAAAAAAATTCTGTTATCTGTTTGTTCGACTTGCAATCCAAGAAAGTAATGTAACAGACCCAATTTGCTCATTTCGAATTCGTCCTTCATAACCTGCTCGAACTCATCAACGAGTTCCTGCTTAGTAGAACCGAAAATGATATCGTCAACATAAATCTGGACCAAGATAATGTCGTCACCTTGAACTTTAGTGAATAGAGTACAGTCTACCGTGCCCATTTGATATCCTTTTTCGATGAGATAACTAGATAAACGTCCATACCAAGCACGCGGGGCTTGATGTAATCCATAAAGTGCTCTCCGTAATCGGTAAACTTTGTCAGGATGAAGATGATCTTCAAAACCCGGTGGTTGATTGACATATACTCTTTCATTAAGCTTGTCATAAAGAAAAACACTCTTGATATCCATCTAATATACTTTGAATTTCGTGAACAAAGCAAATGCCAAGAAGATACGAATAGCTTCCAATCTGGGTACAGGAGCAAAAACTTCATGAAACGACCCAACCCGTATTAAAACCGGCCCATAAAAATTTTTCCTCTTAATACGCGTTAAATAATACTTTAGGTACCAATTGTTTTTCCATAAACATCTTTAATTACAATAGAAGGTTTAATAACCTTAAAACATTTAATACATTAGTTAATTGTCCAAACGGACATACACAACCCGACTAGTTTAGGTTCCAACAAAACCGAGCATGGTGATTTGGGACTACGCTACCCAAATCCTAATCGAATACAAAAGCAAGATCTTCTAAGCAACCTAGCCAAGATCTCTAATCCCCAAGCTTACCCGAGCCGCCAAGCATGCGAACCTATAAAAATATCAACAACGAGAGGGTAAGCTAACGCTTAGTGAATGATAATATACTACATACATATATATGTATAAAATGGACACGCCACACAAATATCAATTACCGCATACCGAAGCATCCATGTATAAGGCAACAACACTAAGCATACCGTACGATCTCTAAGCAACAAGCTAAAGATATCAACAAAGTATAAATTCACCAACGACGATGTGAACAATGCCGATAAGCTACACTCGGAGGGTTAGCTACAACACAACATTACATTAATATATAACAATATAAAACGAATAAGGTTAACCCCTTAACCCAATACCGAATACCAAACGCCACAATGAAGATTGGTCGAACTACACGAGCCTTAGTAATCCGAACCCACATGAGATTACTATCTTCGCAACATCGAGGTTGGCCGAACTACACGAGCCTTAGTAATCCGAACCCACACGAGATTACTATCTTCGCAACATCGAGGTTGGCCGAACTACACGAGCCTTAGTAATCCGAAACTACACGAGATTACTACCTCAATAAGATGACCGAACTACACGATTCATCGTGAATCCGAACTACACACGATTGACTTCTCAACATCAAAACCCACGGTCACGGGATTATAAAATCCACCACATCGGGGTCATCCACTTCACAAAAATATCAACCCTTCGCCATTGGGGTTATAACATCCAAATCACAACCACGTGTGATAACGTACACACAAGCGTGTACCTCGCCAAAGGTGGTCAACCAAAACGCACAAACGTGCCAATTGGACCTATACACAAGTTCCATCAATCCACCTATATGTGAAGTGAGCTCTATGACCGAGAACCACTTCACCTGACCCGCACCCATCCTACACATACATATGCATATAGGATATTAACACTCACCTTGTCGCCTTGAAGAATGCTTCCAAGTAATCCGCAACTCGTCAATGGAAAGTACCTATTCCATTATCACAAATTCAACAACACACTAAGATTGGATTTACAAACCAACCCAATTTGACACTTAGTGCAAATTCGACCCAAATGCACCTCCAAGTACAAACCGCGCCCAAACTAACCAATAATCACTAACACAAGTGATAATGGTCCT
This sequence comes from Rutidosis leptorrhynchoides, assembly GCF_046630445.1. NCBI lineage: Eukaryota > Viridiplantae > Streptophyta > Magnoliopsida > Asterales > Asteraceae > Rutidosis > Rutidosis leptorrhynchoides. Next base: position 438,859,586 of record NC_092336.1, read on the forward strand.
AATATTCCAATTAAACCCAAACACAAGTGTTAAACACTTATCGTTCTCAAAATCATCCATAAACCCTAATTTTGACCCATAAGGTCAAAATCTCACCATTTACAAGTCTTGACACCAAAATATGTTTAACTCGGTTTTTATACTTCAACTTAATCCATTTTAAGTTTACAAACCTCATCGAATCGACATTCGGGTTATAATCCTCAACAAACCCTAATTTCGACTCTAGTCAAAGTTAGTCAACCACGAAAACCCTAAAAGTCTCCAAAACACCAATAATCACTAATGCTAGTGATTATACACCATTTACAAGTCTTAAACATGGTTAAATCATTAACCAACCCAAAACCCGCCTTTAACAACAATAAACCCGAATATTGGTGTTAATCTCCAATTAACAACTAAATGGGTTTCACCTATGAATCATACAATCAAAAGCCCCAAATTTGAATGATGAACACGAAAATGAAATTCGGAGTTAGAGCTTACCACTAGTATCACCGTGTAGCTAAGAACGAGGAGAACAAACTTGTCAACTACGCCAAAGATCAAAACCCGCTTCTTCCTTTCCAAAATCCCACTTGAATCACTTGAGGAATTTATGTTTTGAGAGGAAAATAGGAAAGAAAAGGAAAAAGAAAATAAAGAAAATGAATGAGTGGATGAGGTTAAAGCCTCAAATCTGGCTCAAACATGAAAAGACCAAAATGCCCTTGCTTCTCATTTAATATTATAAAAATCCGGCACCAGTTTGCCCAGAATGCCGCGCCGCGGCCTAATTCGTCGCGCCGCGACCTATAACTAGGTCTGGGATCATTCTTTGTCCTACTTCTGATCTCAATTTCAGTCCATTGCCGCGCCGCGGCCTCCTTTGTCGTGCCGCGACACAAAGCACGATCTGAGTAATTTTCTCCTCACACAAGACTTAACACTAGAAAATGTCCCGAACCCTTCATACGCCTATCGTACATACCTAATACACCTATAAATCATATACGGGGAAAACGGGGTGTTACGCTTCATCCTAGTCGAATTCTGGATCTTGCTGATAACCCTTTGCTACTAACCTAGCTTTGTTACGGATAACATTGCCATATTTGTCATACTTATTCTTCCAAACCCACTTGAGATCAATGACTTTAACACCATTAGGCTTCGTTACCAACTTCTAAACGTCTAACCGATGAAATTGTTGAATCTCTTCTTGCATGGCCATTACCCAGTCAACATGCTTCAAAGCTTCTTTCGTTGTCTCAGGCTCAATCTTGGAAATATGATATGCATACTCAAAGAATGCAGCAGCAGCTGTCATATGAGTATCAACTTGACCATCAAACTGAACTTGTCTTCTTGTTCGAACACACACATTAGGATTGCCAATAATATTCTCTCTAGGATGAGAAGCTGTAGTTCTGGAAACTGGTTGTGCAGGAACATGTTGTGATGTAAATTCGTAGTATCACCCATATCTTCAGGATTCTCTGAACTTTCACTTGAAATATTAGATCCGCAGGTATCGTAGATGGGATTTTGATCAGATTCTTGAACTGGTTCAACAACAGATGGTGACGGATCAGGAGATTGAATAGGTGCAGACACTTCTGGCGCATTCTGTAAATCGAACAGCATTTGTAATTCCACTTCATTCTCCACATGATCCGGAGCAAGATTGAGCGAGTCAATCAGCTCATCATAGTTATTGATCCAAGGATGACTCTTAGGAGTAGCTTTCGGTTGATTTTTTTTAACATCAACTTCAAACCATTGTTCCACACATCTGGTTTCGTTGTTGAAGACTCGCTTGTTAGGAGAATTATACCCTAGAAATACGCCGACCTTAGCATCAAACTTACTTCCTGGTTTTCTCTTCAAGATGGTACACGGTGCACCAAATGGTTCTAGATGCTTCAGTGTAGGTTTTCTCCCGTGCAACAATTCATAAGAAGTCTTACCCAATCGCTTAACAGTTATATATATATATATATATATATATATATATATATATATATATATATATATATATATATATACACACACACACACACACACATATATATATATATATATATATATATAAGCATTTGCAACAGCTTCTCCCAAAAAATGAACAGGTAGAGATGAGTCAGCTAGCATAGTTCTAGCGGTCTCAATCAAAACCCTATTCTTTCTTTCTGTAACACCATTCATTTGAGGAGCATATGCAGAACTAAACTGCATATTGATACCCTTTTCAATACAGAAACCTGCAAGATACTGATTCTTAAATTATGTGCCATTGTCGCAGCGAATCTTTCCCACTTTTTGATTAAAACCTGTTTCTAATCTATTGATTAGCACCTTCAATTTCTCAAAAGTCTCAGACTTTTCTTTCAAGAACATAATTCAATAAAATATGGAATAATCATCAGTTACAACCAGACAGTACTTACTTCCATCAATGCTTTTAAAACGGATTGGACCAAAAAGATTCATATGTAACAATTCAAGTGAAGCAGAGATTGGATTGTACTTAACCAACTTATGAGCTTTCTTGCTCTGCTTTCTTTTCTTACACGGAACACATGGTCCTGGAATCTGAAAAGATCGAATATCAATACCTTCCACAAGATTATTGTGAATAAGATGATTCATTTTCCGAAAACTTAAATGACCCATGCATATGTGCCAGATGATAGACTCTCGTTTAGTTGCATTAGAAATAAAAGCTTGATGATATTCAGTAGTTGAAGTAGCAACATTCATATCCAGCATATACAAATCAGCTTATCTTGGATCCTTCATTAGAATCATATCTGGTGGAATCACAAATTCTGTTTCACAAGATTTGCGAAAGCGATAACAAATTGTTTGCAAGCTCTTGACAATAATTCACTTTATCGAAGCTAACTTTCTCATTTCTTAACAAACCCTGAGCTGTAATGCGACCACCTTTATCTCCAGCAAAAGCAACATAACCTCCCTTAATAGGATGAACATTCGAGAGCAGAGATAGTTGTCCTGTCCTATGCCTCGAAGCGCCGCTATCTGTAAAGACCCGTCCTAATCCATCTGGACGAATACATTACATTTGGTTACATCACGAGGTACTTGACCTCTATATGATACATTTTACAAACATTGCATTCGTTTTTAAAAGACAAACTTTCTTTACATCGAAAGTTGACGGCATGCATACCATTTCATAATATATCCAACTATAATTGACTTAATAATAATCTTGATGAACTCAACGACTCGAATGCAACGTCTTTTGAAATATGTCATGAATGACTCCAAGTAATATCTCTAAAATGAGCAAATGCACAGCGGAAGATTTCTTTCATACCTGAGAATAAACATGCTTAAAAGTGTCAACCAAAAGGTTGGTGAGTTCATTAGTTTATCATCAATAATCATTTCCATCATTTTAATAGACCACAAGATTCTCATTTCCATTTCTCATAAATATACATCCCATACATAGATATAAAAATCATTCATATGGATTGAACACCTGGTAACCGACCTTAACAAGATGCATATAGAATATCCCCATCATTTCGGGACTCCCTTCGGACATGATAAAATTGAAGTACTAAAGTAGTTCAAATTCCTTGACTGGGGCTTGTTAGTGCCCATAGATCTATCTTTAGGATTCACGTCAAATAAGGGTCAGTTCCCTAATTCTTAGATTACCAGACTTAAAAGGGGCATATTCGATTTCGATAATTCAACCATAGAATGTAGTTTCAAGTACTTGTGTCTATTTCATAAAATATTTATAAAAGCAGTGCATGTATTCTCAGTCCCAAAAATATATATAGCAAAAGCATTTAAAAAAGGAGTAAATGAAACTCACAATACGATATTTTGTAGTAAAAATATGCATGTGATGGCACTGAACAAGTGCAGGGTTGGCCTCGGATTCACGAACCTATATCATTTATATATATATCAACACATATAATGGTAATCGAACAAATTTACATATTATTAGTGATATAATTTTTATATTAATGTTTCATTAATAACCTCATTACATATATTTATATTTTTATATACTTTGACTTACTAATTAATATTTATTATAAAAATATTAGTATAATTATGTGTTATGTCTTAAATATATTTTAATATAGAAAATCTTTATTTGATATACTAATAATAAAAATGATAAAAATAATACGAATTATGATAAAAATCATGATAATCCTAATAATAATGATAATTTTAATGATAATAAAATATTTATAATAATAGTTATAATATCTATAATGTTGGGATTTAACAAATTTGATAAGTCTTAAAACCTTATAAGAATCTTAATAAACGGAAGCGTGTAATTATCAAATTTTACTTGTTAAACTTTAAGCCAATTAAAGTTAAATCCTAATTAGGATCAAGTTGTGAAACATACTTACAAACTACAAGATAGATAAGAGATTATACCTTCTCCAAGCTATGTAGTTGATGATGAAGATGATGATGAAGAATAGAGCTTCAAATGGATGAAACCTCAAGTAGTTATACCCCAAACTTGTGCACCAACACCCTAGCTTTGGTTAGGATTTATTTTCACTTGAATATGGCTTGCAAAAGAAATGAAATGAACTTCTTTTGGCACACCAAAGGCCACGGCCTGCAGCTCCTAAAATGGGAGTGTGCAGAATTTTTTTTTCTTGTTAATTGATGTGTAATTGCAAGTGTGTGTTAAGCAAGGAGTCAAGATGCTTGCATGTATATGGAAATGGGATTTATTTGACCAAGGAAGGAATCTCTAGCATGTGAGATTACACTCCCCATGCCACCCATTAGTTTTATAAAATTAATCTTTATAAAAGTTAGATTTTATAAATTAAGTTTTATAAAACTTCCATATTTAATTTTATGTACATTTTATTTATATAAAACCAATTTATATAAAATGCAACATAAATTAATTATTTAACCTATAAATAATTAATTCCACATTATATAAATTATTCCATAATTTACATATACACATCAAGTAATAATTAAGAAAACCAATTTTCTTAAGTTTCAAGTGTCGCGTATTTAATCAATGATCCAATCGTTAAAATTAAATACGTATAAGGTGTCGGTAAGTTTGTTATTGGGTATGACCCGACTTGGATCATAACACATTAGCCACATTAATTTAATATGTCTCTCAGGCATACGAAATACCTTCAATCTCCCACTTGCACGAGAAACATAAGAAATTAATGCAAGTGATGGATACCACCTAACGACCGTCCATCACCCCCAATATGTTATGACTTAGTGCCATTCAATAACATCATCCCTTTCGAGTTCCATCTCGAATATGAATAGGTGAATCTTTCATCACATCCTTTCGTCTTAGATGTCATGTTAAATCCAAGAGACATAGAGTGATCACTCTCTTCTAGATTTAACTTTATCAGGCCTTAGACATCTGACTCTCAACAAATAAGAGGGACAAATTCCATCTTGACTACATACGTCCTAAATATGTACCTTGCATTATGCCTGAGCTCTTCCTTGTGAACTACCATATTTCAGAATAGCGAAGGAAAGAATCAAGGCACGATACTTGGTAAATATCCGAACCCAATATGTATCTCAGGTCAGAGGATACAATGATATTTGCCTTTACTCAAGACTACATGTGATCAACCACAAAGGCTCCATTTAGTAAATCTTGAGGGCGGGTCTTCCAATATTTGTATCCCACAAATATCTATGAACCTTGGTTGCAATCTTGCCCCACATTCATCCCGTGAATGTACACCAATCCAAGTTCATAATAGTCTAAACCTCACACTTGTTCCCACAAATGTGATCGACTACGGAATTTAGAATAATTACTTATTCATGGATAAAATATGCAAAATAAGAACATAACTCAAAATAAATTAATACCATAATTATATTAATGAGTTTGAACAATTTCGTTCCATTACAATACTTAAAACAGATCATGACCAATCACTAGAATATCAAAGCCCTAATGCACAAACATGTCCTGCATGTTTTGGTCCATGTAAGAGCTTCGTGAGAGGATCCGCTATATTAAGATCTGTGTGAACTTTGTGAATACATATCTTTCCCTTTTCAACTTCATCCCTTATGTAGTTGAATCTCCGCTCAATGTGACGGGTCTTTTGGTGAGCACGAGGTTCTTTGATTTGAGCAATCGCACCCTCGTTGTCACAAAAGATCTCAAGAGGGTCCTGAATGGAAGGGACTACTCCTAAGTCGTCTATGAATTTCTTCATCCATGCAGCTTCCTGAGCTGCTAATGATGCGGCGATGTACTCCGACTCTGTAGTGGATAGAGCAACAACATCCTGTTTTGAACTCTTCCAAGAGACCGCACCTCCATTTAATGTGAAGACATAACCGGATTGTGATCGAGAATCATCACGATCAGTTTGGAAACTCGCATCCACGTAACCTTTTACAGCGAGTTCCTCCTCACCAGACCCATATATTAGAAACATATCCTTAGTCCTCCTAAGGTATTTCAATATACTTTTAACAGCAATCCAATGACTGTTTCCTGGGTTATTCTGGTATCTGCTTGTCAGGCTAAGAGCGCATGACACATCCGGTCTAGTACATATCATTGCATACATGATTGACCCAATGGCAGACGCATATGGGACTTTCTTCATTCTCTCTTGTTCATCTTTCGTGGTGGGGCACTGAGATGAACTAAGGAGTGTTCCTCTTTGAATAGGTACCAAACCTTTCTTAGAGTTCTCCATCTTGAACCTTTTCAAGATCTTTTCAATGTATGCACTTTGATTCAAACCTATCAGTTTCTTGGATCTATCCCTGTAGATCCCAATCCCTAAAACGTATTGTGCTTCTCCAAGATCCTTAATGGAGAAGCATTTACTTAGCCAAGTTTTAACTCTTTGCATTGCCGGAATATCATTTCCAAATAACAATATATCATCCACATATAGTACAAGGAACATGATAGTGCTCCCACTAGCTTTCTTATATACACAAGCTTCATCACCATTTTTAATGAAGCCAAATTTCACGGCTTCCTCATTAAAACGATGATTCCACATTCTAGATGCTTGTTTCAATCCGTAGATTGACTTCTTTAACTTGCATACCTTTTTAGGATATTTTGGATCAACAAAACCCTCAGGCTGAACCATATAGACATCTTCCTCAAGATGTCCGTTTAGGAAAGTGGTCTTGACATCCATCTGCCATATTTCATAATCATAATGAGCAGCAATGGCAAGTAATATCCTAATAGACTTTAGCATCGCCACAGGCGAAAAAGTTTCATCATAGTCAATCCCTTGAGTTTGAGTGAAACCTTTTGCTACAAGTCTAGCTTTATATGTATCCAAGTTTCCATGTATGTCGGTTTTCATTTTGAAAAGCCATTTACAATCAACTAGCCTTGAGCCAGCAGGTTGTGTAACAAGTTCCCAAACTTGGTTGTCATACATGGATTGCATCTCAGCGTTCATGGCTTCCTGCCATTTATCTTTATCAATCCTTGATAAAGCATCTTGGTAGTTTATTGGTTCATCCAAATCAACCACATAGCAACCATCCATGAGAAACCCATATCTCTCAGGAGGATTACTAATCCTACCAGATCTGCGAACGTCTTGTGTATTTTGATCATCCATTTGATCACTCTCAACATTTTCATGTTGAGTGCTAGTGTCAACCAATTGTGTATCATCTACTTGATCTTGAACCTCTTCAAGATCTATCTTCCTTTCACTACTTCCTTCCATTAGGAACTTAGTTTCAAGGAATTCCGCCTTCCGAGCAACAAATACATTATGCTCGGATGGATCATAGAAATAATATCCCATATTATCCTTGGGATATCCTATGAAGATACACTTCGTGGATCGAGCATTCAACTTATTAGGGACGTAACGCTTAGGGTAAGCTTCACATCCCCATACCTTTAAGTATGATAGAGATGGAGGTTTTCCAAACCACATCTCATGAGGTGTTCGTTCCACTTTCTTGGTTGGGGCCATATTTAAAATACGAGCCGCGGAGCATAGACAATAACCCCAAAATGATAGAGGTAACGAGCTTCTAGCCATCATAGATCGAACCATATCCATTAGGGTTCGGTTCCTCCTTTCGGAAACTCCATTTAGTTGGGGTGTTCCAGGAGGAGTGAGTTGCGAGATAATCCCACAACTTCTAAGATGATCTTGGAAAGCATCGCTTAGGTATTCACCTCCTCTATCGGTACGAAGTACCTTAATTGTCTTATTGAGTAGATTTTGTACTTCATTTTGATACTCTTTGAATGCTTCAAAAGTTTCGTCCTTATGTCTTAACAAGTAGACATATCCGAAACGACTGAAGTCATCAATGAAAGTAACGAAGTATCTTTCACCATTCCTAGTTATGGGCTTAAAGGGTCCACATACATCCGAATGTATTAATCCCAATAAGTCCTTAGCCCTTTCATAGGTCCCTTTGAAAGGTGCTTTAGTCATTTTGCCTTGTAAACAAGACTCACATACATCAAACGAGTCTAGTTCATTTGATTTCAAAAGTCCATTCTTTTGAAGTGTATGCATTCAGTTCTTGTTTATGTGACCAAGGCGACAATGCCATAAGTAGGAATCACTCAAATCCCTTTTAAGTTTCTTGGTGCTAGTATGGTATATAGAGCTCGATGATGCGTCATCATGAACCAATTCATAAATTCCATTTGAAGGCGAAGCCTTGAAATAGAATACATTATCATTAGAAACATGAATATCATCATCAATAAAATTAACAACGTAACCACATTGTTTTAAGCGAGAAATAGAAATAATGTTTCTACACAAATCAGGAGCATACAAAACATTTTCTAAAATAAGTTCCAATCCGCTTGGAAGCTTCAAAATAAAATCTCCTTGAGCTTTAACATGCACCTTTGCACCATTGCCCATATAGAGACTTGATGTTCCCGCCTTATGATCACTTCTTTTGAACCCCTGCAAAGAATTGCAAATATGAGTTCCACATCCAGTGTCTAATACCCATGTATTAGAAGAAGTAATACTAAGCTCTATATATACCATATATATATTACCTGAGGTTTGCCCCGCATCCCTCTTTTCCTTCAACTCCTTAAGGTAGACCGGGCAGTTTCGTTTCCAGTGACCCATTTCACCGCAACCGAAGCACGGGTCTTCCTTGGGGTTTGTTTGTCCGGCAACCTTTTGCTTCTTGTTCTTGTTTTTGGTTGGGGTAACCATCCTCCCCTTTCCCTTGCCATGATGGGCGGGTCCTTTCCTCTTAGCCACCTTTGGCTTAGAGGTGTTATTTCCTTTGGACCCACCATCACTGATCATTAGCACGGGTGAAGCCCTCTTACCCATGCTAGTTTCTGCCGTCCTAAGCATGCCATGAAGTTCGCCAATGGTCTTATCCATCCCATTCATATTGTAATTAATTACAAATTGGTCAAACCTCTTTGACAAGGAGTTTAGGATAAGATCCGTGGCTAGCTCATTAGATATGTTGAGATTAAGACGGTTTGCGCGATCAATGAGGCTTTTCATCTTAAGGACATAAGATGAAACGGATTGGGAGTCGTCCATACGACATGCATGAAGTGCTCGGACCGTTTCAAAGCGCTCGACACGAGCTTGTTGAAGGAACATCTCCTTCAATTGCGTGATCATGTCATATGCACTATGATGTTCGAAATCCTTTTGGAGTTCGGGTATCATAGTCCCAAGCATTAGGCAACCAACTTGCACCGAATCGGCACAATATTTGTCATAGTAGGCCATGCCCTCCGTATCATCCATGTCGGGTTGATCGGGAATGGGGTCCTCCAACACATACGCTTTATCCTCGAGTTTGAGGACAATCCTAAGATTACGGAACCAATCCATAAAGTTCGTATGGTTGAGTTTATCTTTCTCAAGGAGAGACCTTAACGATAGGTTGTTTAGGTTAAGTGGTGCGTTTTGCATGTTGTTGTTGTTATTAGCGGCCATCTACAAAATTAACAAAGTTCATTTAAGTATTGATTTCAAATTTAATAAACAATACCCTTTTATATTATAATTGTCTTATTAAATATTAGAATCCAACGGTAAATCAAATTTCGGTTAGGTGACCTTTATCCCGTTATTTGATTTAGCTAGGTAGTCATTTATATGACAATTGCAATCCTTTTGCAACTTCTAAATTATGGGATCATGCAATCCTTTTGCATGGCATATTATCCCATCAACGCCTATTTGTTCATCATGCTTCGGTGACCCTAAGTTCATGATTTCCAAATCAAGTCGTCCTACTTGTGTAAACATGTAAAATTAACATACAAGTGGTTAGGTGACCTTTATCCCACAAGCATGCGAATTTTACCTTAAGCATATTAGTTAGTTCATAATGGTTAGGTGACCCTTATCCCATTATGAGTTCCCTACTATGTTCAAGTGTTCCCACAAAAGGATGGCGTTAAACTTGTTTACCTTGTTTTATGTAAGGGATTTTAAGTTTTCATTAATTCTAGTTTGAGAAAACTTTTATGCCATACACTAACATGCATTTAGTGTATGGTTTATTTGAAATCCATTTTCATGTCTATAAACCATTTTATATATATGATCCTAATCATGATCTTAATAACCGTTTATTAATGTCCTTTTAGCCATTTTTAATTTAACCAATTAAATTGTCGTTTTGCATGTCGTTAATTAATGTATAATTTAACCAATTAAATTGCCATTTTGCTTGTTGTTAACTTGTGTGATTAACTAGTAGCATACAACCATACAATAAACAACCATGCATGCAAAACAAATATGTTCACAATCAAGCCATTTTGGTAGACATTTGTTTAGCCGAAAACAAATGCCACCGGATAAGGGGTTATAACACAAAGTAGGAGATTTCAAATCTCCCACTTAACCTTGCATCCAAATGCTTCTTCATGTGTTCTTCAAGTCTTCATCATTCTTCATCATTTTACAAAATATATCCTAATACATTTTGTCTAAAAAATGAAATTACAACCTAATCTATTTTACATACCAAATATAAAATAAATTACATAACCAAATGAATTATTACATGCCAAATGAATAAATATTATTACAAACCAATTGAATAAATATCAATCAACCATGCATGCAACCAAACACAAGGTCAAGCCTTAGATTGTGAACATCATCAACATAAGTGATAGGCAATACAGAATCACAAGTGATTGGAAACACAGAATCACAAGTGATCTGCAACACAGAATCACAAGTGATTGGCAATACAGAATCACAAGTGATCGGCAACACAGAATCACAAGTGATCTGCAACACAGAATCACAAGTGATTGGCAATACAGAATGCAGAATCACAAGTGATTTTGGCAGTATAGAATCACAAGTGATTTGCAGTACAGAATGCAGAATCACAAGTGATTTTGGCCAAAATGACAAACCACCCAAAACCGAAAATTTTACATTCTACTTCATACATGTTCATAGAATGCAAAATTATAGTGGGTTTAATAAATCATCTCGAAGCATATTCCATCAACTTCGGCTCTAGATACCATTGTTGGGATTTAACAAATTTGATAAGTCTTAAAACCTTTTAAGAATCTTAATAAACGGAAGCGTGTAATTATCAAATTTTACTTGTTAAACTTTAAGCCAATTAAAGTTAAATTCCAATTAGGATCAAGTTGTGAAACATACTTACAAACTATAAGATAGATAAGAGATTATACCTTCTCCAAGCTATGTAGTTGATGATGAAGATGATGATGAAGAATAGAGCTTCAAATGGATGAAACCTCAAGTAGTTATACCCCAAACTTGTGCACCAACACCCTAGCTTTGGTTAGGATTTATTTTCACTTGAATATGGCTTGCAAAAGAAATGAAATGAACTTCTTTTGGCACACCAAAGGCCACGGCCTGCAGCTCCTAAAATGGGAGTGTGCAGAATTTTTTTCTCTTGTTAATTGATGTGTAATTGCAAGTGTGTGTTAAGCAAGGAGTCAAGATGCTTGCATGTATATGGAAATGGGATTTATTTGACCAAGGAAGGAATCTCTAGCATGTGAGATTACACTCCCCATGCCACCCATTAGTTTTATAAAATTAATCTTTATAAAAGTTAGATTTTATAAATTAAGTTTTATAAAACTTCCATATTTAATTTTATGTACATTTTATTTATATAAAACCAATTTATATAAAATGCAACATAAATTAATTATTTAACCTATAAATAATTAATTCCACATTATATAAATTATTCCATAATTTACATATACACATCAAGTAATAATTAAGAAAAACAATTTTCTTAAGTTTCAAGTGTCGCGTATTTAATCAATGATCCAATCGTTAAAATTAAATACGTATAAGGTGTCGGTAAGTTTGTTATTGGGTATGACCTGACTTGGATCATAACACATTAGCCACATTAATTTAATATGTCTCTCGGGCATACGAAATACCTTCATATAATAATAATGCTTTTACTTAATAATGATAATAATAATAATGATAATGATATTAATAATAATAATACTTATAATAATGATAATAATAGTACTAATAATAATAATAATAATAATAATAATAATAATAATAATAATAATAATAATAATAATAATAATAATAATAATAATAATAATAACAACAATCATAATGAGAAATAAGTAAACTACCTCAAAGAAGTAGCCCTTAAAAATACCCAAGTCCGGGTTTGAACCCGCGACATCCCGCTAACCCTATAACAACCTAATCCATTCCGCTGTTACTTATCATCTGAATAAATTTGTAACTTAAATATATTTAAACCATTAACTGGTTTTCTTCTCATTCCTAATTTCATCACCATTTTCATAACATAATTCCATCATCATAATACATCACATTAACAATCTTCATAATCGTATTATCAAAACCTTCACTCGTCATCATCATGTACTTCATGATCATCATATGATCATCTCGTTACTAGCTTCTAGGATCATCATTATCATATCATCTAATCATAAACATCAGGATCTTTAAATGACATCAATTATCAACATCCTAACTTCCCTACTTCATCATTATCGTCTCATTTTCATAACCATATCCGTGACCCATTACCTAATAACACCATCATTTTATGTATATCATGTAATACCATCATCTATTAACATCTTTGGACATCATGATTAATACACGCACAATATCAAACTTATTTATTATTTCTATCATCAACCGTAAACTAGTTACCTCAGCCCAATACTACCAAAAGAGAATACGACCTAACAATCTAAACTATCTTAGCCCATTAGCTTATTCTCGGCCCAGTACAAAAACAGGAACTCGGCAGTCCAACTAGAAAGTCCAAATATAAATGTGGGTTTTGTGAATTCGATTTGGTGACCCGATAGTGGACATATAAGATTTGATAAGTTGGCTTTTGATTTAAATAAAGAAAAAGTAAACCGAATCAGCAAGTGGGAGGCTTAAAAAAATTTCGATGATGGAGATTAAATTCATTTGAACATGATCAATTAACCAACAACTCAAATATCTTTTGACAAGTGGGATTATTTTGCTTATACTTGTCGGCCACCAAAAATAAGAAAAGGAAATGTGTAAAGTAAGTTAGAAAAGCTAATTTCAATCACATTCAAATGGAAACATGTACCAAAAATAGCTCGAACAACAGCAAAATATAAATTGATAATATGTGTAGCAGCATAGCAGCGAGTTTGCAGTTCGATGGTGTTCTAGTGTTGGTTTAATGGAGGTGATATATAAGTGTGGTGATATTTTGGACTTCGGTTTTGTTCGATATTAACAAAAACAACAGTAGCTATAGCTGCAGCTATGCATGTTTAGTAGTAGTAGAAACATACGAGCATTAAACTATGGTGGTTGTTTGTGGTGGATGATTTTGAACAGAAAAAGAAATAGAAAAATCGAAACACTGTAGCATCGTCTTCCTCATTTTATCAACCATATCAAATCATTAATTTACGCAGATGAGTAGCAGTAGTTAACGAATGGCTCGATCAGAAACAGTATAATAGTAGCTGAACAGGAAAACAATATCAAAAATGGTTCAAGTTTGATGATGATAATCGATTTTTGTGGTTGGGTTGTTTGGTTCAAAACAGAAACATTGGTATAGTGGTATGTAGAAGTAGTCAAGTGATCGAGCTTTTGTTGTTTGATTGGAACTAGAAAATAATAAGAGGGTACGGTAGTCATGACAAAGAAAAGAAAAATTTTAAAAGAGAGAGATTGAGGAAGGTGGTGGTGAAGGTGGGTTTGATCATGGGTGAGGGTGGTTTGCAAGTAGAATAAGTACATAGAAGAACGAAATAGGAAGTGGTTTATGGTTGTGATGATCGAGTGAAGAAGAAGGTGTGTTGCAAGAGGAAGAGAAAGTAGACGATGTTTGAGTGATACATGGTGATAGGGTGTGTGGTTTTTGATCATAAAAGGTGATGGTTTATTATGGTTGATGGATGCTCATATGATGATTGAGGGTTGTTCTTGCTCAACTATGATGAGAAGAATGATAAAGGGTGATATTTACTTTGTGATTAAAATAGAAAGAAGATCGAGTACTATGCCAGTTTGATTATGTACCAGTGAGGGTTTATATGCATATGTATATGTATAGTTTATGATTTAAAATATAAGTAAAACAAAAATGGTACTATGCATATGACTCATTATCTCAATGATTTAAAATGTGTGCAACAATAGTAATTCAGCTGCCATTTTGTATCATTCCTACTGAGAGTTTTCACGGACTGTGTATCGTGCACTATTTGAAATTAGTGGCAGATAAAAGTCTTTGGAAAAATCCCAAATTTTTAGATTAACTATATTTATTTATTTTGGTCATTATGGTATAAAATTCGATCCTTAATTTGTTAAATAAAATTTACATCAACTGTCCCTCTCAATTTTGGGTAAAATATAAAAAGTGTTAAAACTTAACAAATAGTTCCTAAATACATTTTTAATAAGCCTAAAATTTATAGAAGTCATTTTCGTATGACCGTTTATTTTAAAATTACATAAGTTTGAATTTTACTTGCTTAATATCAATCGGAACATCAAACGAGTATTACAATTATTTAATATTTATTTTTAATATACTTTATTTATATATATAGATATATTTTAAATAATAATTATTATAATATACTATTTTTTATTTTATTAATTTTTAATAACAACAACATATAATACTTCAAATTATATTTCGAATTAGTATTTATATATACATACACACATATCTATTTACAATTAATTATTCGTGAATCGTCGAGAGCAGTCGAAGGTCAAATGAATATATGAATCAGTTCAAAATTTTTGAGATTTCAACATTACAGACTTTGCTTATTGTAGTGACCTGAACTTTTCCATGTTTATATATATTAAATCAAATTGTTATTTACATGATTAAGTGTTTCCAACATGTTAAGTAATCAAAGTTGTTAAGACTTGATTAATTGAAATAGGTTTCATATAGACAATTGACCACCCAAGTTGACCGGTGATTCACGAACGTTAAAACTTGTAAAAACTATATGTTGATATATATATGATTATATATATAGTTAACATGATATTATGATAAGTAAGTATCTCATTAGGTATTTTAACAATGAGTTATATACATAAAATTGAGTTTATTGAATTAAGAAACTCGAAACGATATATATAACGATTATCGTTATAACAACGTCTTACTAAATACATATGAATCATATTAAGATATTGATACACTATGTTTAATCATGATAAATGATAAGTAAACATGTCATTAAGTGTATTAACAATGAACTACAAATGTAAAAACAAGACTACTAACTTAATGATTTTGAAACGAGGCATATATGTAACGATTATCGTTGTAACAACATTTAACTGTATATATATCATACTAAGATATATTAATATATCATAATATCATGATAATGTAATAATTTAACATCTCTTTAGATATAATAAACAATGGGTTAACAACATTTAACAAGATCGTTAACCTAAAGGTTTCAAAACAACATTTACATGTAACGACTAACGATGACTTAACGACTCAGTTAAAATGTATATACATGTAGTGTTTTAATATGTATTCATACACCTTTGAAAGACTTCCAGACACTTATCAAAATACTTCTAATTAACAAAAATGCTTACAATTACATCCTCGTTCAGTTTCATCAACAATTCTACTCGTAAGCACCCGTATTCGTACTCGTACAATACACAGCTTTTAGATGTATGTACTATTGGTATATACATTCCAATGATCAGCTCTTAGCAGCCCATCTGAGTCACCTAACACATGTGGGAACCATCATTTAGCAACTAGCATGAAATATCTCATAAAATTACAAAAATATTAGTAATCATTCATGACTTATTTACATGTAAACAAAATTACACATCCTTTATATCTAATCCATATACCAACGACCAAAAACACCTACAAATACTTTTAATATTCAAATTTATTCATCTAATTGATCTCTCTCAAGTTCTATCTTCAAGTTCTAAGTGTTCTTCATAAATTCTATAAGTTCTAGTTTCATAAAATCAAGAATACTTCCAAGTTTGCTAGCTTACTTCCAATCTTGTAAAGTGATCATCGAACCTCAAGAAATCTTTCTTATTTACAGTAAGATATCTTTCTGATACAAGGTAATACTCATATTCAAACTTTGATTCAATTTCTATAACTATAACAATCTTATTTCGAGTGGAAATCTTACTTGAACATATTTTCTTGTCATGATTCTGCTTCAAGAACTTTCAAGCCATCCAAGGATCCTTTGAAGCTAGATCTATTTTTCTCATTTCCAGTAGGTTTATCCACAAAACTTGAGGTAGTAATGATGTTCATAACATCATTCGATTCATATATATAAAACTACCTTATTCGAAGATTTAAACTTGTAATCACTAGAACATAGTTTAGTTAATTCTAAACTTGTTCGCAAATAGAGTTAATCCTTCTAACTTGACTTTTAAAATCAACTAAAAACATGTTCTATATCTATATGATATGCTAACTTAATGATTTAAAACCTGAAAACATGAAAAACACCGTAAAACCGGACATACGCCGTCGTAGTAACACCGCGGGCTGTTTTGGGTTTGATAATTAAAAACTATGATAAACTTTGATTTAAAAGTTGTACTTCTGGGAAAATGATTTTTCTTATGAACATGAAACTATATCCAAAAATCATGGTTAAACTCAAAGTGAAAGTATGTTTTCCAAAATGGTCATCTAGACGTCGTTCTTTCGACTGAAATGACTACCTTTACAAAAATGACTTGTAACCTGTATTTCCGACAATAAACTTATACTTTTTCTGTTTATATTCATAAACTTAAGTTCAATATGAAACCATAGCAACTTGAAACACTCAAAACGGATTTAAAACGAAGAAGTTATGGGTAAAACAAGATTCGATATTTTTGCTTGTTGTAGCTACGTGAAAATTGGTAACAAATCTATATTAATCATATCCTAGCTAACTTATATTGTTTTATACATGTATTCTAATATATTATGTAATCTTGGGATACCATAGACACGTATGCAAATGTTTTGACATATCATATCGACCCATCTATATATAATATTTGGAACAACCATAGATACTCTATATGCAGTAATGTTGGAGTTAGCTATACAGGGTTGAGGTTGATTCCAAAAATATATATACTTTGAGTTGTGATCTAGCCTGAGATGTGTATACACTGGGTCGTGGATTGATTCAAGATAATATATATCAATTTATTTCTGTACATCTAACTATGGACAACTAGTTGTCGGTTACTAACGAGGACAGCTAACTTAATAAACTTAAAACATCAAAATGTATTAAAAATGTTGTAAATATATTTTGAACATATATATATATATATATATATATATATATATATATATATATATATATATATATATATATATATATATATATATATATATATATATATATATATATATATATATATATATATGTATGTATGTATATATTTATTATAGGTTCGTAAATTGACCAGTTGCCAAGTCTTACTCCAGACGAAGTAAAAATCTGTGAAAGTGAGTTATAGTCCCACTTTTAAAATCTAATATTTTGGGATGAGAATACATGCAGTTTTATAAATGTTTTACGAAATAGACACAAGTAATTTAAACTACATTATATGGGTGAATGATTGAAGCCGAATATGCCCCTTTTGCTTGGTAACCTAAGAATTAGTAAACCGATCTACTAATTGACGCGAATCCTAAAGATAGATCTATTGGGCCTAACGAACCCCATCCAAAGTACCTGATGCTTTAGTACTTCGAATTCGTTTTTATCATGTCCGAAGGATTTCCTGGAATGATAGGGGATATTATTATATGCATCTTGTTAATGTCGGTTACCAGGTGTTCACCATATGAATGAATTTTATCTCTATGTATGGGTTGTATATTGAAATATGAAATCTTGTGGTCTATTATTATGATTTGATAATATATAGGTTAAACCTATAACTCACCAACATTTTTGTTGATGTTTTAAGCATATTTATTCTCAGGTGATTATTAAGAGCTTCCGCTGTTGCATACTAAAATAAGGACAAGATTTGGAGTCCATGCTTGTATGATATTATGTAAAAACTGCATTCAAGAAACTTATTTTTTTGATGTAATATATTCTTATTGTAAACCATTATGTAATGGTCGTGTGTAAACGGTATGTTTTAGATTATCATTACTTGATAATTTACGTAATGCTTTTTAAACCTTTATTGATAAAATAAAGGTTATGGTTGTTTTAAAAATGAATGCAGTCTTTGAAAAACGTCTCATATAGAGGTCAAAACCTCGCGACGAAATCAATTAATATGGAACGTTTATAATCAATATGAACGGGACATTTCAGTTGGTATCCGAGCGTTGGTCTTAGAGAACCAGAAATTTGCATTAGTGTGTCTTATCGAGTTTGTTAGAATACATTAGTGAGTCTGGACTTCGACCGTATTTTCTTTAAAAACGATTGCTTAATACTTTTGTTGGAAACTATATGTTATTAACATGTAAATATTATGTGATATATTAACCTCTTAATATGGTTGATATTGTGTGATAGATGTCTACCACTAGTACAAATTCCATCGACTCACCTAATAATAATGAAGAGTCGAATATACTTTGAGAAAATTCACAAATTCCCGAAGAGGAAGCGGAAGAAGAGGAACCGGAAGAAGAGGAACCAGAAGAGGAGGAATCGAAAGAGGAGGAACCGGAAGGAGAAGAGGTTCCGGAGGAAGAAATATTGATACATATTGTAAATCGATCAAATAAAAGAAAATCCTCAACCAACGGACCAAAGTTAATAATGGTCAATGGTGCTTCCACCGAGGAAGCAAAATATTGGGAAGATTACCAATTTTTCGATGAATCAGATCCCGATGAGGATTCCGATGATGTTATAGAAATTACCTCGACCCAATTTAATAAAGCGAAAGAAAATAATAAGGGAAAAGGTATAAAAATAGAGAAACCCGATTCCAACCCCGATAAACTTTATATGTATCGGCAACATCCGTATTTCCTAAAATGTAACTATGACCCGGGAACCTCTAAACCACCAGGTTTTTCTAAACCATTATGGAAAACGATAGCTCGTATTATAGGAACACCATATATTCCTAGAAAATTAGGAAAACGAACCAAGTTCGAAGAAGAAGAATCCAGTGATTCAGATTAGAGGGTTGTAATCATGTTGTATATTATATGTATTGTAGTGTGCTTGTACTTTTATGTTCTATGTAAAAATTGCTTGTATTGTTTGTTAATTATCTTTTATGAATCTAATCCTTGTCTATTTTACAGTATAAAAACAAAATGGACATTAAGGGTAGACAACCGAATATTTTAGAAGATCTACCAGAGGATATGATTAAGGAAATCTTGTCTAGAGTCGGTCAGAATTCATCAGCACAGTCGGTCAGAATTCATCAGCACAATTAATTATGGCAAAATTAACTTGTCAAACATTTGAAAGACTTTCCAGAAATGCCTTAGTTTATAAAAGGCTTTCCTTTGACAGGTGGGGTATATCACATTGGGGAGACCGTAAGTTACGCCGTGTTTTCTTTAAAGCGTTAAATGCGGGGAACCCAAATGTAATTTTACGCTACGGGTTAAGAACCTATTTTGACTCAACATATCCCAACATAGGATTTCATGAATTAGAAAGAGCTTCTAACATGCAACATAAAGAAGCATGTTATGCTTACGGGTTAGTGATGTTCGCTTCTTACAAAGTGAGAAAAAGAACATCGGATTGCAACTTTTAAATAAAACCTTCCCACAAGTGACGGATTCAGTAGTTGGGGTGAGAAACAAGGTTTTTAGATTATTACGGGGCTGTTGGACATTACGAAACCCTCGTCCTTTTGACGACATTATAACATGCTGCCTAGCCAATGGTCATAACGGTTATTTTCCACAAGACCAAGGATGGGAAGTCATCTTAGTAAAACCAGAATGCATGACTTGTTTCTGGACTTATGAATTACGTGTCTTTATTTCCTTTGCTGAACAACTTGCGTATTAACTAGGTTTATCTTCAAAACTGTCCTGTATCAAAGTGTACTATATTTCATGTTATATGTAATATAGCGAAGTTGTAAGTTTGAAGAATATTTGTATGTGATATATTATTATAATCCGTTTTTCATATGGAATTGTAGTAGTTGAATTGTATATTAGCTACTAAGTATGAACTTAACGGGTAGGTAGTACCTGAATTTAAACTTATAAAACGCTAATATGAAGAAAAAGCTTTTATAAATGAGTTCATATTATGCTACGAAATACTATTGACTACTCTTAATATTCTGTATGATTAACTCGATTCAGTTGGCTATTTTGAAGGAAATGGCACCGACTACTCGACACACCATGAATATGAGCGAAGAGGAATTTCGTACCTTTCTTGCTGCAAACGTAGCCGCAGTACAGGCTGCGCTACATACCAACAATAACTCTAAATCTAGTAATGCAGCTAATGGCGCAAGAAATCGTTTAGGATGCTCCTACAAATAATTCACTGCCTGCAAACCTTTGGAATTTGATGGAACCGAAGGACCAATTGGATTGAAACGGTGGACCGAGAAAGTCGAATCGGTGTTTGCCATAAGTAAGTGTACTGAAGAGGACAAACTTAAGTACGCTACGCATACCTTCACAGGTACTGCGTTAACATGGTGGAACACATATCTTGAGCAAGTAGGACAAAATGCTGCTTAAGCACTACCGTGGTCGGCATTCAAGCAATTGATGAACGGGCAGTACCGTCCTACAAACGAAGTCAATAAACTCAAGGCAGAACTTAGAGAGTTACGAACACAAGGGTTCAACGTTACCACATATGAACGACGATTCACAGAGTTGTGCCTATTGTGTCCGAGAGCATTTGAAGATGAAGAAGAGAAGATCGACGCATTTGTAAAAGGGTTACCAGTAAGGATTCAAGAAGATGTGAGTTCACACGAGCCCGCTTCTATACAGAAGGCAAGTTGAATGGCTCATAAACTCATAAATCAGATTGAGGGAAGAATTAAAGAGCAGGCGGCCGAAGAAGTCAACATGAAACAACTCAAGAGGAAGTGGGAGGAAATCGGTGACAAGAGTCACCAGTACAACAACAAGAACAATTACAACCACAATCGCAACAACTATCCCAACAACCGCAACAACAATCGCAACAATAAATGCAATCCTAACAATAACTACAACAAACATCCCACCAACAACAACAACTATAACAACCATTTCAACAACAATAACAATCCCAACAACAACTTCAATAATAACAACGGCAATAAAAACCAAAAACAGCCATGTCATAGGTGTGAAGAAAATCATCAGGGGTTTTGCACGACATTTTGCAACAGGTGTAAAAGAAATGGTCATAGCGCGACAAAGTGTGAGGTCTACGGACCAAAATTTAACAGAACTAAAGGAACAAATAATGTCGGAACAAGTAATGCCGAAATGAATAGTGTCGGAGCAAGTAATACCAACGATGTTTGTTATAAATATAGAAAACCGGGCCACATTATTAGAAATTGCCCGAATCAGGGGAATACTAATGGGCAGGGCCGTGGAAGAGTTTTCAATATTAATGCGGCAGAAGCATAGGAAGACCCAGAGCTTGTTACGGTACGTTTCTTATTGGAGATAAATCTGCTTATGTTTTATTTGATTCGGGTGCTATAGAAGCTATATGAGTAGAGAATTTTGTGCTGAATTAAGTTGCCCATTGACGCCTTTGGATAGTAAATTTTTACTCGAATTAGCAAACGGTAAATTAATTTCAGCAGATAATATATGTCGGGAGAGAGAAATTAAACTGGGGGATGAAACGTTTAAAATTGATTTAATACCAGGCGAGTTAGGGAGTTTTGACATAATAATTGGCATGGACTGGTTGAAGAAGGTAAGAGCACAGGTCGTTTGTTACAAAAATGCGATTCGCATTTTGCGTGAAAAAGGAAAACCTTTAATGGTGTACGGAGAAAAGAACAACGCGAAGTTAAATCTTATTAGTAGTTTGAAGGCGCAAAAACTAATAAGAAAAGGTTGTTACGTCATTCTAGCACACATCGAGGAAGTTAAACCTGAAGAAAAGAACATCAGTGATGTTCCCGTCACAAAAGAATTTTCTGATGTATTTCTGAAAGAATTACCGGGATTACCCCCACATCGACCTGTTGAATTTCAAATAGACCTTGTACCAGGAGCTGCACCAATAGCACGTGCTCCATACAGACTCGCACCCAGCGAAATGAAAGAATTACAAAGTCAGTTACAGGAACTTTTAGAGCGTGGTTTCATTCGACCAAGTACATCACCATGGGGAGCTCCTGTTATATTTGTCAAGAAGAAAGATGGTACATTCAGGTTGTGTATCGACTACCGAGAGTTGAACAAACTTACCATCAAAAACCGCTACCCACTACCGAGAATCGACGACTTATTTGATCAACTACAAGGCTCGTCTGTTTATTCGAAGATCGATTTACGTTCTGGATATCATCAAATGCGGGTGAAGGAGGATGATATTCTAAAGACTGCTTTTAGGACGCGTTACGATCATTACGAGTTTATGGTTATGCCGTTTGGATTGACTAACGCACCAGCTGTGTTCATGGACCTCATGAACCGAGTGTGTGGGCCATATCTTGACAAGTTTGTCATTGTTTTCATCGATGACATACTTATTTACTCGAAGAATGATCAAGAGTACGAAGAACATTTGAGAAAAGTGCTAGAGTTGCTGAGAAAAGAAAAACTGTACGCTAAGTTTTCAAAGTGTGCATTTTGGTTGGAATAAGTTCAATTCCTCGGTCACATAGTGAACAAAGAAGGTATTCAGGTTGATCCAGCAAAGATTTAAACCGTTGTAAAGTGGGAAACCCCGAAAACTCCGAAACACATACGCCAGTTTTTAGGACTAGCTGGTTACTACAGAAGGTTCATCCAAGACTTTTCCAGAATAGCAAAACCCTTGACTGCATTAACGCATAAAGGGAAGAAATTTGAATGGAAAGATGAACAAGAGAAATCGTTTCAATTGTTAAAGAAAAAGTTAACTACGGCACCTATATTGTCATTACCTGAAGGGAATGATGATTTTGTGATATATTGTGATGCCTCAAAGCAAGGTCTCGGTTGTGTATTAATGCAACAAATGAAGGTAATTGCTTATGCGTCTAGACAATTGAAGATTCACGAGCAGAATTATACGACGCATGATTTGGAATTAGGGGCAGTTGTTTTTGCATTAAAGACTTGGAGGCACTACTTATATGGGGTCAAAAGTATTATATATACCGACCACAAAAGTCTTCAACACATATTTAATCAGAAACAACTGAATATGAGGCAGCGTAGATGGATTGAATTGTTGAATGATTACGACTTTGAGATTCGTTATCACCCGGGGAAGGCAAATGTGGTAGCCGACGCCTTGAGCAGAAAGGACAGAGAACCCATTCGAGTAAAAGCTATGAATATAATGATTCACACTAACCTTACTACTCAAATAAAGGAGGCGCAACAAGGAGTTTTAAAAGAGGGAAATTTAAAGGATGAAATACCCAAAGGATCGGAGAAGCATCTTAATATTCGAGAAGACGGAACTCGGTATAGGGCTGAAAGGATTTGGGTACCAAAATTTGGAGATATGAGAGAAATGGTACTTAGAGAAGCTCATAAAACCAGATACTCAATACTTCCTGGAACGGGGAAGATGTACAAGGATCTCAAGAAACATTTTTGGTGGCCGGTTATGAAAGCCGATGTTACTAAATACGTAGGAGAATGTTTGACGTGTTCTAAGGTCAAAGCTGAGTATCAGAAACCATCAGGTCTACTTCAACAACC
This sequence comes from Rutidosis leptorrhynchoides, assembly GCF_046630445.1. Lineage (NCBI taxonomy): Eukaryota > Viridiplantae > Streptophyta > Magnoliopsida > Asterales > Asteraceae > Rutidosis > Rutidosis leptorrhynchoides. Next base: position 438,884,009 of record NC_092336.1, read on the forward strand.
TGAAATCCCGGAATGGAAATGGGAAAACATTACCATGGATTTCATCACTAAATTGCCAAGGACTGCGAGTGGTTTTGATACTATTTGGGTAATAGTTGATTGTCTCACCAAATCAGCACACTTCCTGCCAATAAGAGAAGATGACAAGATGGAGAAGTTAGCAAGACTTTATTTGAAGGAAGTCATCTCCAGAAATGGAATATCAATCTCTATTATCTCTGATAGGGATGGCAGGTTTATTTCAAGATTCTGGCAGACATTACAGCAAGAATTGGGAACTCGTCTAGATATGAGTACTGCCTATCATCCACAAACTGATGGGCAGAGTGAAAGGATGATACAAATGCTTGAAGACAAGCTACGATCATGTGTTATTGATTTCGGAAACGGTTGGGATCGACATCTACCGTTAGCAGAATTTTCCTACAACAACAGCTACCATTCAAGCATTGAGATGGCACCGTTTGAAGCACTTTATGGTAGAAAGTGCAGGTCTCCGATTTGTTGGAGTGAAGTGGGGGATAGACAGATTACGAGTCATGAGATAATACAAGAAACTACCGATAAGATCATCCAAATTCAACAACGGTTGAAAACGTCCCAAAGTCGACAAAAGAGCTACGCCGACATTAAAAGAAAAGATATAGAATTTGAAATTGGAGAGATGGTCATGCTTAAGGTTGCACATTGGAAAGGCGTTGTTCGATTTGGTAAACGAGGGAAATTAAATCCAAGGTATATAGGACAATTCAAGATTATTTATCGTGTCGGACCAGTAGCTTACCGACTTGAGTTACCTCAACCACTCGCGGCTGTACATAACACTTTCCACATCTCGAATTTGAAGAAATATTTTGCTAAAGAAGATCTCACTATTCCGTTAGACGAAATCCAAATCAACGAAAAACTTCAATTCATCAAAGAACCCGTTGAAATAATGGATCATGAGGTTAAAAGACTTAAACAAAACAAGATACCAATTATTAAGGTTCGATGGAATGCTCGTAGAGGACCTGAGTTCACCTGGGAATGAGAAGATCATATGAAGAAGAAATACCCGCACTTATTTCCAGAAGATACGTCAACACCTCCAACTGCTTAAAATTTCGGGACGAAATTTATTTAACGGGTAGGTACTGTAGTGACCCGAACTTTTCCATGTTTATATATATTAAATGAAATTGTTATTTACATGATTAAGTGTTTCCAACATGTTAAGCAATCAAACTTGTTAAGACTTGTAAAAACTATATGATGACATATATATGATTATATATATAGTTAACATGATATTATGATAAGTAAGTATCTCATTAGGTATTTTAACAATGAGTTATATACATAAAATTGAGTTTATTGAATTAAGAAACTCGAAACGATATATATAACGATTATCGTTATAACAACGTCTTACTAAATACATATGAATCATATTAAGATATTGATACACTATGTTTAATCATGATAAATGATAAGTAAACATGTCATTAAGTGTATTAACAATGAACTACATATGTAAAAACAAGACTACTAACTTAATGATTTCGAAACGAGGCATATATGTAACGATTATCGCTGTAACAACATTTAACTGTATATATATATATATATATATTACTAAGATATATTAATATATCATAATATCATGATAATGTAATAATTTAACATCTCTTTAGATATAATAAACAATGGGTTAACAACATTTAACAAGATCGTTAACCTAAAGGTTTCAAAACAACATTTACATGTAACGACTAACGATGACTTAACGACTCAGTTAAAATGTATATACATGTAGTGTTTTAATATGTATTCATACACCTTTGAAAGACTTCAAGACACTTATCAAAATACTTCTAATTAACAAAAATGCTTACAATTACATCCTCGTTCAGTTTCATCAACAATTCTACTCGTAAGCACCCGTATTCGTACTCGTACAATACACAGCATTTAGATGTATGTACTATTGGTATATACATTCCAATGATCAGCTCTTAGCAGCCCATTGAGTCACCTAACACATGTTAGAACTATCATTTGGCAACTAGCATGAAATATCTCATAAAATTACAAAAATATTAGTAATCATTCATGACTTATTTACATGTAAACAAAATTACACATCCTTTATATCTAATCCATATACCAACGACCAAAAACACCTACAAACACTTTCAATATTCAATTTTCTTCATCTAATTGATCTCTCTCAAGTTCTATCTTCAAGTTCTAAGTGTTATTCATAAATTCTATAAGTTCTAGTTTCATAAAATCAAGAATACTTCCAAGTTTGCTAGCATACTTCCAATCTTGAAAAGTGATCATCCAATCTCAAGAAATCTTTCTTATTTACAATAAGATATCTTTCTAATACAAGGTAATACTCATATTCAAACTTTGATTCAATTTATATAACTATAACAATCTTATTTCGAGTGAAAATCTTACTTGAACTTGTTTTCGTGTCATGATTCTGCTTCAAGAACTTTCAATCCATCCAAGGATCCTTTGAAGCTAGATCTATTTTTTTAATTTCCAGTAGGTTTATCCACAAAACTTGAGGTAGTAATGATGTTCATAACATCATTCAATTCATATATATAAAACTACCTTATTCGAAGATTTAAACTTGTAATCACTAGAACATAGTTTAGTTAATTTTAAACTTGTTCACAAATAGTGTTAATCCTTCTAACTTGACTTTTAAAATCAACTAAAAACATGTTCTATATCTATATGATATGCTAACTTAATGATTTAAAACCTGGAAACATGAAAAACACCGTAAAACCGGACATACGCCGTCGTAGTAACACCGCGGGCTGTTTTGGGTTTGATAATTAAAAACTATGATAAACTTTGATTTAAAAGTTGTTCTTCTGGGAAAATAATTTTTCTTATGAACATGAAACTATATCCAAAAATCATGGTTAAACTCAAAGTGGAAGTATGTTTTCCAAAATGGTCATCTAGACGTCGTTCTTTCGACTGAAATGACTACCTTTACAAAAATGACTTGTAACCTGTATTTCCGACTATAAACTTACACTTTTTCTGTTTATATTCATAAACTTAAGTTCAATATGAAACCATAGCAACTTGAAACACTCAAAACGGATTTAAAACGAAGAAGTTATGGGTAAAACAAGATTGGATATTTTTGCTTGTTGTAGCTACGTGAAAATTGGTAACAAATCTATATTAATCATATCCTAGCTAACTTATATTGTTTTATACATGTATTCTAATATATTATGTAATCTTGGGATACCATAGACACGTATGCAAATGTTTTGACATATCATATCGACCCATCTATATATATTATTTGGAACAACCATAGACATTCTATATGCAGTAATGTTGGAGTTAGCTATACAGGGTTGAGGTTGATTCCAAAAATATATATACTTTGAGTTGTGATCTAGCCTAAGACGTGTATACACTGGGTCGTGGATTGATTCAAGATAATATATATATATATCAATTTATTTCTGTACATCTAACTATGGACAACTAGTTGTAGGTTACTAACGAGGACAGCTAACTTAATAAACTTAAAACATCAAAATGTATTAAAAATGTTGTAAATATATTTTGAACATACTTTGATATATATATATGTATATATTTTTTATAGGTTCATGAATCGACCAGTGGTCAAGTCTTACTCCCAACGAAGTAAAAATCTGTGAAAGTGAGTTATAGTCCCACTTTTAAAATCTAATATTTTGGGATGAGAATACATGCAGTTTTATAAATATTTTACGAAATAGACACAAGTAATTTAAACTACATTATATGGGTGAATGATCGAAGCCGAATATGCCTCTTTTGCTTGGTAACCTAAGAATTAGTAAACCGATCTACTAATTGACGTGAATCCTAAAGATAGATCTATTGGGCCTAACGAACCCCATCCAAAGTACCGGATGCTTTAGTACTTCGAATTTGTTTTTATCATGTTCGAAGGATTTTCCGGAATGATAGGGGATATTCTTATATGCATCTTGTTAATGTCGGTTACCAGGTGTTCACCATATGAATGAATTTTATCTCTATGTATGGGATGTATATTGAAATATGAAATCTTGTGGTCTATTATTATGATTTGATAATATATAGGTTAAACCTATAACTCACCAACATTTTTGTTGACGTTTTAAGCATGTTTATTCTCAAGTGATTATTAAGAGCTTCCGTTGTTGCATACTAAAATAAGGACAAGATTTGGAGTCAATGCTTGTATGATATTATGTAAAAACTTCATTCAAGAAACTTATTTTTTTGATGTAATATATTCTTATTGTAAACCATTATGTAATGGTCGTGTGTAAACGGTATATTTTAGATTATCATTACTTGATAATCTACGTAATGCTTTTTAAACCTTTATCGATAAAATAAAGGTTATGGTTGTTTTAAAAATGAATGCAGTCTTTGAAAAACGTCTCATATAGAGGTCAAAACCTCGCGACGAAACCAATTAATATGGAACATTTATAATCAATATGAACGGGACATTTCACTTATCGTGTCGGAAACATATAAAGATTAAGTTTAAATTTAGTCGAAAATTTTTGGGTGGTCACAGTACCTACCCGTTAAAGAAATTTCATCCTGAAATTTGATTGGGATGGTCATGGCTGACAATAAGTATGTTTTCATGATGCATACGAGCTGAAAAATTAGAGTCTTATCATCAGTGATAAAACAACTTGTTTATGTGAAGAGTACAAGCGAAGTTATCACAATAGAGTGAAATGAGTAAATGTAGATTCGTCATATCTTTTGATGTAGATAGGATTGATTTCCAGGGTTCAAGGGATTTGGAGAAAATCTTCGTAATAAGATTTGATTCTTCTGTAATTAAGGAAATTAGAATCCTCTTTGGTTAAATGCAATAATATGTTTCGATTGCTCTATCGGATATTTCACTATAAATCCACCCCTTCGTTTTCCTTATTTCCACAACCCACACCTTCTATTATTTCTCCCTCATTTCATACTTTAAAGCATTCGTCAATATGCTCCATTCGATTCTAATTCTTGATATACTCCTAACTTTCATATCTTTCATTCTTCTTTTTCATCTGCCGCCAGAAGAATCTATTTACTTCTATTATACTCTTGGGTTTATAGTGTTTTTGGTTCTCCCGTGTCTTTATATTTCTATCCGCATTGATATACACGGTTTGAAATTTCTGGGTTGTTGTTGGGTTTTATATCTTCCCTTATATTTCGAAGTCCCTACTTCTGTCTTCTATAATCATTGCCATCCACAGTTAATGCTCTCTTCTATTTACTGCGATTTATACCCCGTTTCTATTTCACAGTTTCATGCTTTTGTTTTCTTTTCGTAAGTAATGGTCCAGAATTCGTAGGTATGGAGATTCGAATTATCATAATATACAAAGTAGAAAGGAAAGGTAGTAGCATAATTTGATTTGTCAAATTATCAGAATATCCGGAAAAGACTGAATCATCAAGAAAATATTTTCTTGATATTTTTAGAGGTTAAATAGAATACCAGAGTCGTGTAATATGGCACATGATGGCGGTATGGTCTGTGAATCATCACGTTCCATTTAGAAACTCAGCATGACTTACTGTAATATAATCACGTTGATCAAGTGTCATTATATTATACTAACTCATGCTTCAGTTCTCAACACTACTTCAAAAACATTCATATTTTAAATTCGAATCTTTCAGAATTTAGAAACTAAAACAGTTTCCTTTCTGATGTAACACGGATATCGCGATGAGATAAATGATTTCAGATAAGAATAGTTACGAAAATATCTTCAGAAGTATCGAGGATATTTATAATGAAAGGTATGATGATATCTTAGAATTTCTAATATCGATGGATGATGATGAAGATTTGTTCGTAAAAATGTAGAATCAGAAACAAGGTATTCGTTAATGACTTCAGTAGATACTGAATCATTTGGATTCTTTGAAGACAAGTTTAGTTTTTGTGATTTATTCACAGCCTCCTTCATGGTTTGCTCAATCCGTTTTCCAGTTCCAACTTTTTCGAGCTTTACCAACATATTATTCTTTATCATCAAACTTTCGACTGTTATGGTCGTTTATAGTTTTTTTGCTGCTTCATCAGCAATTTTCAAAATTTGGAGTATTGATTCGTAGACTGGGTGCTTTTCAGAAATTTAGAATTGAAGGTCATAATTCCAAGAGATAAATGTTATATGTATACATATAACTGTTGATGTAGAAATGTTGTGAGATTCAAAATACTGATTGCTGATTCCTGGTAATTGGTATGGTAATTCTCGTTATAAGATGTGGATGAGTATATGATAAGGTTTCGATAAAGATAATGATTTGGAAAATTAAGGATCAACAAAATTGTTGGTAAGTTTACTGCTAATGTAGTGGGACATAAACGGTTTTCCGGTAACGATGATGAAGGGACAAACGTATATATCAAAGTTATAATAAGACTTATTCGAATGAAAAGTCAAAGTTGACTTGCTGAAGCTGTGACAAAACTGGCTATTTTGAAAAGGAATTGCAATGTTATTTTTGGTAATAACAATGCCAACGGAGCTAGCACAGATACGTGTTAAACGTTTACTCAGGTTCTGAGTGTTTTCAGGTGCATGACTATATGCATCAATCTTTTCTTCCGTAGATGAAGTGCGGTTGGTTCATTCTCTCGATTGAGGTGTTTTCAAGAATCATGAAAGGTTTGAACGCAGATTGTAATCATCAAGATACAAATGAGGTTTAAGATGAAATCAAGTGGCAAACTTGAAGAATTGTTTAGTTTCATATGTTATAATCAATATTTTAATTCATTTTAATTGTCCAATGTTGGTAGTCCACAGTTAGTAGTCTACAGTTAGTATTTCAATAATTCATATATAGTTTAATATATAATATTCGAATTAATTAATACGTATCGTGACCCATTGTATACATGTCTCAGACTCGATCACAACTCAAAGTATATATATTATTTTAGAATCAACCTCAACCCTGTATAGCTAACTCGAGCATTACTGCATATAGAGTGTCTATGGTTATTCCAAATAATATATATAGATGACGTCGATATGATATGTCAAAACATTGTATACGTGTCCTGATATTTAAAATGCGTAAATAACAGTATTTAAATGACGATAAGTAAAGTGCGTAAAATAAATAACATAAATTAAATGACGATAAATAAAATTGCGAGAATTATAATTGCGATAGATAAATTACGATAAATAAATTGAGATAATGTAATAAAGAATTAACAGTTAGCTAGGAACAGTTAGCTAGGATTTTGTTAGCGTGGATTCTTAACAGAATTTCTCATAGTTAATTTGTTTATTTCTAATAATTTTTTTTTGTCCAATGTTTTCTTCATTATGCCACTTGTCGGATTCTGATAGGTCAAAATCCAAATATGAAATTGAATGAAAATGATTATTCTGCGGTGAACGGATTCGTATATCTGTGGATGTAAGTAGGATAGTAAATGGCTATTGAATCATATTGAAAGAATGTACAGTGTAACTTATTAATGTAAAATCTAAATATTCCTCGGGTATTACCTACTCGTTAAAATATTTTCACCATTAACAGTTTGTACTAAAGAATTTTTTTTTAATTACAATCTTTATGAAAATATACTTACATATATATTTTCTTCAGATGTAATCATGGATTTAATGAGTTAATATAATATTAATCTCATTTGATTTAGCATTAGAACTAGAATACATAATCTCTAAAACATTAGAGATTACATAATTGCCATGTAGAACTAGGATAAATGATGTAGAACGATACGTAGAACGATGATTATTCTCGAGGTACAGAATGAGATGTTGAGGCATGGATTATTGATGGGACTGGTGCTGTTACTGATGGTACTGTTGGTGCCAGTGATGTTGCTGAAGCTGGTAAATTTTGCACCATATTCTCCAATGCTACTACCCGAGTGCGAAGCTCGTTGACTTCTTCTATTATACCGGGATGATTGTCGGTTAGGACGAGTGGATGAATAAGATCTAAAATTTGAGATAAGATATAATCAAAACGAGATACTCTGGAAATGCGATAGAAAATGGTATTACGAATAGGTTCGCCGGTAAGTGCTTCAAATTCTTCGCCAAGAGGGGAATGTGGTGGATGGAAGGGATTGCATTCTTCTTGTCTCCAATGATTTAGTAGACTACGGACCCATCCCCAATTCATCCAGAATTGATGATGGCTGATCGGTTGATCCGTTCCGGTTACTCTTCTTTCGGAGCTCGAGTGGAAATCCATATCAGAATAGCTGTCGGAATTCGAGGAATTTGAACTAGTTGAGGGATCCATCTCGTACGATCAGATGAAAGATTTTAAATATGAAATAGATTATAGGATGTAGATTAGTACCCTGCAATACATGATTTATATATGCATATATAATACTAAAATCCCATAAGTTACGGAGGATTCTTCGGAAGCTGTCAGACAAAGTTTATAGTAACAGATACGCTAAGATATGAATGTTTATCTATACACTATTCATGCAGTCAATGCAGTAAGATGTGTCTAGACTAAGAATAATAAGTAGGTAATTTCTTAAGGATGATAAGCAGATGTTTTCCGACTAGAAATGATAAGCAAAACTTTTAACATGCAGACCAGGTTCAAGTCCAGACTTATTAATGTATCCTAACAACTACTAGGCCGAAGTCCAGACTCATTAATGCATCCTAACAACTACTAGTTAGACATACTAATGAAAGACCTGGTTCGCTAAGACCACCACTCTGATACCACCTATAAAGATCCGTCCTAATCTATCTGGACGAATACATTACATTTGGTTACATCGCTAGGTACTTGACCTCTATATGATACATTTTACAAACATCGCATTCGTTTTTAAAAGACAAACTTTCTTTACATCGAAAGTTGACGGCATGCATACCATTTCATAATATATCTAACTATAATTGACTTAATAATAATCTTGATGAACTCAATGACTCGAATGCAACGTCTTTTGAAATATGTCATGAATGACTCCAAGTAATATCTCTAAAATGAGCAAATGCACAGCGGAAGATTTCTTTCATACCTGAGAATAAACATGCTTAAAAGTGTCAACCAAAAGGTGAAATGTCCCGTTCATATTGATTATAAACGTTCCATATTAATTGATTTCGTCGTGAGGTTTTGACCTCTATATGAGATGTTTTTCAAAGACTGCATTCATTTTTAAAACAACCATAACCTTTATTTTATCGATAAAGGTTTAAAAGCATTACGTAGATTATCAAATAATGATAATCTAAAATATACCGTTTACACACGACCATTACATAATGGTTTACAATAAGAATATATTACATCAAAAATAAGTTTCTTGAATGCAGATTTTACATAATATCATACAAGCATGGACTCCAAATCTTGTCCTTATTTTAGTATGCAACAGCGGAAGCTCTTAATAATCACCTGAGAATAAACATGCTTAAAACGTCAACAAAAATATTGATGAGTTATAGGTTTAACCTATATATTATCAAATCATAATAATAGACCACAAGATTTCATATTTCAATATACATCCCATACATAGAGATAAAAATCATTCATATGGTGAACACCTGGTAACCGACATTAACAAGATGCATATATAAGAATATCCCCATCATTCCGGGACACCCTTCGGATATGATATAAATTTCGAAGTACTAAAGCATCCGGTACTTTGGATGGGGTTTGTTAGGCCCAATAGATCTATCTTTAGGATTCGCGTCAATTAGGGTGTCTGTTCCCTAATTCTTAGATTACCAGACTTAATAAAAATGGACATATTCGATTTCGATAATTCAACCATAGAATGTAGTTTCACGTACTTGTGTCTATTTTGTAAATCATTTATAAAACCTGCATGTATTCTCATCCCAAAAATATTAGATTTTAAAAGTGGGACTATAACTCACTTTCACAGATTTTTACTTCGTCGGGAAGTAAGACTTGGCCACTGGTCGATTCACGAACCTATAACAAATATGTACATATATATCAAAGTATGTTCAAAATATATTTACAACATTTTTAATACGTTTTACTGTTTTAAGTTTATTAAGTCAGCTGTCCTTGTTAGTAACCTACAACTAGTTGTCCATAATTAGATGTACAGAAATAAATTGATATATATTATCTTGAATCAATCCATGACCCAGTGTATACATGTCTCAGGCTAGATCACAACTCAAACTATATATATTTTTGGAATCAACCTCAACCCTGTATAGCTAACTCCAACATTACTGTATATATAGAGTGTCTATGGTTGTTCCAAATAATATATATAGATGGGTCGATATGATATGTCAAAACATTTGCATACGTGTCTACGGTATCCCAAGATTACATAATATATTAGAATACATGTATAACACAATATAAGTTAGCTAGGATATGATTAATATAGATTTGTTACCAATTTTCACGTAGTTACAACAAGCAAAAATAACCAATCTTGTTTTACCCATAACTTCTTCATTTTAAATCCGTTTTGAGTGAATCAAATTGATATGGTTTTATATTGAACTTAAATTTATGAATCTATAGAGAAAAAGTATAAGTTTATAGTCGAAATTATAGGTTGCAAGTCATTTTTGTAAAGGTAGTCATTTCAGTCGAAAGAACGACGTCTAGATGACCATTTTGGAAAACATACTTCCACTTTGAGTTTAACCATAATTTTTGGATATAGTTTCATGTTCATAAGAAAAATCATTTTTCCAGAAGAACAACTTTTAATTCAAAGTTTATCATAGTTTTTAACTATCCAAACCAAAACAGCCCCCGGTTTCACTACGACGGTGTATATCCGATTTTATGGTGTTCATCGTGTTTCCAGGTTTTAAATCATTAAGTTAGCATATCATATAGATATATAACATGTGTTTATTTGATTTTAAAAGTCAAGTTAGAAGGATTAACTTTTGTTTGCGAACAAGTTTAGAATTAACTAAACTATGTTCTAGTGATTACAAGTTTAAACCTTCGAATAAGATAGCTTTATATGTATGAATCGAATGATGTTATGAACATCATTACTACCTCAAGTTTTCTGGATAAAACCACTGGAAATGAGAAAAATGGATCTAGCTTCAAAGGATCCTTGGATGGCTTGAAAGTTCTTGAAACAGAATCATGACACGAAATAGTTCAAGTAAGATTTTCACTCGAAATAAGATTATTATAGTTGTAGAAATTGAATCAAAGTTTGAATATAAATATTACCTTGAATTAGAAAGATAATCTACTATAAATAACAAAGGTTCCTTGATCTTAGATGATTACTTGGAATGGATTAGAAAGCTTGGAAGTAGACTTGCAAACTTGGAAGTATTCTTGATTTTTATGAAACTATACTTATGGAATTTATGAAGAACACTTAGAACTTGAAGATAGAACTTGAGAGAGATCACTTAGATGAAGAAAATTGAAGAATGAAAGTGTTTGTAGGTGTTTTTGGTCGTTGGTATATGGATTAGATATAACGGATGTGTAATTTTGTTTTCATGTAAATAAGTCATGAATGATTACTCATATTTTTGTAATTTTATGAGATATTTCATGCTATTTGCCAAATGATGGTACTCACATGTGTTAGGTGGCAAACATGGGCTGCTAAGAGCTGATCATTAGAGTGTATATACCAATAGCACATACATCTAAAAGCTGTGTATTGTACGAGTACGAATACGGGTGCATACGAGTAGAATTGTTGATGAAACTGAACGAGGATGTAATTGTAAGCATTTTTGTTAAGTAGAAGTATTTTGATATGTGTCTTGATGTCTTTCAAAATTGTAAGAATATATATCAAAACACAACATGTATATACATTCTAATGGAGTCGTTAAGTCTTCGTTAGTCGTTACATGTAAGTGTTGTTTCGAAACCTTTAAGTTAACGATCTCAATTACTGTTGTTAACCCAATGTTAATTATATCAAATAAGATGTTAAATTATTATATTATCATTATATTATGATGTATGAATATCTCTTAATATGATATTGATAGTGCTCCAAATGAACATATATTTAGTAGCAATATCCTCCCAATATGTAAATTATTTAGTTGTAATTTTCCTATTGTAAGTTGTAATCGTTTATATTAAATAAGTGCGAAGACAAAAGGCGAAAACGAAGATTTGAAGACACAAACGTCCAAAAAGCTCAAATGTACAAGATACAATTCAAAAGGTTCAATTTATTTATGAGAAACGTCTAAAAATGACAAGAGTACAAGTTACAAAACGCAAAGTACACGATATAAAATAGTACGCAAGGACGTTCGAAAATCCGAAATCGGGACATGAGTCAACTATCAACGCCCGACGCAACGGACTAAAAATTACAAGTCTACTATGCACAAGAATATAATATAATATATAAATAATTATATTAATTATTTATATTTTATATTTATATATAAATTATGTCGACAAGCAAGGTTCCAAAATTATGTGAGCTAGATTTTCAAACTCCACGACTCGCGGAGTTTGCAGGCTTAAAACTCCACGACTCGCGGAGTTTGCAGGCTTAAAACTCCACGACTCGCGGAGCTGTCAGAAATCAAAACGCCTATAAAAGGCCATGCATTCTGCCAAGTAAAAATATAAAAAATAATAATAATAATACTCTGTAATAAATAATAAATAAATAAATAAATAAATAATATATATATATATATATATATATATATATATATATATATATATATATATATATATATATAGTATAGGGTAGTTTTATATTAGATTAGTTCGGGTTATGTAAAGGTTATTTTATGGGTTTTTGAAGTCGAAATTCTGTCCGTGTAACACTACGCGATAAATACTCAATGTAAGTTATGTTCTCCTTTTTAAATTAATGTCTCGTACTTAAGTTATTATTATGCTTATTTAATACCGAAGTAATCATGATGTTGGGCTAAAAATATTAAAATTGGATAATTGGGCTTTGTACCATAATTGGGGTTTGGATAAAAGAACGACACTTGTGGAAATTAGACTATGGGCTATTAATGGGTTTTATATTAACTAAACAATACCTTGTTAATTTAATATACAAACTTATAATTTGACGTATTTATATATAACCACATACGCTTGACTGGGTACGGTGGGCGGGATATCTATAAATACCAATAATTATTCATTTTACCGGACACGGAACTGGATTAATAGTTAATAGACTTGTTGAAACAGGGGTGAATTACATTCAAGGGTAATTGGTGTAATTGGTAACAAAGTAATAAAACCTTGGTTTACACGCAGTCGATAACCTGGTGTATTCATTAAACAAAGTATTAAAACCTTGTTACAATTCGAATCCCCAATTAGTTGGAATATTTGACTTCGGGAATAAGAATAATTTGACGAAGGCTTTCGCTCTTTATATTTATGACTGATGGACTATTATGGACAAATCCGTATGGACATATTAAATAATCCAGGACAAAGGACAATTAACCCATGGGCATAAAACTAAAATCAACACGTCAAACATCATGATTATGGAAGTTTAAATAAACATAATTCCTTTATTTTCATATTTAATTGCACTTCTAATTATTGCACTTTTATTTATTGTTATTGTATTTAATTGCACTTTTAATTATCATACTTTTTAATTATCGCACTTTTATTTATCAAAATTTCATTATCGTTATTTATTTTACGTTTTAAATTAAGTTATATTTATTTTACATTCGGTTTTAACTGCGACTAAAGTTTTAAAATCGACAAACCGGTCATTAAACGGTAAAACCCCCTTTTATATATTATTAATATAATATATTTTGTACAAATATAATTGTTTAAAAATATAGTGTGCAATAAGCCCGCTCCCTGTGGAACGAACCGGACTTACTAAAAACTACACTACTGTACGATTAGGTACACTGCCTATAGTGTTGTAGCAAGGTTTAAGTATATCCATTCTATAAATAAATAAATATCATGTATAAAATTGTATCGTATTTAATAGTATTTCGTTGTAAAATTTAATAGTATTTTATACCCCTTAGCTTTAACTATCAAGTTTTTGGCGCCGCTGCCGGGGACTCGGCGAAACGCTATATTTTTAATTTATTTTTGTATAAATATATTTATATATATTTTTAGAAAAAAATATAAATTAAAAAAAAACACGTTTTTCAAACTCCACGACTCACGGAGTTTGCAGGCTTAAAACTCCACGACTCGCGGAGCCACCCTGATAGGCGCACCCAGGAACCCTACTTCGCATTTATTACGGAATAATATTAATTATTATTATTTTAAAACCCTAATTAGGTTTAATTAATTTAATATTTAATTTTTAGTTTTAATTAAATTTGTAATAATTACTTTTAATTAGTTTTATTATATATAAAAATTAATACTTTTATAAAATAAAAATATAAAAATAATATTTTTATAAAAATTGTACTTTTTACAACTTTAAGTTTATTTTTATATTTTGTATTTTTTTAGTGTAATATTTGTATCTTTATTGTTCATAGCTAGTTTTAAGTTCTAGTATTTTGCCGTAGCTTATTTTTATTTTTAAATTTTTAGACTTTGCCGTTAAATCCCTTAAGTGCTATTTCTTTAGACTAAGATTTAGGTGCTTTAGAATTTTGTGACGATTTTAAAATTTTAGTGCCTTTTAAGTCACGACTCGCTACTTTCTTATTTTTATTTTTCGACGTTTTTCGACGCACATTCTTTTTCTTTCTTATTTCTCGACGCTTTAGTTTTTAGGACTTAGAAATTTTCTTTATTTCTTATCTAATATCTCAAACGGAAAGAAAAATTATTTAAGTGGTTAAATTAATGGACGTTGACAATTTTCTGCTTCGTAGTAATAGTTAGATTTGTTAGTGGCTGAGTTGTGAGCTTTCGATTTAAAGGGTTCTGGCTCCCTGCTGCATATTTTGGCTATTCGAAACGTGGGCAAAAGCAGAAAAGTCTATTAATTGGACAACTTATATAAGTTTTTCTATTTTTATAACTAATAGGATAATTAGTAAATGCACCACATTGTAGCTAAAATTTGGCCATCGCAATAAAATGGAAAATTTTGAAAACAAGGCTATCGAAACTCTTTTTGATATCCAAAATCAATTAAATCAATACTCTCAAACGGGTGTTGATGACAACTCGTTCGGTCAATCTTGGATCACGAATGACGAAACAATAACTGGTTATGAAATCTGTAGAGATTATCACTCAACATGGGAATGTTATTATTACGTTCCTATGGAAAATTACGCACCCACAGAACCTGAATGGAATGATTATGAAGAATACAATTCAAATTGGGATTATTCCCAAGAATATTTCCAAACTCAACAACCAGTAGACGAGGAAAATTACGTGTCTGAAAATTTATTAGACAATATGAAAATCAAACTCGAAGAACTCAATGCTCAAAATGAACAAATGAGAGAGTTTGTAAACCGGCAAGCTGAAACTCTATCAGACTACACACCTGTTGATCTGAGGAGTCGTGTGCAAGAAAATCTCATATCATCGAATTTTGATGAATTCGAGAGCTCCGAAATCACCAACTATCCAGATGATACTTTTTATTCAGTCTTACCAATTTCACAACATATCGACACATTAGCCTCTACCGACGAAATCATCGATCCATCAATGGATAAAGAAGAAGTAAAGGTGACAAATTGGTACTCTTGGGAATACGATAACGTTGAAAATTTTACCCCTGAGGCCAAACCGAACTTCACCATTCCACAACCTTCCAACCCAATATTCTCAATAGACGAGTCATCCACCGGAAATGAACTACGAGCTGTAATAGATAATGACACCTCGAATTTCACCCAATTGGGTAATAGAGGTGAAAACTTTGATCCTGAGAATAAAAGGAAGGAAATATTAGGAATTGTCCACCCTATAGAAATAAGTATGTCGGTGTATATCGATCCATTTGACCAAAAACCAGAAAAGAGACATATCCATTTACTAAAAGCTACACTTAAAAAAGAATTAAGTAGTGACAATCGGGCGAGTCTAAACTTTAAACCCATTGATATATTATACACCACCCGAGATGTAAATAACTGGCTCACTACTCTAATTCGTGGAACTCATTCTACTGACTTCACATGTCGTCAGCTAAGTGTGGGGAAGTCTAACCCCACTTAACGTTAAATTCGGGGTTCGGGTTAGTGCATAACTCGTTAATAAAAATGCATGATAATTTAGGGTAAAATATGTATATTCAAAGATTAGCAAACAGTTCAGAAAAGCAACCATTTTTGAAGAAAAATATGTGTGATAAAACAAGAAGTAATGAACGATGAGGCGCGCCATCTATCATTTGACGAGCTTTGTAATTACAAAATGGGTATTTTCAATCACTTTTCTACACTAATCACCCTCATGAATTTATAATTAGAGTCTGATTTCATGCAAATGAGGGCATTGCATGATCTCAAGTGTGGGGAAGGGTTATAAATTCTCTCGGGTTTTTACACCAAATTTTATGAAAATTTGAAAAATTTTCAACTAAATGAATTTAAAATCATGTTTATATATATTTATGAACGGTGAAAATTAGGTGTTAATACCGAAATTATCGTTACCTCGGAAAGGACATAAATTGAGAAACACCCTAAAACGCTTGAATTTATTTATTTAAGAATAAAAAGGCAAAGAAAGAAACTAAGTGTGGGGAGAATGTACCTAGTTATTTAATTAAAAACTATCTAGCACATGTTTCTGTAAAGTTTATTGCAGGTGCTTTTGTTTTGGACTAAATTAACTATTTTACCCGATGAAAGAAAAGAAAAGATGGATCTACACGATGAATCAATTCCATCATTAAAAGGAAGTAAAGTCTTTCAAAAAAGACACGCGCTTCTTGATTTAGGTCAAGAAGTTGTCGTCCAGACCAGCTGTAGGTTGACGAAAAATCTAGAAAAGTCATCACTAAAATCAGCAGGAAATCCATGGACCTCAGCATCAAACAGGGTCGCCAAGTGGTCAGATTTATCCTAACCATGAGAAGGATTTATCTCGTACAATGGGGGGACACCGTGCAAATTAGCTTGATAAGACTAATGAATCAGATCCCCAGAAAGGATAATCTCCTTAAAGATTAAAAATCAGCTTTTAAGCCTGATTTTACTCAATCCTTGAGATTGACCTTAAAGATTGAAAATTACAAACTCATGGAATTCAATGATATCTAAACTCGAGCTTGAACGAGAAAATATTTTGATCAAAATTACAAACCGATTTGTTTTCTAAAAACCTATTTTCAATGCGTTCATTACCATTGAACGTAAAATCCTAGGAATTCACCTGGAATTCATTAGGTCACCTGAACCAAATCGGGTGTCAACCGTAAGAACGGTGGTTGCATAGCATGGTCAAAGACAGGACCTTGTGCCAGACCAGAAAATTATAAGGGTGAGCTTTACTATTGCTCCTACAAAGGATAGTAATTGCGTCCGACACGTTATAGACCATAATCAAAAGCAAGTCACGGGACATTGCCTTAACAGTTGCTTGTTCATCGCTTTTCTTTACAACCGGACGGTAGTTTACCGAAAGGTAATATACGGGATAAGTAAACTGGACGTGTTGCTTTCCTAATACAAGGTTAGCATGTGGGTGACACAAAACCATAAGTTTTGAGCTAAAATTTTCAAATCTGAAACCCACAAAACCCACAAAAATATTTTGCAACACCGGTGAAGGGTTATTCTGGAAAACTTATCTAGGGTAAAAGCTAGATTAAATTTTCAAAAAGATCAAATGTTTCCTTAAGGATCTACATTTTCATAGTCATGTGGACTGTAAACTACATCGTTACTATCATTGTTTATACCGCCGTATCAAAATCACTGATGTATAAAGTGTGAAGAATAAAGAAGTGATTCGTGTGATTTAATTTCAAGTTATGTATTGCTTGAGAACAAGCAACGTTCAAGTGTAGGGATATTTGATAGTGCTCCAAATGAACATATATTTAGTAGCAATATCCTCCCAATATGTAAATTATTTAGTTGTAATTTTCCTATTGTAAGTTGTAATCGTTTATATTAAATAAGTGCGAAGACAAAAGGCGAAAACCAAGATTTGAAGACACAAACGTCCAAAAAGCTCAAATGTACAAGATACAATTCAAAAGGTTCAATTATTTATGAGAAACGTCTAAAAATGACAAGAGTACAAGTTACAAAACGCAAAAGTACACGATATAAAATAGTACGCAAGGACGTTCGAAAATCCAGAATCGGGACATGAGTCAACTATCAACGCCCGACGCAACGGACTAAAAATTACAAGTCTACTATGCACAAGAATATAATATAATATATAAATAATTATATTAATTATTTATATTTTATATTTATATATAAATTATGTCGACAAGCAAGGTTCAAAATTTTGTGAGCTGGATTTTCAAACTCCACGACTCGCGGAGTTTGCAGGCTTAAAACTCCACGACTCGCGGAGCTGTCAGAAATCAAAACGCCTATAAAAGGCCATGCATTCTGCCGAGTAAAAATATAAAAAATAATAATAATAATAATACTCTGTAATAAATAATAAATAAATATATATATATATATATATATATATATATATATATATATATATATATATATATATATATATATATATATATATATATATATATATATATATATATATATATATATATAGTATAGGGTAGTTTTATATTAGATTAGTTCGGGTTATGTAAAGGTTATTTTACGGGTTTTTGAAGTCGAAATTCTGTCCGTGTAACACTACGCGATAAATACTCAATGTAAGTTATGTTCTCCTTTTTAAATTAATGTCTCGTACTTAAGTTATTATTATGCTTATTTAATACCGAAGTAATCATGGTGTTGGGCTAAAAATATTAAAATTGGGTAATTGGGCTTTGTACCATAATTGGGGTTTGGATAAAAGAACGACACTTGTGGAAATTAGACTATGGGCTATTAATGGGTTTTATATTAACTAAACAATACCTTGTTAATTTAATATACAAACTTATAATTTGACGTATTTATATATAACCACATACGCTTGACTGGGTACGGTGGGCGGGATATCTATAAATACCAATAATTATTCATTTTACTGGACACGGAACTGGATTAATAGTTAATAGACTTGTTGAAACAGGGGTGAATTACATTCAAGGGTAATTGGTGTAATTGGTAACAAAGTAATAAAACCTTGGTTTACACGCAGTCGATAACCTGGTGTATTCATTAAACAAAGTATTAAAACCTTGTTACAATTCGAATCCCCAATTAGCTGGAATATTTGACTTCGGGAATAAGAATAATTTGATGAAGGCTTTCGCTCTTTATATTTATGACTGATGGACTATTATGGACAAATCCGTATGGACATATTAAATAATCCAGGACAAAGGACAATTAACCCATGGGCATAAAACTAAAATTAACACGTCAAACATCATGATTATGGAAGTTTAAATAAGCATAATTCCTTTATTTTCATATTTAATTGCACTTCTAATTATTGCACTTTTATTTATTGTTATTGTATTTAATTGCACTTTTAATTATCGTACTTTTTAATTATCGCACTTTTATTTATCGAAATTTCATTATCATTATTAATTTTACGTTTTAAATTAAGTTATATTTATTTTACATTCGGTTTTAACTGTGACTAAAGTTTTAAAATCGACAAACCGGTCATTAAACGGTAAAAACCCCCTTTTATATATTATTAATATAATATATTTTGTACAAATATAATTGTTTAAAAATATAGTGTGCAATAAGCCCGCTCCCTGTGGAACGAACCGGACTTACTAAAAACTACACTACTGTACGATTAGGTACACTGCCTATAGTGTTGTAGCAAGGTTTAAGTATATCCATTCTATAAATAAATAAATATCATGTATAAAATTGTATCGTATTTAATAGTATTTCTTTGTAAAATTTAATAGTATTTTATACCCCTTAGCTTTAACTATCAAGTTTTTGGCGCCGCTGCCGGGGACTCGGCGAAACGCTATATTTTTAATTTATTTTTGTATAAATATATTTATATATATTTCATCCCGAAAACTACACTACAGTACCTACCCGTTAAATAAATTTCATCCCGAAATTTTAAGCTGTTGAAGGTGTTGACGAATCTTCTGGAAATAGATGCGGGTATTTATTCTTCATCTGATCTTCACGCTCCCAGGTGAACTCGGGTCCTCTACAAGCATTCCATCGAATCTTAACAATCCGTATCTTGTTTTGCTTAAGTCTCTTAACCTCACGATCCATTATTTCGACGGGTTCTTCAATGAATTGAAGTTTTTCATTGATTTAGATTTCGTCCAACGGAATATTGAGATCTTCTTTAGCAAAACATTTCTTCAAATTCGAGACGTGGAAAGTGTTATGTACAGCCGCGAGTTGTTGAGGTAGCTCCAGTTGGTAAGCTACTGGTCCGACACGATCTATAATCTTGAATGGTCCAATGTACCTTGTATTTAGTTTCCCCCGTTTACCAAATCTAACAATGCCTTTCCAAGGTGAAACCTTAAGCATGACCATTTCTCCAATTTTAAACTCCATATCTTTTCTTTTACTGTCCGCGTAGCTCTTTTGTCAACTCTGGGCGATTTTCAATCGTTGTTGAATTTGGATGATTTTATCGGTAGTTTCTTGTATTATCTCCGGACCCGTAATCTGTCTATCCCCCACTTAATTCCAACAAATTGGAGACCTGCACTTTCTACCATAAAGTGCCTTAAACGGTGCCATCTCAATACTAGAATGATAACTGTTGTTGTAGGAAAATTCTGCTAACGGTAGGTGTCGATCCCAAATGTTTCCGAAATCAATAACACATGCTCGTAGCATGTCTTCAAGCGTTTGTATCGTCCTTTCACTCTGCCCATCAGTTTGTGGATGATAGGCAGTACTCATGTCTAGACGAGTTCCTAATGCTTGCTGTAATGTCTGCCAGAATCTTGAAATAAATCTGCCATCCCTATCAGAGATAATAGAGATTGGTATTCCATGTCTGGAGACGACCTCCTTCAAATACAGTCGTGCTAACTTCTCCATCTTGTCATCTTCTCTTATTGGTAGGAAGTGTGCTGATTTGGTGAGACGATCAACTATTACCCATATAGTATCAAAACCACTTGCAGTCCTTGGCAATTTAGTGATGAAATCCATGGTAATGTTTTCCCATTTCCATTCCGGGATTTCGAATTGTTGAAGTAGACCTGATGGTTTCTGATGCTCCGCTTTAACCTTAGAACACGTCAAACATTCCCCTACATATTTAGCAACATCGGCTTTCATACCTGGCCACCAAAAATGTTTCTTGAGATCCTTGTACATCTTCCCTATTCCAGGATGTATTGAATATCTGGTTTTATGTGCTTCTTTAAGTACCATTTCTCTCACATCTCCAAACCTTGGTACCAAAATTCTATCAGCCCTATATCGGGTTCCATCTTCCTGAATATTAAGATGTTTCTCTGATCCTTTGGGTATCTCATTCTTCAACTTTCCTTCTTTTACAACCCCCTGTTGCGCCTCCTTTATTTGAGTAGTAAGGTTAGTACGAATAATTATATTCATAGCTTTTACCCATATAGGTTCTCTGTCCTTTCTACTCAAAGCGTCGGCTACCACATTCGCCTTCCCCGGGTGGTATCGAATCTCAAAATCATAATCATTCAACAGTTCAATCCACCTGCGTTATCTCATATTCAGTTGCTTCTGATTAAATATATGTTGGAGACTTTTGTGGTTAGTATATATAATACTTTTGACTCCATATAAATAATGCCTCCAAGTCTTTAATGCAAAAACAACAGCACCCAATTCCAAATCGTGAGTTGTATAATTTTGCTCGTGAATCTTCAATTGTCTAGACGCATAAGCAATCACCTTCGTTCGTTGCATTAATACACAACCGAGATCTTGCTTTGATGCGTCACAATAAATCACAAAATCATGATTCCCTTCAGGCAATGACAATATAGGTACCGTAGTTAGCTTTTTCTTCAATAACTAAAACGCCTTCTCTTGTTCATCCTTCCATTCAAATTTCTTCCCTTTATGCGTTAATGCAGTCAAGGGTTTTACTATTTTGGAGAAATCTTGGATGAATCTTCTGTAGTAACTAGCCAATCCTAAAAATTGACGTATATGCTTCGGAGTTTTTGGGGTTTCTCACTTTTCAACGGTTTCGATCTTTGCCGGGTCCACCTGGATACCTTATTTGTTCACTATGTGATCGAGGAATTGAACTTCTTCCAACCAAAATACACACTTTGAAAACTTAGCGTACAGTTTTTCTTTCCTCAATACTTCTAGCACTTTTCTCAAATGTTCTTCGTGCTCTTGATCATTCTTTGAGTAAATAAGTATGTCATCGATGAAAACAATGACAAACTTGTCAAGATATGGCCCACACACTCGGTTCATAAGGTCCATGAACACAGCTGGTGCGTTAGTCAATCCAAACGGCATAACCATAAACTCGTAATGACCATAACGCATCCTAAAAGCAGTTTTTGGAATATCATCCTCCTTTGTAGTCAATACACAACCTAAATGTACCATCCTTCTTCTTGACAAACAAAATAGGAGCTCCCCATGGTGATGTGCTTGGTCGAATGAAACCACGTTCTAATAGTTCTTGCAGTTGGCTTTGCAGTTCTTTCATCTCGCTGGGTGCGAGTCTGTAAGGAGCATGAGCTATTGGTGCAGCTCCTGGTACAAGATCTATTTGAAATTCAACAGATCGATGTGGAGGTAGTCCCGGTAATTCTTTCGTAAATACATCGGGAAATTCTTTTGCGACGGGAACATCATTGATGCTCTTTTCTTCAGTTTGTACTTTCTCGACGTGTGCTAGAACATCATAGCAACCTTTTCTTATTAGTTTTTGTGCCTTCAAATTACTAATAAGATGTAGCTTCGTGTTGCCCTTTTCTCCGTACACCATTAAGCGTTCTCCTTCTTCTCGTACAATGTGAATTGTATTTTTGTAACATACGATCTCTGCTTTCATCTCCTTCAGCTAGTCCATGCCAACTACTACATCAAAACTCCCTAACTCTACTGGTATCAAATCAATCTTAAATATTTCGTTACCCAGTTTATGTAGTGACCCGAACTTTTCCATGTTTATATATATTAATTGAGATTGATATTTACATGATTAAATGTTTCCAACATGTTAAGCAATCAAACTTGTTAAGACTTGATTAATTGAAATAGGTTTCATATAGACAATTGACCACCCAAGTTGACCGGTGATTCACGAACGTTAAAACTTGTAAAAACTATATGATGACATATATATGGTTATATATATAGTTAACATGATATTATGATAAGTAAACATATCATTAATTATATTAACAATGAACTACATATGTAAAAACAAGACTACTAACTTAATGATTTTGAAACGAGACATATATGTAACGATTATCGTTGTAACGACATTTAATGTATATATATATCATATTAAGAGATATTCGTACATCATAATATCATGATAATATAATAATTTAAAATCTCTTTTGATATTATAAACATTGGGTTAACAACATTTAACAAGATCGTTAACCTAAAGGTTTCAAAACAACATTTACATGTAACGACTAACGATGACTTAACGACTCAGTTAAAATGTATATATATGTAGTGTTTTAATATGTATTCATACACTTTTGAAAGACTTCAAGACACTTATCAAAATACTTCTACTTAACAAAAATGCTTACAATTACATCCTCGTTCAGTTTCATCAACAATTCTACTCGTATGCACCCGTATTCGTACTCGTACAATACACAGCTTTTAGATGTATGTACTATTGGTATATACACTCCAATGATCAGCTCTTAGCAGCCCATGTGAGTCACCTAACACATGTGGGAACCATCATTTGGCAACTAGCAAGAAATATCTCATAAAATTACAAAAATATGAGTAATCATTCATGACTTATTTACATGAAAATAAAATAACATATCCTTTATATCTAATCCATACACCAACGACCAAAAACACCTACAAACACTTTCATTCTTCAATTTTCTTCATCTAATTGATCTCTCTCAAGTTCTATCTTCAAGTTCTAAGTGTTCTTCATAAATTCCAAAAGTTCTAGTTACATAAAATCAAGAATACTTTCAAGTTTGCTAGCTCACTTCCAATCTTGTAAGGTGATCATCCAACCTCAAGAAATCTTTGTTTCTTACAGTAGGTAATCATTCTAATACAAGGTAATAATCATATTCAAACTTTGATTCAATTTCTATAACTATAACAATCTTATTTCAAGTGATGATCTTACTTGAACTTGTTTTCGTGTCATGATTCTGCTTCAAGAACTTCGAGCCATCCAAGGATCCGTTGAAGCTAGATCCATTTTTCTCTTTTCCAGTAGGTTTATCCAAGGAACTTAAGGTAGTAATGATGTTCATAACATCATTCGATTCATACATATAAAGCTATCTTATTCGAAGGTTTAAACTTGTAATCACTAGAACATAGTTTAGTTAATTCTAAACTTGTTCGCAAACAAAAGTTAATCCTTCTAACTTGACTTTTAAAATCAACTAAACACATGTTCTATATCTATATGATATGCTAACTTAATGATTTAAAACCTGGAAACACGAAAAACACCGTAAAACCGGATTTACGCCGTCGTAGTAACACCGCGGGCTGTTTTGGGTTAGTTAATTAAAAACTATGATAAACTTTGATTTAAAAGTTGTTATTCTGAGAAAATGATTTTTATTATGAACATGAAACTATATCCAAAAATTATGGTTAAACTCAAAGTGGAAGTATGTTTTCTAAAATGGTCATCTAGACGTCGTTCTTTCGACTGAAATGACTACCTTTACAAAAATGACTTGTAACTTATTTTTCTGACTATAAACCTATACTTTTTCTATTTAGATTCATAAAATAGAGTTCAATATGAAACCATAGCAATTTGATTCACTCAAAACGGATTTAAAATGAAGAAGTTATGGGTAAAACAAGATTGGATAATTTTTCTCATTTTAGCTACGTGAAAATTGGTAACAAATCTATTCCAACCATAACTTAATCAACTTGTATTGTATATTATGTAATCTTGAGATACCATAGACACGTATACAATGTTTCGACCTATCATGTCGACACATCTATATATATTTCGGAACAACCATAGACACTCTATATGTGAATGTTGGAGTTAGCTATACAGGGTTGAGGTTGATTCCAAAATATATATAGCTTGAGTTGTGATCAATACTGAGATACGTATACACTGGGTCGTGGATTGATTCAAGATAATATTTATCGATTTATTTCTGTACATCTAACTGTGGACAACTAGTTGTAGGTTACTAACGAGGACAGCTGACTTAATAAACTTAAAACATCAAAATATATTAAAAGTGTTGTAAATATATTTTGAACATACTTTGATATATATGTATATATTGATATAGGTTCGTGAATCAACCAGTGGCCAAGTCTTACTTCCCGACGAAGTAAAATCTGTGAAAGTGAGTTATAGTCCCACTTTTAAAATCTAATATTTTTGGGATGAGAATACATGCAGGTTTTATAAATGATTTACAAAATAGACACAAGTACGTGAAACTACATTCTATGGTTGAATTATCGAAATCGAATATGCCCCTTTTTATTAAGTCTGGTAATCTAAGAATTAGGGAACAGACACCCTAATTGACGCGAATCCTAAAGATAGATCTATTGGGCCTAACAAACCCCATCCAAAGTACCGGATGCTTTAGTACTTCGAAATTTATATCATATCCGAAGGGTGTCCCGGAATGATGGGGATATTCTTATATATGCATCTTGTTAATGTCGGTTACCAGGTGTTCACCATATGAATGATTTTTATCTCTATGTATGGGATGTGTATTGAAATATGAAATCTTGTGGTCTATTGTTACGATTTGATATATATAGGTTAAACCTATAACTCACCAACATTTTTGTTGACGTTTAAAGCATGTTTATTCTCAGGTGAATATTAAGAGCTTCCGCTGTTGCATACTAAAATAAGGACAAGATTTGGAGTCCATGTTTGTATGATATTGTGTAAAAACTGCATTCAAGAAACTGATTTCGATGTAACATATTTGTATTGTAAACCATTATGTAATGGTCGTGTGTAAACAGGATATTTTAGATTATCATTATTTGATAATCTACGTAAAGCTTTTTAAACCTTTATTTATGAAATAAAGGTTATGGTTTGTTTTAAAAATGAATGCAGTCTTTGAAAAACATCTCATATAGAGGTCAAAACCTCGCAACGAAATCAATTAATATGGAACGTTTTTAATCAATAAGAACGGGACATTTCAGTTGGTATCAGAGCGTTGGTCTTAGAGAACCAGAATTTTGCATTAGTGTGTCTTATCGAGTTTGTTAGGATGCATTAGTGAGTCTGGACTTCGACCGTGTTTACTTGAAAAATGATTGCTTAACAAATTTTGTTGGAAACTATATATTTTTAACATGTGAATATTATGTGATATATTAATCTCTTAACGCGTTTGATATTATGTGATAGATGTCTACCTCTAGAACAAGTCCCATTGACTCACCTAATAATAATGAAGAGTCAAATGTAAATTGGAATGATTCGTGGACTGATTCACAAGTTCCCGAAGAGGAACCGGAAGAAGAGTCGGAACCGGAAGAAGAATCGGAACCGGAAGAAGAATCGGAACCGGAAGAAGAAATAGAACCGGTGGGGGAAATAATAAAACGGTTAAGTAAAAGAGAATCCTCAACCAACCGACCAAGGTTAATTATGGTCAATGGTGTTTCCGCCAAGGAAGCAAAATATTGGGAGGATTACCAATTCTCCGATGAATCGGATTCCGACGAGAATTCCGATGATGTTATAGAAATTACCCCAACTGAATTTAAAAAGGCAAAAGAAAATAATAAGGGAAAGGGCATAAAAATAGTGAAATCTAATTCCAACCCCGATGAACTTTATATGTATCGTCAACCCCCGAAGTCCTTAAGTTGTAACAATGACCCGGGAACCTCTAAACCACCAGGTTTTTCTAAACCAATGTGGACAACGACAGCTCGTATTAGGGGAACATCATATATCCCTAGAAACTTGGCAAAACGAACCAAAACCGAAGAAGAAGAAACGAGCGAGTCGGAATAAGATAGTTGTATTCGTGTGGTGTAATATATGTAATATAGTGTTCTTATGCTTTATGATATATGTAAAAAATTGCTTGTATTAATAAGTATTTTTTTATGAATCTAACTCTTGTCTATTTTACAGTTTAAAAACACAAAATGGATAGACAACCCAATATTTTAAGAGACCTACCCGGAGACATGATTGATGAAATCTTGTCTAGAGTCGGCCAGAATTCCTCGGCACAACTATTTAAGGCGAGATCAGTTTGTAAGACATTCGAAGAACGTTCCAAGAATGTCTTGGTTTATAAGAGACTTTCGTTTGAAAGATGGGGGATATCACATTGGGAAACCCATAAGTTACGATGTGTTTACTTTGACGCATATATTGCGGGGAACCCAAATGCTATTTTACGCAACGGGTTAAGAAATTATTTTGACTCAATATATCCGAATATTGGACTTCGTGATTTAGAAAAAGCGGCTAACATGCAACATAAAGAAGCATGTTATGCTTACGGATTAGTAATGTTCGCTTCTCACCAAAGTGAGAACAAGAACATCGGGCTACAACTATTAAACAAAACGTTTCCACAAGTGACGGAGTCGGTAATTGGGGTAAGAAATGAGGTTTTTAGATTATTACGGGACTGTTGGACATTACGTAACCCTCGTCCCTTTGACGACGTTACAACACACTGTCTTATCAACGGCCATAACGGTTATGTTGCACAAGACCAAGGATGGGAAGTAGTCCTAGTAAAACCAGAATGCATGACTTGTTTCTGGACGTATGAATTACGTGTCTTTATTGCCTTTGCTGAACGACTTGTGTACTAGCTAGAATTATCTTCACAACTATCTTGTATCAAAGTTATTGTGTGCTATATTTCATGCTTTATGTAAAATAAGCGGTATTGTAAGTTTGTAAAATATTGTATAAAAGTTTGAACGCGAAATAATATTATAATCAGTTTTTCATATAGAATTGTAGTAGTTGAATTGTATATTAGCTACTAAGTATGAACTTAACGGGTAGGTACTACCCGAATTTAAACTTATAAAACGCTAATATGAAGAAAAAGCTTTTATAAATGAGTTCATATTATGCTACGAAATACTATTAACTACTCTTAATATTCTGTATGATTAACTTGTTCCATTTAACTATTTTGAAGGAAATGGCACCGACTACTCGACACACCGTGAATATGAATGAAGAGGAATTCCGTACTTTTCTAGCTTCAAACATAGCCGCAGTACAGGCTGCGCTACATACCAACAATAACCTTGGATCTAGCAGTACAGGAAATCGTGTAGGATGCACCTACAAAGAATTCACTGCCTGCAAACCTTTGGAATTTGATGGAACCGAAGGACCGATCGGATTGAAACGGTGGACCGAGAAGGTCGAATCGGTGTTTGCCATAAGTAAGTGTACTGAAGAGGACAAAGTAAAGTACGCTACGCATACCTTCACAGGTTCTGCGTTAACATGGTGGAATACCTATCTAGAGCAAGTGGGACAAGACGATGCGTACGCACTACCGTGGTCAGCATTCAAGCACTTGATGAACGAGAAGTACCGTCCCAGAACAGAGGTCAATAAGCTCAAGATAGAACTTAGAGGGTTACGAACCCAAGGATTTGATATTACCACGTACGAAAGACGATTCACAGAATTGTGCCTATTGTGTCCAGGAGCATTCGAAGATGAGGAAGAGAAGATCGACACGTTTGTGAAAGGATTACCGGAAAGAATCCAAGAAGATATAAGTTCACACGAGCCCGCCTCCATACAACAGGCATGTAGAATGGCTCACAAACTCGTGAACCAAATTGAAGAAAGAATTAAAGAACAGACTGCTGAAGAGGCCAATGTGAAGCAAGTCAAAAGAAAGTGGGAGGAAAACGGTGATAAGAATCACCAATACAACAACAACAGCAATTACAACAATAATCGCAACAATTATCCCAACAATCGCAACATCAATCGCAACTACAACAAACGGCCCAACAACAACAACAACAACAACAACAACAGCAACTACAACAATCATCCCAACAACAATAATAACCGCAACAACAACAACAATCAGAAGCAGCTATGCCAAAGGTGTGAAAAGAATCACTCGGGGTTCTGCACCAAATTTTGCAACAAGTGTAAAAGAAATGGTCATAGCGCGGCGAAGTGTGAGGTCTACGGACCAGGGGTTAATAGAACGAAAGGAACAAATGGTGTCGGAACGAGTAATGGCGGAGCAAGTAGTGTCGGAGCAAGTTATGCCAATGTAGTTTGTTATAAATGTGGAAAACCGGGCCACATTATTAGAAATTGCCCGAACCAGGAGAACACGAATGGACAAGGCCGTGGAAGAGTTTTCAATATTAATACGGCAGAGGCACAGGAAGACCCGGAGCTTGTTACGGGTACGTTTCTTATTGACAATAAATCTGCTTACGTTTTATCTGATTCGGGTGCGGATAGAAGCTATATGAGTAGAGATTTTTGTGCTAAATTAAGTTGTCCATTGACGCCTTTGGATAGTAAATTTTTACTCGAATTAGCAAATGGTAAATTAATTTCAGCAGATAATATATGTCGGAATCGAGAAATTAAACTGGTTAGCGAAACATTTAAGATTGATTTGATACCAGTAGAGTTAGGGAGTTTTGATGTGATAATCGGTATGGACTGGTTGAAAGAAGTGAAAGCGGGGATCGTTTGTTACAAAAATGCAATTCGCATTATACGAGAAAAAGGAAAACCCTTAATGGTGTACGGAGAAAAGGGCAACACGAAGCTACATCTTATTAGTAATTTGAAGGCACAAAAACTAATAAGAAAAGGTTGCTATGCTGTTCTAGCACACGTCGAGAAAGTACAAACTGAAGAAAAGAGCATCAATGATGTTCCCGTCGCAAAAGAATTTCCTGATGTATTTCCGAAAGAATTACCGGGATTACCCCCACATCGATCCGTTGAATTTCAAATAGATCTTGTACCAGGAGCTGCACCAATAGCCCGTGCTCCTTACAGACTCGCACCCAGCGAGATGAAAGAACTGCAAAGCCAATTACAAGAACTTTTAGAGCGTGGTTTCATTCGACCAAGCACATCACCGTGGGGAGCTCCTGTTTTGTTTGTCAAGAAGAAAGATGGTACATTCAGGTTGTGTATCGACTACCGAGAGTTGAACAAACTTACCATCAAGAACCGCTACCCACTACCGAGAATCGACGACTTATTTGATCAACTACAAGGCTCGTCTGTTTATTCAAAGATTGACTTACGTTCCGGGTATCATCAAATGCGGGTGAAAGAAGATGATATTCCAAAGACTGCTTTCAGAACACGTTACGGTCATTACGAGTTCATGGTCATGCCGTTTGGTTTAACTAATGCACCAGCTGTGTTCATGGATCTTATGAACCGAGTGTGTGGACCATACCTTGACAAGTTTGTCATTGTTTTCATTGATGACATACTTATTTACTCAAAGAATGACCAAGAACACGGTGAACATTTGAGAAAGGTGTTAGAAGTATTGAGGAAGGAAGAATTGTACGCTAAGTTTTCAAAGTGTGCATTTTGGTTAGAAGAAGTTCAATTCCTCGGTCACATAGTGAACAAAGAAGGTATTAAGGTGGATCCAGCAAAGATAGAAACTGTTGAAAAGTGGGAAACCCCGAAAACTCCGAAACACATACGCCAGTTTTTAGGACTAGCTGGTTACTACAGAAGGTTCATCCAAGACTTTTCCAGAATAGCAAAACCCTTGACTGCATTAACGCATAAAGGGAAGAAATTTGAATGGAATGATGAACAAGAGAAAGCGTTTCAGTTATTGAAGAAAAAGCTAACTACGGCACCTATATTGTCATTGCCTGAAGGGAATGATGATTTTGTGATTTATTGTGACGCATCAAAGCAAGGTCTTGGTTGTGTATTAATGCAACGAACGAAGGTGATTGCTTATGCGTCTAGACAATTGAAGATTCACGAACAAAATTATACGACGCATGATTTGGAATTAGGCGCGGTTATTTTTGCATTAAAGACTTGGAGGCACTACTTATATGGGGTCAAAAGTATTATATATACCGACCACAAAAGTCTTCAACACATATTTAATCAGAAACAACTGAATATGAGGCAGCGTAGGTGGATTGAATTATTGAATGATTACGACTTTGAGATTCGTTACCACCCGGGGAAGGCAAATGTGGTAGCCGATGCCTTGAGCAGGAAGGACAGAGAACCCATTCGAGTAAAATCTATGAATATAATGATTCGTAATAACCTTACTACTCAAATAAAGGAGGCGCAACAAGGAGTTTTAAAAGAGGGAAATTTAAAGGATGAAATACCCAAAGGATCGGAGAAGCATCTTAATATTCGGGAAGACGGAACCCGGTATAGGGCTGAAAGGATTTGGGTACCAAAATTTGGAGATATGAGAGAAATGGTACTTAGAGAAGCTCATAAAACCAGATACTCAATACATCCTGGAACGGGGAAGATGTACAAGGATCTCAAGAAACATTTTTGGTGGCCGGGTATGAAAGCCGATGTTGCTAAATACGTAGGAGAATGTTTGACGTGTTCTAAGGTCAAAGCTGAGCATCAGAAACCATCAGGTCTACTTCAACAACCCGAAATCCCAGAATGGAAATGGGAAAACATTACCATGGATTTCATCACTAAATTGCCAAGGACTGCAAGTGGTTTTGATACTATTTGGGTAATAGTTGATCGTCTCACCAAATCAGCACACTTCTTGCCAATAAGAGAAGATGACAAGATGGAGAAGTTAGCACGACTGTATTTGAAGGAAGTCATCTCCAGACATGGAATACCAATCTCTATTATCTCTGATAGGGATGGCAGATTTATTTCAAGATTCTGGCAGACATTACAGCAAGCATTAGGAACTCGTCTAGACATGAGTACTGCCTATCATCCACAAACTGATGGGCAGAGCGAAAGGACGATACAAACGCTTGAAGACATGCTACGAGCATGCGTTATTGATTTCGGAAACAGTTGGGATCGACATCTACCGTTAGCAGAATTTTCCTACAACAACAGCTACCATTCAAGCATTGAGATGGCGCCGTTTGAAGCACTTTATGGTAGAAAGTGCAGGTCTCCGATTTGTTGGAGTGAAGTGGGGGATAGACAGATTACGGGTCCGGAGATTATACAAGAAACTACCGAGAAGATCATCCAAATTCAACAACGGTTGAAAACCGCCCAAAGTCGACAAAAGAGCTACGCTGACATTAAAAGAAAAGATATAGAATTTGAAATTGGAGAGATGGTCATGCTTAAAGTTGCACCTTGGAAAGGCGTTGTTCGATTTGGTAAACGAGGGAAATTAAATCCAAGGTATATTGGACCATTCAAGATTATTGATCGTGTCGGACCAGTAGCTTACCGACTTGAGTTACCTCAACAACTCGCGGCTGTACATAACACTTTCCACGTCTCGAATTTGAAGAAATGTTTTGCTAAAGAAGATCTCACTATTCCGTTAGATGAAATCCAAATCAACGAAAAACTTCAATTCATCGAAGAACCCGTCGAAATAATGGATCGTGAGGTTAAAAGACTTAAGCAAAACAAGATACCAATTGTTAAGGTTCGATGGAATGCTCGTAGAGGACCCGAGTTCACCTGGGAGCGTGAAGATCAGATGAAGAAGAAATACCCGCATCTATTTCCAGAAGATTCGTCAACACCTTCAACAGCTTAAAATTTCGGGACGAAATTTATTTAACGGGTAGGTACTGTAGTGACCCGAACTTTTCCATGTTTATATATATTAATTGAGATTGATATTTACATGATTAAATGTTTCCAACATGTTAAGCAATCAAACTTGTTAAGACTTGATTAATTGAAATAGGTTTCATATAGACAATTGACCACCCAAGTTGACCGGTGATTCACGAACGTTAAAACTTGTAAAAACTATATGATGACATATATATGGTTATATATATAGTTAACATGATATTATGATAAGTAAACATATCATTAATTATATTAACAATGAACTACATATGTAAAAACAAGACTACTAACTTAATGATTTTGAAACGAGACATATATGTAACGATTATCGTTGTAACGACATTTAATGTATATATATCATATTAAGAGATATTCGTACATCATAATATCATGATAATATAATAATTTAAAATCTCTTTTGATATTATAAACATTGGGTTAACAACATTTAACAAGATCGTTAACCTAAAGGTTTCAAAACAACATTTACATGTAACGACTAACGATGACTTAACGACTCAGTTAAAATGTATATATATGTAGTTTTTTAATATGTATTCATACACTTTTGAAAGACTTCAAGACACTTATCAAAATACTTCTACTTAACAAAAATGCTTACAATTACATCCTCGTTCAGTTTCATCAACAATTCTACTCGTATGCACCCGTATTCGTACTCGTACAATACACAGCTTTTAGATGTATGTACTATTGGTATATACACTCCAATGATCAGCTCTTAGCAGCCCATGTGAGTCACCTAACACATGTGGGAACCATCATTTGGCAACTAGCAAGAAATATCTCATAAAATTACAAAAATATGAGTAATCATTCATGACTTATTTACATGAAAATAAAATAACATATCCTTTATATCTAATCCATACACCAACGACCAAAAACACCTACAAACACTTTCATTCTTCAATTTTCTTCATCTAATTGATCTCTCTCAAGTTCTATCTTCAAGTTCTAAGTGTTCTTCATAAATTCCAAAAGTTCTAGTTACATAAAATCAAGAATACTTTCAAGTTTGCTAGCTCACTTCCAATCTTGTAAGGTGATCATCCAACCTCAAGAAATCTTTGTTTCTTACAGTAGGTTATCATTCTAATACAAGGTAATAATCATATTCAAACTTTGATTCAATTTCTATAACTATAACAATCTTATTTCAAGTGATGATCTTACTTGAACTTGTTTTCGTGTCATGATTCTGCTTCAAGAACTTCGAGCCATCCAAGGATCCGTTGAAGCTAGATCCATTTTTCTCTTTTCCAGTAGGTTTATCCAAGGAACTTAAGGTAGTAATGATGTTCATAACATCATTCGATTCATACATATAAAGCTATCTTATTCGAAGGTTTAAACTTGTAATCACTAGAACATAGTTTAGTTAATTCTAAACTTGTTCGCAAACAAAAGTTAATCCTTCTAACTTGACTTTTAAAATCAACTAAACACATGTTCTATATCTATATGATATGCTAACTTAATGATTTAAAACCTGGAAACACGAAAAACACCGTAAAACCGGATTTACGCCGTCGTAGTAACACCGCGGGCTGTTTTGGGTTAGTTAATTAAAAACTATGATAAACTTTGATTTAAAAGTTGTTATTTTGAGAAAATGATTTTTATTATGAACATGAAACTATATCCAAAAATTATGGTTAAACTCAAAGTGGAAGTATGTTTTCTAAAATGGTCATCTAGACGTCGTTCTTTCGATTGAAATGACTACCTTTACAAAAATGACTTGTAACTTATTTTTCCGACTATAAACCTATACTTTTTCTATTTAGATTCATAAAATAGAGTTCAATATGAAACCATAGCAATTTGATTCACTCAAAACGGATTTAAAATGAAGAAGTTATGGGTAAAACAAGATTGGATAATTTTTCTCATTTTAGCTCCGTGAAAATTGGTAACAAATCTATTCCAACCATAACTTAATCAACTTGTATTGTATATTATGTAATCTTGAGATACCATAGACACGTATACAATGTTTTGACCTATCATGTCGACACATCTATATATATTTCGGAACAACCATAGACACTCTATATGTGAATGTTGGAGTTAGCTATACAGGGTTGAGGTTGATTCCAAAATATATATAGCTTGAGTTGTGATCAATACTGAGATACGTATACACTGGGTCGTGGATTGATTCAAGATAATATTTATCGATTTATTTCTGTACATCTAACTGTGGACAACTAGTTGTAGGTTACTAACGAGGACAGCTGACTTAATAAACTTAAAACATCAAAATATATTAAAAGTGTTGTAAATATATTTTGAACATACTTTGATATATATGTATATATTGATATAGGATCGTGAATCAACCAGTGGCCAAGTCTTACTTCCCGACGAAGTAAAATCTGTGAAAGTGAGTTATAGTCCCACTTTTAAAATCTAATATTTTTGGGATGAGAATACATGCAGGTTTTATAAATGATTTACAAAATAGACACAAGTACGTGAAACTACATTCTATGGTTGAATTATCGAAATCGAATATGCCCCTTTTTATTAAGTCTGGTAATCTAAGAATTAGGGAACAGACACCCTAATTGACGCGAATCCTAAAGATAGATCTATTGGGCCTAACAAACCCCATCCAAAGTACCGGATGCTTTAGTACTTCGAAATTTATATCATATCCGAAGGGTGTCCCGGAATGATGGAGATATTCTTATATATGCATCTTGTTAATGTCGGTTACCAGGTGTTCACCATATGAATGATTTTTATCTCTATGTATGGGATGTGTATTGAAATATGAAATCTTGTGGTCTATTGTTACGATTTGATATATATAGGTTAAACCTATAACTCACCAACATTTTTGTTGACGTTTAAAGCATGTTTATTCTCAGGTGAATATTAAGAGCTTCCGCTGTTGCATACTAAAATAAGGACAAGATTTGGAGTCCATGTTTGTATGATATTGTGTAAAAACTGCATTCAAGAAACTGATTTCGATGTAACATATTTGTATTGTAAACCATTATGTAATGGTCGTGTGTAAACAGGATATTTTAGATTATCATTATTTGATAATCTACGTAAAGCTTTTTAAACCTTTATTTATGAAATAAAGATTATGGTTTGTTTTAAAAATGAATGCAGTCTTTGAAAAACGTCTCATATAGAGGTCAAAACCTCGCAACGAAATCAATTAATATGGAACGTTTTTAATCAATAAGAACGGGACATTTCAGTTTAATTTCTCGATTCCGGCATATATAATCTGCTGAAATTAATTTACCGTTTGCTAATATTGAAAACTCTTTCGCGGCCTTGTCCATTCGTGTTCTCCTGGTTCGGGCAATTTCTAATAATGTGGCCCGGTTTTCCACATTTATAAAAAACTACATTGGCATAACTTGCTCCGACACTACCTGCTCCACCATTTCTCGTTCCGACACCATTTGTTCCTTTCGTTCAGTTAACCCCTGGTCGTTAGACCTCACACTTCGCCGCGCTATGGCCATTTCTTTTACACTTGTTGCAAAATTTGGTGCAGAACCCCGAGTGATACTTTTCAGACCTTTGGCATAGCTGCTTCAGATTGTTGTTGTTTTTGCGGTTTGTTATTGTTGTTGGGATGATTGTTGTAGTTGTTGTTATTGTTGTTGTTGTTGTTGTTGTTGTTGTTGTTGTTGTTGTTGTTGTTGTTGTTGTTGTTGTTGTTGTTGTTGTTGTTGTTGTTGCTGTTGTTGTTGTTGTTGCTGTTGTTGTTGTTGTTGTTATTGTTGTTGTTGTTGTTGTTGTTGTTGTTGTTGCTGTTGTTGCTGTTGTTGTTGTTGTTGTTGTTGTTGTTGTTGTTGTGCCGTTTGTTGTAGTTGCGATTGATGTTGCGATTGTTGGGATAGTTATTGTTGTTTTGGTGACTCTTATCACCGTTTTTCTCCTACTTTCTTTCGACTAACTTCACGTTGGCCTCTTCGGCCGCCTGTTCTTTAATTCTTCCCTCAATCTAGTTCACTAGTTTGTGAGCCATTCTACATGCTTTTTGTATGGAGGCAGGCTCGTGTGAACTTATATCTTCTTGGATTCTCTCCGGTAACCCTTTCACAAACGCGTCGATCTTCTCTTCCTCATCTTCGAACGCTCTCGGACACAATAGGCACAATTCTGTGAATCGTCTTTCGTACGAAGTAATATCGAATCCCTGTGTTCGTAACCCTCTAAGTTCTGACTTGAGCTTATTGACCTCGGTTCTGGGATGGTACTTCTCGTTCATCAAGTGCTTGAATGCTGACCACGGTAGCGCGTAAGCAGCATCTTGTCCCACTTGCTCTAGATAGGTATTCCACCATGTTAACATAATACATGTAAAGGTATGTGTAGCGTACTTCACTTTGTCTCCTTCAGTACACTTACTTATGGAAAACACCGATTCGACTTTCTCGGTCCACCGTTTCAATCTAATTGGTCCTTCGGTTCCATCAAATTCCAAAGGTTTACAGGCAGTGAATTCTTTGTAGGAGCATCCTACACGATTTCTTGCTCCGTTAGCTGCATTGCTAGATTCAGAGTTATTGTTGGTATGTAGCGCGGCCTGTACTGCGGCTATGTTTGAAGCAAGAAAGGCACAAAATTCCTCTTCGCTCATATTCAAGGTGTGTCGAGTAGTCGGTGCCATTTCCTTCAAAATAGTCAAATGAAACAATTTAATTATACAGAATATTAAGAGTAGTCAATAGTATCTCGTAGCATAATATGAACTCATTTATAAAAGCTTTTTCTTCATATTAGCGTTTTATAATTTTAAATTCGGGTACTACCTACCCGTTAAGTTCATACTTAGTAGCTAATATACAATTCAACTACTACAATTCCATATGAAAAACTGATTATAATAATATATCACATACAAATATTCTTCAAACTTACAACTTCGCTATATTACATATAACATGAAATATAGTACACTATGATACAGGACAGTTTTGAAGATAAATCTAGTTAATACGCAAGTTGTTCAGCAAAGAAAATAAAGACACGTAATTCATAAGTCCAGAAACAAGTCATGCATTCTGGTTTTACTAAGACGACTTCCCATCCTTGGTCTTGTGGAAAATAACCGTTATGACCATTATCTAGGCAGCATGTTGTAATGTCGTCAAAAGGACGAGGGTTTCGTTATGTCCAACAGCCTCGTAATAATCTAAAAACCTTGTTTCTCACCCCAACTACTGAATCCGTCACTTGTGGGAAGGTTTTATTTAAAAGTTGCAATCCGATGTTCTTTTTCTCACTTTGGTAAGAAGCGAACATCACTAACCCGTAAGCATAACATGCTTCTTTATGTTGCATGTTAGAAGCTCTTTCTAATTCACGAAATCCTATGTTGGGATATGTTGAGTCAAAATAGGTTCTTAACCCGTAGCGTAAAATTGCATTTGGGTTCCCCGCATTTAACGCTTTAAAGAAAACACGGCGTAACTTACGGTCTCCCCAATGTGATACCACCTATCAAAGGAAAGCCTTTTATAAACTAAGGCATTTCTGGAAAGTCTTTCAAATGTTTGACAAGTTAATTTCGCCATAACTAAATGTGCTGATGAATTCTGACCGACTCTAGACAAGATTTTCTCAATCATATCCTCTGGTTGGTCTTCTAAAATATTCGGTTGTCTACCCTTAACGTCCATTTTGTTTTTATACTGTAAAATAGACAAGGATTAGATTTGTAAAAGATAATTAACAAAAAATACAAGCAATTTTTACATAGAACATAAAAGTACAAGCATACTACAATACATATAATACACAACATGATTACAACCTTCTAATCTGAATCAATGGTTTCTTCTTCTTCGGACTTGGTTCGTTTTCCTAATTTTCTAGGAATATATGGTGTTCCACTAATACGAGCCGTCGTTTTCCATAATGGTTTAGAAAAACCTGGTGGTTTAGAGGTTCCCGGGTCATTGTTACATTTTAGGAAATACGGATGTTGTCGATACATATAAAGTTCATCGGGGTTGGAATCGGGTTTCTCTATTTTTATACCTTTTCCCTTATTATTTTCTTTCGGTTTATTAAATTGGGTCAAGGTAATTTCTATAACATCATCGGAATCCTCATCGGGATCCGATTCATCAGAAAATTGGTAATCTTCCCAATATTTTGCTTCCTCGGCGGAAACACCATTGACCATTATTAACTTTGGTCCGTTGGTTGAGGATTTTCTTTATTTAATTGATTTACTATAGGTATCAATATTTCTTCCTCCGGAACCTCTTCTTCTTCTGGTTCCTCCTCTTCCGATTCATCCTCTTCTGGTTCCTCTTCTTCCAGTTCCTCCTCTTTCGGTTCCTCCTCTTTCAGTTCCTCTTCGGGAATTTGTGAATCTTCCCAAAATATATTCGACTCTTCATTATTATTAGGTGAATCAATGAGATTTGTACTAGAGGTAGACATCTATCACACAATATCAAACACGTTAAGAGATTAATATATCACATAATATTTACATGTTAATAATATATAGTTTCCAACAAAAAAATGTTAAGCAATCGTTTTTGAAGAAAAACACGGTCGAAGTCCAGACTCACTAATGCATCCTAACAAACTCGGTAAGATACACTAATGCAATTTTTTGGTTCTCTAAGACCAACGCTCGGATACCAACTGAAATGTCCCGTTCATATTGATTATAAACGTTCCATATTAATTGATTTCGTCGGGAGGTTTTGACCTCTATATGAGACGTTTTTCAAAGACTGCATTCATTTTTAAAACAACCATAACATTTATTTTATCGATAAAGGTTTAAAAGCATTAAGTAGATTATCAAATAATGATAATCTAAAATATACCGTTTACACACGACCATTACATAATGGTTTACAATAAGAATATATTACATCAAAAATAAGTTTCTTGAATGCAGTTTTTACATAATATCATACAAGCATGGACTCCAAATCTTGTCCTTATTTTAGTATGCAACAGCAGAAGCTCTTAATAATCACATGAGAATAAACATGCTTAAAACGTCAACAAAAATGTTGGTGAGTTATAGGTTTAACCTATATATTATCAAATCATAATAATAGACCACAAGATTTCATATTTCAATATACATCCCATACATAGAGATAAAAATCATTCATATGGTGAACACCTGGTAACCGACATTAACAAGATGCATATATAAGAATATCCCCATCATTCCGGGACACCCTTCGGATATGATATAAATTTCGAAGTACTAAAGCATCCGGTACTTTGGATGGGGTTTGTTAGGCCCAATAGATCTATCTTTAGGATTCGCGTCAATTAGGGTGTCTGTTCCCTAATTCTTAGATTACCAGACTTAATAAAAATGGACATATTCGATTTCGATAATTCAACCATAGAATGTAGTTTCACGTACTTGTGTCTATTTTGTAAATCATTTATAAAACCTGCATGTATTCTCATCCCAAAAATATTAGATTTTAAAAGTGGGACTATAACTCACTTTCACAGATTTTTACTTCGTCGGGAAGTAAGACTTGGCCACTGGTCGATTCACGAACCTATAACAAATATGTACATATATATCAAAGTATGTTCAAAATATATTTACAACATTTTTAATACGTTTTACTGTTTTAAGTTTATTAAGTCAGCTGTCCTTGTTAGTAACCTACAACTAGTTTTCCATAATTAGATGTACAGAAATAAATCGATATATATTATCTTGAATCAATCCATGACCCAGTGTATACACGTCTCAGGCTTGATCACAACTCAAACTATATATATTTTTGGAATCAACCTCAACCCTGTATAGCTAACTCCAACATTACTGTATATATAGAGTGTCTATGGTTGTTCCAAATAATATATATAGATGGGTCGATATGATATGTTAAAACATTTGCATACGTGTCTATGGTATCCCAAGATTATATAATATATTAGAATACATGTATAATACAATATAAGTTAGCTAGGATATGATTAATATAGATTTGTTACCAATTTTCACGTAGTTACAACAAGCAAAAATAACCAATCTTGTTTTACCCATAACTTCTTCATTTTAAATCCGTTTTGAGTGAATCAAATTGCTATGGTTTCATATTGAACTTAAATTTATGAATCTATACAGAAAAAGTATAAGTTTATAGTCGGAATTATAGGTTACAAGTCATTTTTGTAAAGGTAGTCATTTCAGTCGAAAGAACGACGTCTAGATGACCATTTTGGAAAACATACTTCCACTTTGAGTTTAACCATGATTTTTGGATATAGTTTCATGTTCATAAGAAAAATCATTTTCCCAGAAGAACAACTTTTAAATCAAAGTTTATCATAGTTTTTAATTATCCAA
Organism: Rutidosis leptorrhynchoides; assembly: GCF_046630445.1. Taxonomy (NCBI): domain Eukaryota; kingdom Viridiplantae; phylum Streptophyta; class Magnoliopsida; order Asterales; family Asteraceae; genus Rutidosis; species Rutidosis leptorrhynchoides. Next base: position 438,925,416 of record NC_092336.1, read on the forward strand.
ACCAAAACAGCCCCCGGTTTCACTACGACGGCGTATATCCGATTTTATGGTGTTCATCTTGTTTCCAGGTTTTAAATCATTAAGTTAGCATATCATATAGATATATAACATGTATTTAGTTGATTTTAAAAGTCAAGTTAGAAGGATTAACTTTTGTTTGCGAACAAGTTTAGAATTAACTAAACTATGTTCTAGTGATTACAAGTTTAAACCTTCGAATAAGATAGCTTTATATGTATGAATCGAATGATGTTATGAACATCATTACTACCTCAAGTTTTCTGAATAAAACCACTGGAAATGAGAAAAATGGATCTAGCTTCAAAGGATCCTTGGATGGCTTGAAAGTTCTTGAAACTGAATCATGACACGAAAACAGTTCAAGTAAGATTTTCACTCGAAATAAGATTGTTATAGTTGTAGAAATTGAATCAAAGTTTGAATATGAATATTACCTTGAATTAGAAATATAACCTACTATAAATAACAAAGGTTCCTTGATCTTTGATGATTACTTGGAATGGATTAGAAAGCTTGGAAGTAGACTTGCAAACTTGGAAGTATTTTTGATTTTTATGAAACTATACTTATGGAATTTATGAAGAACACTTAGAACTTGAAGATAGAACTTGAGAGAGATCACTTAGATGAAGAAAATTGAAGAATGAAAGTGTTTGTAGGTGTTTTTGGTCGTTGGTATATGGATTAGATATAAAGGATGTGTAATGTTGTTTTCATGTAAATAAGTCATGAATGATTACTCATATTTTTGTAATTTTATGAGATATTTTATGCTAGTTGCCAAATGATGGTTCCCACATGTGTTAGGTGACTCACATGGGCTGATAAGAGCTTATCATTGGAGTGTATATACCAATAGTACATACATCTAAAAGCTGTGTATTGTACGAGTACGAATACGGGTGCATACGAGTAGAATTGTTGATGAAACTGAACGAGGATGTAATTGTAAGCATTTTTGTTAAGTAGAAGTATTTTGATATGTGTCTTGAAGTCTTTAAAAAGTGTAGGAATACATATCAAAACACAACATGTATATACATTCTAATGGAGTCGTTAAGTCTTCGTTAGTCGTTACATGTAAGTATTGTTTTGAAACCTTTAAGTTAACGATCTCAATTATTGTTGTTAATCCAATGTTTATTATATCAAATAAGATGTTAAATTATTATATTATCATGATATTATGATGTATGAATATCTCTTAATATGATATATACATTAAAATATCGTTACAACGATAATCGTTACATATAAGTCTCGTTTCGTAATTCTTGGGTTAGTAGTCTTGTGTTTACATATGTAGTTCATTGTTAACACACTTAATGATATATTAAAATATCATTTTATCATGTTAAATATAGTGTATCAATATCTTAATATGATACATATGTATTTAGTAGACGTTATCATAACGATAATCGTTATATATATCATTTCGAGTTTCTTAACTTAGTAATCTCATTTCTTATGTATATCACACATTGTTAATATACTTAGTGTGATACTTACTCATCATAATCTTATGTCAACCATATATATATATGTCTATATATACCACAACATGTAGTTTTTACAATTTTGTAACGTTCGTGAATCGCCGGTCAACATGGGTGATCAATTGTCTATATGAAACTTATTTCATTTAATCAAGTCTTAACAAGTTTGATTGCTTAACACGTTGGGAACATTTAGTCATGTAAATATCAATCTTAATTAATATATATAAACATGGAAAAGTTCGGGTCACTACAAAAGGTTGGTGAGTTCATTAGTTTATCATCAATAATCATTTCCATCATTTTAATAGACCACAGGATTTTCATTTCCATTTCTCATAAATATACATCCCATACATAGAGATAAAAATCATTCATATAGATTGAACACCTGGTAACCGACCTTAACAAGATGCATATAGAATATCCCCATCATTCCGAGACTCCCTTCGGACATGATAAAATCGAAGTACTAAAGCAGTTCAAATTCTCTGACTGGGGCTTGTTAGTGCCCATAGATCTATCTTTAGGATACGCGTCAATTAGAGGCCAGTTCCCTAATTCATAGATTACCAGACTAAAAAGGGGCATATTCGATTTTGATAATTCAACCATAGAATGTAGTTTCAGTTACTTGTGTCTATTTCATAAAACATTTATAAAAGCAACGCATGTATTCTCAGTCCTAAAAATATATATAGCAAAAGCATTTAAAAAACGAGCAAATGAAACTCACAATACGATATTTTGTAGTAAAAATATGCATGTAACGGCACTGAACAAGTGTAGGGTTGGCCTCGGATTCACGAACCTATATCATTTATATATATATCAACACATATAATGGTAATCGAACAAATTTACATATTATTAGTGATATAATTTTTATTTTAATGTTTCATTAATAAGCTCATTACATATATTTATATCTTTATATACTTTAACTTACTAATTAATATTTATTATAAAAATATTAGTATAGTTATGTGTTATGTTATAAATATATTTTAATATAGAAAATCTTTATTTGATATACTAATAATAAAAATGATAAAAATAATACTAATTATGATAAAAAATCATGATAATCCTAATAATAATGATAATTTTAATGATAATAAAATATTTATAATAATAGTTATAATATCTATAATAATAATGCTTTTACTTAATAATGATGATAATAATAATGATATTAATAATAATACTTATAATAATAATGATAATAATAATGATAATAATAGTACCAATAATAATAATAATAATAATAATAATAATAATAATAATAATAATAATAATAATAATAATAATAATAATAATAATAATAATAATAATAACAACAACAACAATCATAATGAGTAATAAGTAAACTACCTCAAAGAAGTAGCCCTTAAAAATACCCAAGTCCGGGTTTGTACTCGCGACATCCCGCTAACCCGATAACAACCTAATCCATTCCGCTGTTACTTATCATCTGAATTAATTTGTAACTTAAATATATTTAAACCATTAACTGTTTTTCTTCTCCTTCCTAATTTCATCACCATTTTCATAACATAATTCCATCATCATAATACATCACATTAACAATCTTCATAATCGTATTATCAAAACCTTCACTCGTTATCATCATGTACTTCATGATCATCATATGATCATCTCGTTACTAGCTTCTAGGATCGTCATTATCATATCATCTAATCATAAACATCACGATCTTTAAATGACATCAATTATCAACATCCTAACTTCCCTGCTTCATCATCATCGTCTCATTTTCATAACCATATCCGTGACCCATTACATAACAACACCATCATTTTATGTATATCATGTAATACCATCATCTATTAACATCTTTGGACATCATGATTAATACACGCATAATATCAAACTTATTTATTATTTCTATCATCAACCGTAACTATCGGCCCAATAATACCAATAGAGAATACGGCCTAACAATCTAAACTATCTAAGCCCATTAGCTTGTTCTCGGCCCAGTACAAAAACAGGAACTCAGCAGTCCAACTAGAAAGTCCAAATATAAATGTGGTTTTTGTGAATTCGGTTTGGTGACCCGATAGTGGACATATAAGATTTGATAAGTTGGCTTTTAGTTTAAATAAAGAAAAAGTAAACCGAATCAGCAAGTGGGAGGCTTAAAAAAATTTCGATGATGGAGATTAAATTCATTTGAACATGATTAATTAATCAACAACTCAAATATCTTTTGACAAGTGGGGTTATTTTGCTTATACTAGTCGGCCACCAAAAATAAGAAAAGGAAATGTGAAAAGTAAGTTAGAAAAGCTAATATCAGTCACATTCAAATGGAAACATGTACCAAAAACAGCTCGAACAATAGCAAAATATAAATCGATAATATGTGTAGCAGCATAGCAGCGAGTTTGCAGTTCGATGGTGTTCTAGTGTTGGTTTAATGGAGGTGATATATGAGTGTGGTGATATTTTGGACTTCGGTTTTGTTCGATATTAACAGAAACAACAGTAGCTGTAGCTGCAACTATGCATGCTTAGTAGTAGTAGAAACATACGAGCATTAAACTATGGTGGTTGTTTGTGGTGGATGATTTTGAATAGAAAAAGAAATAGAAAAATTGAAACACTGTAGCATCATCTTCCTCGTTTTATCAACCATATCGAATCATCAATTTACGTAGGTGAGTAGCAGTAGTTAACGAATGGCTCGATCAGAAACAATATAATAGTAGCTAAACAAGAAAACAATATAAAAAATGGTTCAAGTTTGATGATGATAATCAATTTTTGTGGATGGGTTGTTTGGTTCAAAACAGAAACATTGATATAGTGGTATGCAGAAGTAGTCAAGTGATCGAGCTTTTATTGTTTGATTGGAACTAGAAAATAATAAGAGGGTACGACAGTCATGACAAAGAAAAGAAAAATGTTAAAAGAGAGAGATTGAGGAAGGTGGTGGTGAAGGTGGGTTTGATCATGGGTGAGGGTGGTTTGTAAGTCGAATAAGTATATAGAAAAATGAAACAGGAAGTGGTTTATGGTTGTGATGATCGAGTGAAGAAGAAGGTGTGTTGCAAGAGGAAGAGAAAGTAGATGATGTTTGAGTGATACATGGTGATAGGGTGTGTGGTTTTTGATCATAAAAGGTGATGGTTTATTATGGTTGATGGATGCTCGTTTGATGATTGAGGGTTGTTCTTGCTCAACTATGATGAGAAGAATGATAAAGGGTGATATTTACTTTATGATTAAAACAGAAAGAAGATCGAGTACTAGGCCAGTTTGATTATGTACCAGTGAGGGTTTATATGTATATGTATATGTATAGTTTATGATTTAAAATATAAGTAAAACAAAAATGGTACTATGCATATGACTCATTATCTCAATGATTTAAAACGTGTGCAACAATAGTAATCCAACTACCATTTTGTATCATTCCTACCGACAGTTTTCACGGACTGTGTATCGTGCACTATTTGAAATTAGTGGCGGTTAAAAGTTTTCAGAAAAATCCCAAATTTTTAGATTAACTATATTTATTTATTTTGGTCATTATGGTATAAAATTCGATCCTTAATTTGTTAAATAAAATTTATATCAACTGTCCCTCTCAATTCTGGGTAAAATATAAAAAGTGTTAAAACTTAACAAATAGTTCCTAAATACAATTTTAATAAGCCTAAAATTTATAGAACTCATTTTCGTATCACTGTTTATTTTAAAATTACATAAGTTTGAATTTTACTTGCTTAATATCAATCGGAACATCAAACGAGTATTACAATTATTTAATATTTATTTTTAATATACTTTATTTATATATATAGATATATTTTAAATAATAATTATTATAATATCCTATTTTATATTTTATTAATTTTTAATAACAACAACATATAATACTTCAAATTATATTTTGAATTTTTATTTATATATACATACACACATATCTATTTACAATTAATTGTTCGTGAATCATCGAGAGCAGTCGAAGGTCAAATGAATATATGAATCAGTTCAAAATTTTTGAGATTTCAACATTACAGACTTTGCTTATCGTATCAGAAACATATAAAGATTAAGTTTAAATTTAGTCGAAAATTTTCGGGTTGTCACACTATCTACTATCAAGGTGTTATTTGCAGGTACCCTGGTTCCCTGCATATCATATTAAAAGAATTAATTGATGATGGGAACCCATGCCCGTACGGCAGTAGGTTGTCCATCAACACCCATAGCTTGAAATTCCATCTATTTCCCGTTTGAGTCAGGAGGTATCTCATCATTAGAAACCATAACCTTAGACAGTTTGGTAGGAAAAGTATTGCTCTTCTGTTGTCTCACATTCTGCTCAGCTTCTGTACGATTAACTTGTGGTCTGTTTTGGGAAAAGTATTTTCGACAACTAGCTGAACGTGCCTTTGGTTCAAAGTCTCTACCTTGATCACTTGACTCGGAAACTTTTGCCTCAGTATCCTTTTTAGGAACCTTACTCTTCACATGAGAAATTGACCTATTGAAATTCTTTCTCTTTGAATCTACATAGACAACATTTGTCGTATGTCTTCTAACAGGAATTTCATCATTTACAGGTGAACATGTTCTATGAGCATAAAATGATCTGTGATCACTATGTGTTAGGTCAATCTTCTGTCTTGTTGATCTGTATCTTCTAGGGCAATTAGCAGCAATGTGTCCAAACACACCACAACTAAAACATTGATGAAATTCTCTATATCCTCTATATGGAATTTGATTATTAGAATTTGAAGAGGAGGGGTCTTGTGTTCTTACAAACACATGAGAATCATTTGGTCTTTCTCTAGGTACAGGTTTAGGTGTAACAGATGGAACAGTTCTATTAGCAAACTTTGGATTTCTCAAAATTCGAACGGGTTCACTAGGTGTTATCACCCTTTTTTTTCTTAGAATTATCTCCTAGACCAGTTTTCTTATCTTCTTCATGAGCTAAAGCAACTTCAGCAGTGTCATCAGAAGTCGCATTCTCAGTTGAACTACACTTTTTGTTCTTTTCAACATAATCTTCATAACTAGGGGGTATACAGTCTTCTGGTCGACCGTCAACTATATTTGCATTAAGAAATTTGTTTTAAAACAGAGGAAATGCAGACTTATATCCAATACCCATACCCCTGGTGTAATTAATTACCACCATTAATGCATTCCATTATGACGCACTTGCCCAATATTTCATTTTAATTGAAATAGCTTCTAAATCAGCTTTAACACATTCAGTTTCTTTCTTTAATTCATTGATTGTGTCAACATGTTTAATTAAAGCTTGATTTATGTCAAAGTTATAACATTTAAGATCGTGAATTTGTTTTTTATAAACTTTAATCTGTTCTTTCAACTCGTTTTCAACCTTAGTGGTCACAAGGTTTGCTTGATACTTATCTCGCATCTCTGCATAGGACTTATTTAAATTATCTATCGTTGTTTTAAATTCAGTACATTTAACACATTCGATGAGTGTATCAGTAGATGGATCAGAAGATACCTCTTGAGCGCTATTTGATGAGGAAGTCTCAGCCATAAACGCAAAGTAGTTTGTCTTCTTCCCATCATCGAACTCATTTTCTGATTCTGAGGAGTCTGTAAGAAACACTGATGTATCATCATTTGCAATACCCTTTCCCAAATGAATCTGTTCAAGTTTATCCTAAATATCTTTCGCTCTTATCAACCCAGACACTTTTTCACGATCACTTTGCACTAAGCACTTTCTAAGTAAGTTCACTGCTTGCTCGTTCAATGCTTCAAAATCGATTTGATCATCTGTACTTTCTGCTTCTGAATCTGACCTCATATCTGATTCATCAACTTCTGAACTTAGACTTTCAAGATCTGAACCTTCACCCATAAGAACTAACATCTCCAGCTCTACAGCAATCATTCTACCCCATTCATCAAGTTCTCTATCAGCATCAAACAATATTTCTCCAGTTTGATCCTCCTCTAGATTACTATTTTCAAAAACTGAGGTATCACTATAAGTAGTTTTCCAACTATTAAAGAAGTAGTCTTCTGATGATGTAGGTGAAACGCTTCCTGATTCAGGTGTTCGAGGAACAGAATCACGTGCTTTCTTGAATTTATCTTTCACCTTTTTCTGAATCTTATCTTTCTAATGGTTCGAGATATATCTTCAGCTCTATCAGCACGAGCAGTTAACTTCTCAATTATACTTTGATCAGAAACACAGTCTGTTTCAACTTCAGTGATCTTTACCATGTTGGCTTTAGGTTGTTGTTCATTCACATTCAATTTAATTGATCAATCATCATCATCTCCATGAATGACAACTAGAGCTTTGTTAAGACTTTCAGTTGTTTCCACATCACTTCCCTTGTCAGTGATGTATATCTCACACTTTGTTGATTGACTCTGGGAACTACTACAATTATAGTTCTGATTCCTTAAAGGATTGTGATTACCCTGCTTCTTCTGTTTAGTACATTGTCTTAAAAAATGACCTAATTCTCCACAGTTGTAACAAGTAACACAATTCATATTAAAACCTAGTTTTGTATCCTTGGTCAGACTGATTGGTTTCCCAGTTTGCTCTTCGTAATCTCTAGCTCTTCTCACAAGATTTGCCATACCCCACATTATATCCATCTTTTCTGCTTCATCCTTATCAAGTTGTTGATAATATTCTGTTGTTATATGAATATTACCCACACGACCATCAAGATAATTATCATAAGAATTCACAAGATGTCATAACCCGTCCTTAACCATAAGAACGTGTTAGATAACGTATGATTTCATTGCGAGGTATTGACCTCTATATGCGACATTTTTTAAAAAGGAAAACTGCATATATTATACATTACAAACCAAACCATTATTTTTGTTACAAGCTTTAGACAATAAAAAAATGATTATCGTTTAACGATAATCTTCGACTTACAAACTTTACAAATGATAATAACAACACGATTTCTAGCATATTTTACAACACACGTCCTCGGATATGCAGTTTTATTTTTGACACAAATATGAGTACGCATGATCCTGCTTAGATTCAACATAATGCAGCGGAAGCTTTAATTATCACCTGAGAATAAACATGTTTAAAAACGTCAACATAAAGTTGGTGAGATATAGGTTTAGTGCGCAGCAATATATATATATAGACCACAAGATTTCGTATATAAACATTTCAATAAAAATATTCTAAGTGGTTGAGCACTTGGTAACCATACTTAACATTTTCACGTCGCATATTCCCTTTAATATGAAATCTTACTACACCGTACCAAGTGTAGTCACAAAACGAAGTACTGTGCAACCGTTGAATACTGGTCGTCCAGTCCGGTTGGGGTTGTCAGGCCCGATAGATCTATCAACAGGATTCGCGTTTACAATACCGCTGTAAATATTAGTTACCAAGCTACAGGGAAGTATGCCAGTGGTACAACTCAACGTAGAACATATTTTTCAGTTACTTGTGTCCATATCGTAAAACATAAAATACATGTATTCTCATCCCGAAATATTTAGAGTTTAAAAGTGGGACTATATACTCACTCTTGTCTTGATGATATATATATTTTGACTCGGTCTTCCGGTTGATATCACAAACCTATCCATATATAATATATCAATATGTTTTCATTTTAAAACAAACGTTATATATATATATACTTGTTATACTTTTAATATTTTGAATATTTCCTTAGTCCGTAGTTAGCATTCCGATGTTAGTAATTCAATTTTTAATGGTTCATTTTTAGATGTTTAATATACCCGCAATAAACAAAACCCCCAACGAAATAAATAAAACCCCATCGTATATGTATTGGTCGAGATTAATCTTGACCCATGGTACCGGTGTTGTCAAATGACGTGTTGCGTACATAAAGTACCGGTGTTGTCAAATGACGTGTTGCGTACAATCATGGGATCTTATGATTAATCTTCTCGTGTTGTTTACGGGTGATCCTGAACCATATAAAATTGAATTATAAGTACATATATATAAAATATCATGTTATCTTAGAAATATGTGATTTATATCATTTTTTTCCAATTGATCCCGTAGTTGAAATGGTCTAGGATAACAAATTTTGTTTCGGTCATAGTTTCTTCGTTACAAATCCGTTTTCGTTGATTCAAATTGCCATCTTCTTGGATCGAGTTCTTCTTTAAGACTATGAACTGTAAATACCTTGGTTTGTATTCAAAATCATACGGCATAAGTGAAACATTAGTGAAACATATGAAGTTAAACATTTTTGTTACAACAAAATCATTTAATGACCATTTTTCTAAAAATACTTATACTTTGAAAAACCAAGTTTTACCTTGTTAAATTAGCATATATATAAGTTATATTACAGGTCTTGAAGTATTTTTAAAGTTAAGTTAGAAGGATCTATTTAGTTTGCAAACAAGTTTGAAAACATTCAAACTATGTTCTTGTTGTTAAACTTTTGTACCACAAAATAAGATAGCTATATATATATGAATCGAATAAGGTTATGAACATAGATTCTACCTCAAGTTCCTTGGATAAGTTTGCTGTAAAAGAGGAGTAAGAAGCTAGAATCAAAAGGGTGATAGAAGTGGATGAAAGATTGGAAGTAAGTTGGTGTTCTTGGAGGGTTTTCTTGAAGTATTTTTGTAAGAGTTTTCTTATGGTGTTTTAGTATGGTTTTTATGGCTAGATCTTCTTGGTTATTTGCTGGATTGTTATGGAGTTTAGAGAGTAAGAAAGAGTGTGTGTTTTTAGTTAAGAGATTGAAGTAAAAATGAATCAAAAATGATGATACATATATACTCCTAAAAATGTGATCTTTAAGGATAACATGACAAAATTCTAGTTTGTATTTTTGTAATTAGTCTTGCAATGATTCAAAAGTAATTACCTTATACATAAGGCATGAATAAGGGCTGGTTAGGTGGTGATTTGATGTGTATATACCAATAGTAAATACGTATAGAAGCTTGGTATGATACGAGTACAAATACTCTAGGTATACGTATAGAAATTTTGTGAAAAATGGAATGAGGATTCAAATATAGCTATCTTTTGTGAATACACTTATATGATTTTATGTATTTAAGTTCTTAAAAGTGATTAAATACATTACTTATACAATATATGTATAAACATTATATGTCTTAAGTATTTATGTCAAATAACGTTACGTATAGTTATCGTTTTGAAAACTTAAGTTAGTAGTTTCAAAATACACATATAACTTGTTGTTATTAATATAAAATGAGGTATTAAAACATTCCTTAATCATGTTAAATATGTATATATACATATATATACACAAACGTATAATTATCATATATTGTATGGTTCGTGATATCATCGGTCAAACTAGACGGTCAAACGTTGTGTAAAACTCTTTTCGGAAATATCAGTCTCGACAATTTGGATTGCTTATCATGTTGGCAAGGTTTAATTTATGTAAATATTAATCTTATAAGTATAGAATGATCGAAAAAGTGCGGGTCGTTACATTACCTCCCCGTTAAATAAATTTCGTCCCGAAATTTTAAAATTGTACCTATTTTGCGTCATCGAGAAACAAGTGTGGATACTTTTGCTTCATCTGATCCTCTCGTTCCCAAGTAAACTCGGGACCTCTTCTAGCATTCCAACGAACCTTAACAATCGGTATATTGCTCTGTTTGAGCTGTTTAACTTCACGGTCCATGATTTCGATTGGTTCTTCGACGAATTGTAGTTTCTCGTCGACATGGATTTCTTCAAGAGGAATGGTGAGGTCTTCCTTTGCAAGACACTTCTTCAGGTTTGAGACGTGAAAGGTATTATGTACTCCAGCGAGTTGTTGCGGTAACTCGAGCCGATAAGCTACCGGTCCAATGCGTTCGATGATCTTAAACGGGCCTACGTACCTTGGGTTTAGTTTACCCCTTTTGCCGAAACGTATCACACCTTTCCAAGGTGACACCTTTAGCATAACCATGTCCCCGACCTAAAACTCTAATGGTTTCCTTCGGACATCGGCGTAGCTCTTTTGGCGACTACGGGCTGTTTTTAATCTCTCCTTGATTTGCACTATCTTCTCAGTCGTTTCATGTATGATCTCGGGACCAGTTAAATGTCGATCTCCTACTTCATTCCAACAGATAGGAGATCTACACTTCCTTCCGTACAATGCTTCGAATGGCGCAGCTCCAATGCTCGCATGATAACTATTATTATACGAGAATTCTGCTAACGGTAGATATTTATCCCATCCGTTTCCAAAATCGATCACACATGCCCTGAGCATGTCTTCAAGAGTCTGAATTGTTCTTTCACTCTGCCCGTCGGTTTGCGGATGATATGCGGTACTCATATCTAAACGAGTTCCTAGTGCCTCCTGCAGTGATTGCCAGAACTTTGAGGTAAATCTACTATCACGATCGGATATAATGGAAATAGGTATTCCATGCCTTGAAACAACTTCTTTTATATACAATCGTAATAGTTTCTCCATTCTATCCGTTTCCTTTATAGGCAAGAAATGTGCAGACTTGGTGAGACGATCAACAATCACCCAAATGGTGTCGTATCCCCAGGCAGTTTTTGGTAACTTCGTGATGAAATCCATGGTAATACCGTCCCATTTCCATTCTGGAATTTCTGGTTGTTGAAGTAACCCTGACGGCTTCTGGTGTTCTGCTTTGACTTTGGAACAAGTTAAACATTCCCCAACATATGTTGCAACGTCTGTCTTCAAATTAGGCCACCAATAATGCGTCTTAAGATCTTGGTACATCTTTCCAACTCCAGGATGTATCGAATATCTTGTCTTATGTGCCTCGTTCAATATCAACTTCCTTAATCCACCCAACTTCGGTACCCAAATACGATTTGCAAAATATCGAATTCCATCTTCCCGTACAACGAGTTGCTTCTCATACTTCTTCATTATTTCATTTCCTTTATTTTCTTTAGTAAGTGCTTCTCGTTGAACTTCTTTGATTTGTGAGTTGAGATTTAGGCGAATTTTTATATTCATTGCTCGAACTCGAATTGGTTCTCGTTCCTTTCTGCTTAAAGCATCGGCCACCACGTTCGCCTTCCCGGGATGATAACGAATTTCACAATCATAGTCGTTTATTAACTCGACCCACCTACGTTGCCTCATGTTCAATTGTTTCTGATCAAAAATATGTTGAAGGCTTTTATGATCAGTAAACACAGTGAATTTAACCCCATACAAGTAGTGTCTCCACATCTTCAATGCAAACACGACTGCTCCCATTTCTAGATCATGCGTCGTATAATTTCGCTCGTGAATCTTCAATTGTCGGGATGCAAATGCAATAACTTTCTTTCGTTGCATAAGAACACAACCAAAACCTTGTCGCGAAGCGTCACAATATATTTCAAAATCATCGTTCCCTTCAGGTAACGATAAAATAGGCGCCGTAGTTAACTTCTTCTTCAGTAATTGAAATGCGTTCTCCTGCTCCGAGGTCCATTCGTATTTCTTCCCTTTTTGCGTTAATGCTGTCAACGGCTTAGCTATTCGGGAAAAATCTTGAATAAACCTTCTATAATAACCGGCTAAACCCAAAAATTGGCGTATCTGTGTTGGTGTCTTAGGAGTCTCCCATTTTTCAATAGCTTCAGTTTTTGCTGGATCAACCTGAATTCCTTCGCTATTAACAACGTGACCAAGAAATTGCACTTCTTTCAACCAGAAAGCACACTTAGAAAATTTAGCATATAGCTGTTCTTTTCTCAACAACTCCAATATCAACCTTAAATGCTCTTCATGCTCTTGCTCACTCTTGGAATAGATAAGAATATCATCAATGAAAACGATAACAAACTTATCTAAGTACGGACTACAAACTCGATTCATGAGGTCCATGAATACAGCTGGCGCATTCGTCAATCCAAACGGCATGACCAAAAATTCGTAATGACCATAACGTGTCCGAAAAGCAGTTTTCGAAATATCCTCTTCTTTGACGCGTAGTTGATGATAGCCCGATCTTAAGTCGATTTTTGAATAAACACATGATCCTTGCAATTGATCAAATAAGTCATCAATTCTCGGTAGTGGATACCGATTCTTGATAGTTAACTTATTTAATTCACGATAATCTATACACATCCTAAAAGATCCATCTTTCTTCTTAACAAACAAAATTGGAGCTCCCCACGGTGATGTACTTGGTCGTATGAATCCACGGTCCAGTAATTCTTTTAACTGACTTTGAAGTTCTTTTAACTCGGACGGTGCAAGTCTATATGGAGCACGAGCCACTGGTGCAGCTCCTGGTACTAAATCTATTTGAAATTCTACCGATCTAAATGGAGGTAATCCCGGCAATTCTTCCGGAAAAACTTCGGGAAAATCTCTTGCCACAGGCACGTCATTGATGCACTTCTCTTCCTTTTCGACTTTATTAACATGTGCTAAAATAGCGTAACATCCCTTTTCTAAACACTTTTTGGCTTTCAAACAGCTAATGAGTTTTAGCTTTGAATCACCCTTCTCTCCGTAAATCATCACCGGCATTTTATCCTTACCAGGAATACGAATTGCCTTCTTGGCACAAACAACTTCCGCTCCTACTTTGGACATCCAGTCCATGCCGACTATTACATCAAAACCTCCTAATTCTACGGGTATTAAGTCGATTTTAAACGTTTCTCCGGCTAGATTTATTTCACAATCACGACAAATTTTATCGGCTTTGATTAGTTTACCATTAGCTAACTCAATCAAGTACTTAGCATCTAGAGGTAATGATGAACAATTCAATTTAGTGTAAAAATTTATACACACGTAACTTCTATCGGCGCCAGTATCAAATAAAATAGATGCTGATAAGTTATTGATGGTAAACGTACCCGTAACAAGCTCCGAGTCTTCACGTGCCTCTCTAGCATTAATAACAAACGCTCTTCCACGTGCAGGTCCGCCATTCTTTTCTAGATTCGGGCACTGACTCTTATAATGACCTTGTTTTCCACACCCAAAACAAGTAATGTTAGCCAAAGCAGTTCTATTTGCGTTGGTGGCAGGAGTCTTGTTGCCATTTGTAACGAGAGCCTTACAATCTTCAGCAAGATGTCCCTGTCTATTGCATTTAGTGCACAACACACTACAGTAACCAAAATGATGTTTGTGACAACGGTTGCATAAAGGACTTTGTCCTTTGTAACCAAAGCCTGAACCGCTACCCGCACCTTTCGGGGTTTCTGGTTTCTTAAAAGATTGCTGTTGGTAACCTCGATCATAATTTCCGTTCCACTTCCTTTTGTTACTCGATACCTTCACCTCAGTAGTGAATGCTTTCTTATCCAGAATGACCTGATCCATTAACTCGTTCGCCATGGTTATAGCTTCATGAATTGTCTTAGGTTTCGACGCCGTAACGTTTGCCTTGACCTTCTTGGGCAAACCACCTTTGTACATTTCAATCTTCCGTGCTTCGGTTGGAACCAATTCAGGACATAGTAAAACCAATTCCATGAATCGCTGATTGTAGTTGGTGATTTCAGTACCAACCACCTTCAAACTTCGTAACTCATCTTCTAACTTAATAACCTCATTCCTTGGACAATACTCGGTGATTATCATCGCTTTGAATTCTTCCCATGGAGTATCATAAGCTACATCTCCTCCTACCGCCTTCACATAATTCTTCCACCATGTGAGTGCACTATCTTGTAAAGTGCACGATGCAAACTTGGTCATGTCTTTTTCATCACAACCACTGATTTTAAACACCGTCTCCATCTTTTCTATCCATCGGGTTAAACCGATCGGTCCTTCCGTTCCACTGAATGATGATGGCTTGCAAGCTTGGAACGTCTTGTAGGAGCATCCTACACGAGGATTTGGGTTAACTGCAGCAGCTCTTGCAGCCTCAACCCATAACATTCTGTCGTTCACTCGCTGGTTGATGAGTTCCTCGAGTTCTTGTTCCGTCATTCGATTCAATCGCGCCATTTCCTAATGAAAGAAAATAATTATTCACATGGAATATTATAGATGTAGTGTGTATTTATAGTACATTATAGCTTATTAATAATATGAACTAGGTATTATTATAAAAGCCTTTTCTTCTTATTAGCGTTTTATAATTATATCTTGGGTAGTACCTACCCGTTAATGTTCATACTTAATAGCTTAGTACAGAATCAATTACTACAATCTAAATAATACTTAACCATGGAAAATTATTGCATTTCATACTTCAATATTTTACATATGCTTATCTTACATCGAACATTAAGCAAACCACACTTTTAATATTATACAAAACATTATTCGGTTCCATGGTTTGACACAGCAGCGCATCGTTTGATCTATTTTCTAGGACGTTTAGACACAAAGATTTGCTTAACGCTTATCCTAACTGTCTGCCTATATTTTGGCTGTGGGACTGAAGAACTGGATGCCGGGACAGAACGAATAGGAATAGCGGGGATAGGGGTGGTAGTGTTGAGTGGAATTGGTGCCACATCATCCTTACTAAACTCGGGATTTGAATTTTCTAATTCATTAGCCTTTCGTTTCTTTCCTAGTTCGAACTCGTCTTTTGTAATTTCCTGTATTTCTTCCTCGGGTTCACTTTCCTCCTCGGGTTCACTTTCCTCCTCGGGTTCACTTTCCTCCTCGGGTTCACTTTCCTCCTCGGGTTCACTTTCCGGGTTCTCTATAGTCGGTTCATCCGGGATTTGTGAGTCTTCCCCAAAGATATCATTTTCGTCATCGGACAGGTTAATGACTGGAACGCCATCTGAAGATTCTGATTCGGAGTCGTTGATTGTGATAACAATTTTTGAGCTCGACATCTATCACACAACAACTAACCCATTAGTACTTATATAATATTTACATATAAATTTTAACCAACAGTGATAAGCAATGGTTTTTTTTTTTTTTTTTTTTTTTTTTAAATCAGACCCGGTCAAAGTCCAGACTTACTAATGTATCCTAACGGCTTCTCGGTTAGACACACTAATGCAGACCTGGTTCGCTAAGACCAACGCTCTGATACCACATGTCATAACCCGTCCTTAACCATAAGAACGTGTTAGATAACGTATGATTTCATTGCGAGGTATTGACCTCTATATGCGACATTTTTTAAAAAGGAAAACTGCATATATTATACATTACAAACCAAACCATTATTTTTGTTACAAGCTTTAGACAAGAAAAAAATGATTATCGTTTAACGATAATCTTCGACTTACAAACTTTACAAATGATAATAACAACACGATTTCTAGCATATTTTACAACACACGTCCTCGGATATGCAGGTTTATTTTTGACACAAATATGAGTACGCATGATCCTGCTTAGATTCAACATAATGCAGCGGAAGCTTTAATTATCACCTGAGAATAAACATGTTTAAAAACGTCAACATAAAGTTGGTGAGATATAGGTTTAGTGCGCAGCAATATATATATATAGACCACAAGATTTCGTATATAAACATTTCAATAAAAATATTCTAAGTGGTTGAGCACTTGGTAACCATACTTAACATTTTCACGTCGCATATTCCCTTTAATATGAAATCTTACTACACCGTACCAAGTGTAGTCACAAAACGAAGTACTGTGCAACCGTTGAATACTGGTCGTCCAGTCCGGTTGGGGTTGTCAGGCCCGATAGATCTATCAACAGGATTCGCGTTTACAATACCGCTGTAAATATTAGTTACCAAGCTACAGGGAAGTATGCCAGTGGTACAACTCAACGTAGAACATATTTTTCAGTTACTTGTGTCCATATCGTAAAACATAAAATACATGTATTCTCATCCCGAAATATTTATAGTTTAAAAGTGGGACTATATACTCACTCTTGTCTTGATGATATATATATTTTGACTCGGTCTTCCGGTTGATATCACAAACCTATCCATATATAATATATCAATATGTTTTCATTTTAAAACAAACGTTATATATATATATACTTGTTATACTTTTAATATTTTGAATATTTCCTTAGTCCGTAGTTAGCATTCCGATGTTAGTAATTCAATTTTTAATGGTTCATTTTTAGATGTTTAATATACCCGCAATAAACAAAACCCCCAACGAAATAAATAAAACCCCATCGTATATGTATTGGTCGAGATTAATCTTGACCCATGGTACCGGTGTTGTCAAATGACGTGTTGCGTACATAAAGTACCGGTGTTGTCAAATGACGTGTTGCGTACAATCATGGGATCTTATGATTAATCTTCTCGTGTTGTTTACGGGTGATCCTGAACCATATAAAATTGAATTATAAGTACATATATATAAAATATCATGTTATCTTAGAAATATGTGATTTATATCATTTTTTTCCAATTGATCCCGTAGTTGAAATGGTCTAGGATAACAAATTTTGTTTCGGTCATAGTTTCTTCGTTACAAATCCGTTTTCGTTGATTCAAATTGCCATCTTCTTGGATCGAGTTCTTCTTTAAGACTATGAACTGTAAATACCTTGGTTTGTATTCAAAATCATACGGCATAAGTGAAACATTAGTGAAACATATGAAGTTAAACATTTTTGTTACAACAAAATCATTTAATGACCATTTTTCTAAAAATACTTATACTTTGAAAAACCAAGTTTTACCTTGTTAAATTAGCATATATATAAGTTATATTACAGGTCTTGAAGTATTTTTAAAGTTAAGTTAGAAGGATCTATTTAGTTTGCAAACAAGTTTGAAAACATTCAAACTATGTTCTTGTTGTTAAACTTTTGTACCACAAAATAAGATAGCTATATATATATGAATCGAATAAGGTTATGAACATAGATTCTACCTCAAGTTCCTTGGATAAGTTTGCTGTAAAAGAGGAGTAAGAAGCTAGAATCAAAAGGGTGATAGAAGTGGATGAAAGATTGGAAGTAAGTTGGTGTTCTTGGAGGGTTTTCTTGAAGTGTTTTTGTAAGAGTTTTCTTATGGTGTTTTAGTATGGTTTTTATGGCTAGATCTTCTTGGTTATTTGCTGGATTGTTATGGAGTTTAGAGAGTAAGAAATAGTGTGTGTTTTTAGTTAAGAGATTGAAGTAAAAATGAATCAAAAATGATGATACATATATACTCCTAAAAATGTGATCTTTAAGGATAACATGACAAAATTCTAGTTTGTATTTTTGTAATTAGTCTTGCAATGATTCAAAAGTAATTACCTTATACATAAGGCATGAATAAGGGCTGGTTAGGTGGTGATTTGATGTGTATATACCAATAGTAAATACGTATAGAAGCTTGGTATGATACGAGTACAAATACTCTAGGTATACGTATAGAAATTTTGTGAAAAATGGAATGAGGATTCAAATATAGCTATCTTTTGTGAATACACTTATATGATTTTATGTATTTAAGTTCTTAAAAGTGATTAAATACATTACTTATACAATATATGTATAAACATTATATGTCTTAAGTATTTATGTCAAATAACGTTACGTATAGTTATCGTTTTGAAAACTTAAGTTAGTAGTTTCAAAATACACATATAACTTGTTGTTATTAATATAAAATGAGGTATTAAAACATTCCTTAATCATGTTAAATATGTATATATACATATATATACACAAACGTATAATTATCATATATTGTATGGTTCGTGATATCATCGGTCAAACTAGACGGTCAAACGTTGTGTAAAACTCTTTTCGGAAATATCAGTCTCGACAATTTGGATTGCTTATCATGTTGGCAAGGTTTAATTTATGTAAATATTAATCTTATAAGTATAGAATGATCGAAAAAGTGCGGGTCGTTACACAAGATTAGACAATAGAGCTATGTCTTCATTAATCTTCTCCTTTCCCACTTTTCTTATGTTCTCAATCTTGAGTGCAGATAAAACTTCTGTTGCAGATGGTGTAGATGACTCTGTTGTATTTAAAGTAGGCTGTGGTTGATTGTTGAGTGAACATGGTGAAACTTGTGACGAATAGGAAGGTTGCTGAGTACTTGAAGTAGTGACATTCAAACCATACATGTTTTGATTATTTGTTGCAAAGGCAGTCTGAAACGGAGCATGAGCAGACTTAGTGGGTGTATATCCCGTTGGATAATACATTTTGGTATCTTGAATTTGCTTAGACTTCTTCATCTTGTTCAATAGCTCTAATTCCTCTTCTTGAAGTCTTGCAATAAACGAGTTTACTGTAGCAGTAGCTAGTTCTCCACTAGTTTTCATAGTTAACACAAATCCATTCCATTCCAATGGAAGTGCTCCAGCTAAGCATACTACTTTATCTTTTTCTTCAATCGTTACATCATGCTTATGCAATTCAGCTAGCAAATGACGGTATCTTTCAACCAAATCTGTAATAGATTCTCCAACTTGCCAGTGAAAGCGATCAAACTCAGCCTTCAACTCTAATCCCTTTCGAGCTCTGCAAGCTGTATTTCCTTCATTGAATGTGCGGAGTGCTTCCCAAATCTTGAATGAATTATCATGACAGAGAAACTGATGGAATATCGGACCATCAAGAGCACTTGTCAAGTTACAGTACATCTTCTTCTCCAAATTATACTCTTCACGTTCTTCCGAAGGCATATTATGCAGAGTATATAACTCATTTGTAATAGGTGAACGTGGCCATTGAAATTCTGATTCAATATACTTCCAAAGTTTTGTATCTTGACCATCAGACCAAATCTTAAATTTAGACTTCCATGTTGAGTAGTTATCTATATTCATCAATCTTGGACATTTCGTACCACTCCCGGATTCACTTTCAGCAAGGAGTAATCGTTGAGTCATACTCGTGATACTCTGAACTAAAGGTGCAGCTAATGCATTGACGCAACTCTAGCCTGGCGAGTCAGTATTGGGTCTCATCATGTTGAATTCGCCTTTGTAGACTCAAGTTACCAAATTGATCTAAAAACCATGACTCGGATAACCCCCCGATTCCCGAGCTTCCCGCCCCACTAGAACCCGCACCGTGTGCGTATTGGCCATAACCAACATTAACATTATTCCCCCAAAGACGATCAATCTGCTCTTCCTCATTAACCTCATAACGTTGTTGTCGTTGTTCATACCACTTAACATAAACATCGTTTTCTTTCAACAAAATGCGTCCACCCTCCAATCAAGGGTGGAAAGTGGAATCATTTGTAGCTTCTCAAGACCGGTAAAATCAATGTTCAAATACTTCGCAATTTTGGTCACATAACCCCCCACCCATACTCGGCTTAGCCGCCTTTTTGCCATCCCCATCATAAAGATAGCTCGCAACAATATTGGGGAGATCAATTTTGTCTACTAGCCAAATATCAAGGGTGATCATTTTCTCGTGACTATGCCTTCGGTAATTGACTGTGTTCGCAATGAAGCAGTCAAAAACTCGGAGTTTGTGGGTCTTAAGGGTGGTTGCAATTTCCTTACCCGGCCTATAATCCGCATTGCTAATGCAGTGCCACGAGGTACGAAGTTCGACCTCGTCAGGTAGATAATTGTCACAACCAAGAAAATAATTCTCAAGGTCTCGGGGTCATCAAACTCTTCATAAATTTCTAAGGCCTTACAAAACTCCCAAAGACTCATGTGGTGAGTGTCTCCTCCTAGATGGAACCAAAGATATTCAATGCTTTAAACATTGGTTTCCTTTAGGTTGAACATAAGAGTCGATAGATACTCACCAGTTAGGGTCGGGTAAACAAACTCATTGAGCGTGAATAATTGTTCCTAAGGGGCAAGGATCTTTTTATGGTGTTTCACATGGAAAGCCCTTTTCATATCTTCATACATTCCCGCTTGGCGAAGGGGTTCCCAATCACCATACTTTGCCACATGAACATCATTGTTAATTCGATGCTCCATGTTTTTCCTATACTTTGGGTTCATCAAAACCCTTTGTAAGTAAGGTTGGTTTGTTATCATGCGGATATCGTTGGGCACTTGGGTTTGTCGCTCTTATTGCATGGGGCCATAATCAGAATCAGAACCCGCTTCTTCCATAGCCGGATCCTTACCCCTACCCCTACCACGAAAAATATTAAACGTTCCCTTTTTTGATGGTTGCTTGCCTTTGCCATGTGAAGAATTTGCTTCTTTAGTCTGCAAAAACATATGGAAGAACGACACAAAATAATTTTATTATCATTAACGCATGGTGTTGCATTCAACCTATTAATCCAGTTCACCTCAAAGTTGCACACCTGACTAAATGCAAGTCATCAATAGAACTCAAAAGCTACATTATGTAAGCAAGCATGCATATCATTCATCAACTTTATTCATCACACGAAAGTAACTCAATTGCAAAAGTCAAACTCAAGTCAAAGTTTAAAGTCAAACCGCGCACAAGACTAGGAGTATGCATTCAAGTGTACCAATTAGTCATACTATATCAATTTCAGTTTCAAACAAACAAACTTTCATCATTAAAGTACCCTAATCGCTCAAACTTAGTCAAAGTCAAAGAATCAAGAACCCTAATTTGAAATTAACCGCATATAAGCATGAAAGTTGGATTCTTTTTTTATCTAGACATATTATACAAGCATATAATAACCAATTGCATCAATATATTTTTAATTAAGGCTCACATTCAAAAACCCCAAATTTGGGATGAACCCTAAAAATTCAAGTTGCAAATTTGTGTAATTAATCATGCAAATCATGTTAGAGAACATAGTAACAACAAGAATCCATCACCAATTTAGCATAATCATCATCAATTGCACAAAAATTCAAAGACAAGAATAAACATGAACATGGTAGAAATCATGCAAAAATTTGTAAGAACGATGTAATGTAGCATGAATCTTACCTTTCCCATGTTATTGGATGTTAAAAGTACAAGAAATATTCACAAAAGATGCTAAAATATTGCTAGGTTCGAAGTGTGTGAGTTTTGGCCGGTTTTGGGAGAGAATATTTGAAGTGGGTATGTGAGAGTGATAAGGCTAAAAAGGAACATATATTTCATAGCAAAATCCCCCAAGAAAGACAAGATTTTAGTTGCAATTGTTCCATTTTCGAGTAATATTCGTTTATTTTAAATAAGTGCGAAGACAAAAGGCGAAAACGAAGATTTGAAGACGCAAAGGTCCAAAAAGCTCAAAAGTACAAGATACAATCAAAAAGGTTCAAATTATTGATGAAGAACGTCTAAAAATGACAAGAGTACAAGTTACAAAACGCAAAGTACACGATATAAAATTGTACGAAAGGGCGTTCGAAAATCCGGAACCGAGGCATGAACCAACTTTCAGCGCTCGACGCAATGGTGTAAAAATTACGAGTCAACTATGCACAAGAATAAAATATAATATTTAAATAATTCATAATAAGAATAATATTAAATAATAAAAAGTTGTTAATTGAGCATAGTTCAGGGGTCGTAAATGAAAATTCAATTTCTAATTTCGCTATAAAAGCGATGATTTACGATCAAAATGGAGAAAAGAACTTTTCTATCTTTTTTTTTATCCGATCAAATATCTATATCAATTATCAATATCTATATTCTATATCTCTATCATAATGTTAACTTAATAAGATATAACAATAATCTTAATTTTAATTTTAAATTATGATAATAATAAGATTTATGATAGAGATCGTTTGAGTGTGTAAGTCGAAATTCTGTCCGTGTAACGCTACGCTATTTTTAATCATTGTAAGTTATGTTCAACCTTTTTATATTAATGTCTCGTAGCTAAGTTATTATTATGCTTATTTAAAACGAAGTAATCATGATGTTGGGCTAATTACTAAAATTGGGTAATTGGGCTTTGTACCATAATTAAGGTTTGGGCAAAAGACCGACACTTGTGGAAATTGGACTATTGACTATTAATAGATGGGGGTATTGTCTAATTGAGTGACAACTCATTGGAGTCTGTCGAACCTATCTTCAAATTAATTATCCTAATAATTAATAATGATTATGGTTGTCCTATTTAGTGACGTTCATATGGAATCTATTATAATCATTTAATTAATTATTCGGGTTGGGTAATTGATTATTCAAACTGATCAAGTGGGTAAATTAATATTCATATCTAATTAAAACAGGGGTGGATTACATACAGTGATAACTGGTGTAATTGTTGACAGAAGTGATAACTGCGTCACAGTTTAAATCCTTAATCAGTTGGAATATTTGACTTCGGGTATAAGGGTAATTTGACGAGGATACTCGCACTTTATATTTATGACCGATGGACTATTATGGACAAAAACCAGATAGACGTATCAAATAAACCAGGACAAAGGACAATTAACCCATGGTAATAAATTAAAATCAACACGTCAAACATCATGATTACGGAAGTTTAAATAAGCATAATTCTTTTATTATATTTCTCATCGTATCTTTATTTACTGTCATTTTATTACTCGCAATTTTATTTACTGTCATTTTATTTATTGTCATTATTTTACGCACTTTAATTATCGTCATTTATCTTTACGCTTAAAATATAGAATCGACAAACCGGTCATTAAACGGTAAAACCCCCCTTTTATAATAATATTACTACTTATATAATTATATATATTTTGTATAAATATAGTTAAAAATATAGTAAGTATCACCAGCTCCCTGTGGAACGAACCGGACTTACTAAAAACTACACTACTCTACGATTAGGTACACTGCCTATAGTGTTGTAGCAAGGTTTAGGTATATCCCATCCGTAAATTAATAAAACTTGTGTCATATTTTGTAGTATTTTGTATTAAAAATAATACTATTTCATACCCTCACGCTACATCATCAAGTTTTTGGCGCCGCTGCTGGGGACCGCTAAAACGCTATATTTTTAATTTATATTTGTGAAAATATAAGTTTGTAAAAAAAAAAAAAAAAAACGTAAAAAAAAAAAAACGCAACGTAAAAAAAAAAAAACGCAACGTAAAAAAAAAAAAACGCAATGTAAAAAAAAAAAACAAAAACGTAAAAAAATAAAAAAAAACGTAAAAAAAAAAAACGTAAAAAAAAAATTATTAAAAAAAATATATTTTTAAGATTTTTTCTATAAAATTTTTTTTTTTTAGTTTTATTACTTTTAGATTTTTAGACTATATTCGTAACTTTTAGTATTAAGTTTAGTTTTGCCATAGTTATTTTCATTTTTAGATTTTTAGGCTTTGCCGTAAAATCCCTTAAGTGCTTATTCCTTAGACTAAGTTTTAGGTGCTTTAAAATTTTGCGACGCCATTTTTCGCGCTATTTTCTTATTTTTATTTTTCGACGCGTTTACCTATGTATCAATTACAATTCCAATTAGTGATCTCCATTTGTAGCTTTAATTTTAAGATAGTGATCGTTATAAGGTTGGATTAACCGCGTGTTTACAAACCACTCTTCGTCTTTTTCATTTTTCGACACTTTTCGACGCGCACTCTTTTTCTCTCTTATTTCTCGCCATTCTAGTTTTTAGGACTTAGATTTTTTTCTACTTCTTCTCTAAATTTCTTAAAATTACGAAAATTTATTTTAAGTGGTTAAATTGATAGACATCAAAATTTTCTGGTTCGTAGTAATAGTTGGATTTGTACGTGGACCGGGTTATTGGAGCCAAACAGTACTCAATTATATTGAGACCAAACGAATCCTGCCCCTCTGCTGCATCTTTTGGTTATTCGAAACGTGGGCAAAATCAGAAAAGTCTATTAATTGGACAACTTATATAAGTTTTTCTTATTTTTATAACTAATAGGATATTCTGTGAATGCACCGAGCAAAACGTTCACCACCTTTCATACGTTCACCACCTGTAACTCGATCAAGACATCTAGCAAATATTGTCGCCGTTGATTTTTCTTTAGAATCGTCGTCTAGTCGAACAAGAACTCCAACTCAAATTTCCGATAATCCATCTTTTGAACCCGACCTCACAATTGAGAATCCGGAGAATATTCAGGGACAATTCCAAGATCCAGAACCACTAATCATTCCTCCTGAACCACAAACCATTAAATCAGAATCTTCTAGTGATTCGTATTCAACAAATTCAATTATGGAAAATCTGGAACCTATAAGTATGGAAGACCGAATGAGAGCAACACGCACGGGCCAAGGTCACGCCATTATTAAGCCAGACATTAATGCGCCAGATTATGAAATCAAAGGACAAATCCTACACATGGTAACTAATCAGTGCCAATATAGTGGTGCGCCGAAGGAAGATCCAAACGAACATCTTCGTACGTTTAATAGGATCTGTACACTATTCAAAATCCGAGAAGTTGAGGATGAACAGATCTATCTCATGTTGTTTCCCTGGACTTTAAAGGGAGAATCCAAAGATTGGTTAGAATCGTTACCTGAAGGGGCGATTGACACATGGGATGTTTTAGTTGAGAAATTTCTTAAAAGATTTTTTCCGGCATCTAAAGCCGTGAGACTTCAAGGAGAAATTGTTACGTTCACACAAAAGTCAAATGAAACTCTATATGAGGCGTGGACAAGATTTGGAAAGTTGTTGAGAGGATGTCCTCAACACGGTTTAGACACTTATCAAATAGTACAAATATTCTACCAAGGTGTCAACGTTGCTACACGAAAAGACATCGACATAACAGCTGGTGGTTCCATTATGAAGAAAACCGCAACTGAAGCTTACAAAATTATTGATAGCACTGCTTCCCACTCACATGAGTGGCACCAAGAAAAAGATATCGTTAGATCATCTAAAGCAGCTAGAGCCGATTCTAGCCAAAACTTTGATTCCGTTTCCGCAAAAATAGATGCTTTCGAAAGACGAATGGAAAAGATGAATAAAGATATTCACGCAATACGAATCAGTTGTGAGCTATGCGGTGGACCACACTTATTGAAAGATTGTCACATTGAACCAACATTGGAACAACGAGAGAATGTTTCCTATATGAACCAAAGGCCTGGAAATAATTATCAAAATAATTATCAACCGCCAAAGCTAAACTTCAATCGAAATCAAAACATTCTTTACAATCCAAAAGGACCCGAAAATAACTGGTATAACCAACAAGGTCCGAATAACCAACCAACTCAAAACAACACTTTCAATCAACAAAGACCTGGCTTATATAAACCACAACAACAAACCGAAGAGAAAAAGTCAAATATGGAAGACGTGGTATTCAAGCTAGTTGAATCTCAAACACAATTTATTGAAACTCAAACCCAAACGAATGAGAGATTTGATCAGTCATTAAGAACTCAACAAGCTTCCATTTTGAATCTTGAAAAACACGTAGGTACTCTTGCTAGCATGATGAGTGAGAGGGAACAAGGAAAGCTACCGAGTAATACTGAAGTAAATCCTAGGAATGAGAATGTTAATATGGTTTCAACGAATTCTGAAAAACCAGCACCAGAAGATGGGAAGGTTTTAGATGAGAGTAACAATAAAGAAGTTACACCACCACCACCCGAGTATGTAAAGACAGTGGTGGCACCATACAAACCACCCATCCCGTTTCCAAGAAAAGGAGTTGAGTATGAGCAAGTGATAGGTAATAAAGATTGTGATACCTCTGGAAAGAAGAAGAAGAAAAAGAATAAGAAAGTGCAAGAAACAAAAGCCGTAAATATAAACCCGGTGAAGATAGTTCCACCAAAACCTCCACCTAGGGTAGGTGATCCGGGTGAATTTATTGTTCCTTGTCTACTTAGTGATTGTGTCATGTATGATGCACTAGCAGATTTAGGTGCAAGTGTAAGTGTTATGCCTCTTTCCTTATATAAGAGATTAGGTGTAGGTAAGTTAAGTCCAACGGATATGAGTGTTCGACTCTTTGATCAAACCATTAAGAACCCAGTTGGAATTGCTGACAACCTACCCGTTCAAGTAGGCAATTTAACCTTTCTAGTCGAATTTATTGTCATTGACATAGAAGAGGACCCAAACATTCCTCTAATTTTAGGTCGGCCATTCTTAGCGTCCACCAAGGCGTTATTTGATGTAGGAAATGGAAGAATGACACTTAAAAGTGGTGACAAATCTATCACCTTTATGATTCGAAAGTCTAAATCTCCACCAACCAAAACCGTTGAACCAGAAAAAATGATTGGTAAGAACCATGTTGTTTTACCAACTCCAACAGTAGTGCTTAATAATAATAAAACGCCTAAGTGTGGGGAAAATGAAGTAACACCTAATGATGACATGATAACAAAGAACCCCGTTATTGATACGAAATTAAATGACCCCATTATTAACAGTTCAATGAAGAAACTTTTTAAACGGGCTATTGATGCTAGAAGTAAGGGGAACTTTAAGTTATGTAATCGGTTAGTATCCAATCTGTCGCCTAAAGAAAGGGCGAAGCTAGTTGAATTATGGGATATTACGGAAGAAGCCGGGCACTGGCTTAAAGAAAAAGTCACAGATAGGCAAGTTGATTATGGACCAAGAGAAATTGACAATGAAGTTAATCACAATTTCAACACCACAGCTACCTAAGTGTGGGGAGATTCGAATGTTCTAAAAAGATAATGCTGTCTAAAGTTATTTGTTCTGTTCTCGTGTAGTTCCGAGAATGGAATCCGATTGGTCTTTTCCGCTAGCAGACACTAAAGAACTAGTTTTCTCCCTCCATTCTGAATTTTTGTTTTGTAGGTTTTTTATGAAATTAATATGCATTTTAATTTAAGTTTTTAAAAACAAAATTTACTTTAATTCATTAAGTTGAAAAAATGATTTCTAAAATTCGTCGTGAGTTGAAGACTAGGTCATTAAGCCGAAATTACTTTACCCGAGGGCGGGGCGACAAATTTTGTTATCATTATTTTTAATTTTATTGATTTAAAGTATGCCAAAAATATTATACTTTATAAATTTTTGAAAAGTGGGGTTATAAACCAAACTTCAAAAATATATATATATATATGTTTGTATTTTATCTTATGTACAAAACAGGGTAAAACAACGCACTTTCAAAGACTGTCATTAAAGTTCAGCAAAAGGTACTAATTTTGACGACAAGACGCAAAACAACAAATATGATATAACAAATGAAGGAATGAACGATGAGGCGCCATCTATCATTCGACGAGCTTTGTAATTACAAACTCGGTATTTTTAATCACTTTTCTACGCTAATCACCCTCATGAATTTAAATTATAGTCTGATTTCATGCAAATGAGGGCATTGCATGATCTTAAGTGTGGGGAAGGGTTATAAATTCTCTCAGGTTTATACTTAGTTTATTTGCCAAATTTTGTGAAAATTTGAAAAATTTTCAATTAAATGAACTCAAAATCATGTTTATACATATTTATGAACGATGAAAACTAGGTAATAATACCGAAATTATCGGAAAGGACATAAATTGAGAAACAACCTAAAATGCTTGAATTCATTTAAAATGGAATAAAGGAGAATAAAAAGGCAAAGAAAGAAACTAAGTGTGGGGAGAATGTACCAAGTTATTCAATTAAAAACTATCTATCACATATTTTTGTACAAGATTATTGCAGGTACTTTTGTTTTGGATGATACTAATCAGTTTTACCCGATTTACTATAATACTTTTGAAAGAAAGATGGATCTACACGATGAATCAATTCCATCATTAAAAGGAAGTAAAGTCTTCCGAAAAAGAAACGCGCTTCTTGATTTAGGTCATGAAGTTGTCGTCCAGACCAGCTGTAGGTTGACGAAAAATCTAGAAAAGTCATCTCTAAAATCAGCAGGAAATCCACGGACCTCAGCATCAAACAGGGTCGCCATGTGGTCAGATTTATCCTAACCATGAGAAGGATTTATCTCGTACAATGGGGGGGTACCGTGCAAATTAGCTTGATAAGACTAATGAATCAGATCCCCAGAAAGGATAATCTCCTTAAAGATTAAAAATCAGCTTTTAAGACTGATATTACTCAATCCTAGAGATTGACCTTAAAGATTGAGAATTCAAACTCATGGAATTCAATGATATCTAAACTCGAGCTTGAACGAGAAAATATTTTGATCAAAATTAAAACCGATTTGTTTTCTGAAAACCCATTTTCAATGCGTTCATTACCATTGAACGTAAAATCCTGAGAATTCATCAGAATTCATTAGGTCACCTGAACCAAATCGGGTGTCAACCGTAAGAACGGTGGTTGCATAGCATGGTCGGAGACAGGACCTTGTGCCAGACCGAAAAATCATAGGATGATCTTTACTATTGCTCCTACCAAGGATAGTACTAGCATCCGACACGTTAAAAGACCATAACCAAAAGCATGTCATTAGATATTGCCTTAACAGTTTCTTGTTCATCGCTTTCCTTTACAACCGGACGGTAGTTTGCCGAAAGGTAATATACGGAACAAGTAAACTGGATGTGTGCTTTCTGATACCGGGATAGCAGTGGATTACACGAACCTAAATGTTTTAAGCCAAAATATTGATCCACAAATATATTTTGCAACACCAATGGTGGATCAAATCAGAAAACTTATCTAGGGTAAAAGCTAGATTGAATTTTCAAAAGATCAAATGTTTTCATAAAGATCCAATTTCCTAAAGGATCTACATTTTTATAGTCATGTGGGACTGTAAACCGCCTTTCAAATGTGCACTTTGCTTTGGAAACCGAAAGTAAATCGGCTATTTGATTGCAAGTGTCGTTGACCTAAACCCAAGGCAACTGTGGATGACACACCCACCTTTAACCATGGTTCTATTGTTAATATCATTGTTTATACCGCTCTATCAAAATCACTGATGTACAAAGTGTGAAGAATAAAGAAGTGATTCGTGTGATGTATTATATTATTTCAAGACTGTATTGCTTGAGGACAAGCAACGCTCAAGTGTGGGGATATTGATAAGGCTAAAAAGGAACATATATTTCATAGCAAAATCCCCCAAGAAAGACAAGATTTTAGTTGCAATTGTTCCATTTTCGAGTAATATTCGTTTATTTTAAATAAGTGCGAAGACAAAAGGCGAAAACGAAGATTTGAAGACGCAAAGGTCCAAAAAGCTCAAAAGTACAAGATACAATCAAAAAGTTCAAATTATTGATGAAGAACGTCTAAAAATGACAAGAGTACAAGTTACAAAACGCAAAGTACACGATATAAAATTGTACGAAAGGGCGTTCGAAAATCCGGAACCGAGGCATGAACCAACTTTCAGCGCTCGACGCAACGGTGTAAAAATTACGAGTCAACTATGCACAAGAATAAAATATAATATTTAAATAATTCATAATAAGAATAATATTAAATAATAAAAAGTTGTTAATTGAGCATAGTTCAGGGGTCGTAAATGAAAATTCAATTTCTAATTTCGCTATAAAAGCGATGATTTACGATCAAAATGGAGAAAAGAACTTTTCTATCTTTTTTTTTATCCGATCAAATATCTATATCAATTATCAATATCTATATTCTATATCTCTATCATAATGTTAACTTAATAAGATATAACAATAATCTTAATTTTAATTTTAAATTATGATAATAATAAGATTTATGATAGAGATCGTTTGAGTGTGTAAGTCGAAATTCTGTCCGTGTAACGCTACGCTATTTTTAATCATTGTAAGTTATGTTCAACCTTTTTATATTAATGTCTCGTAGCTAAGTTATTATTATGCTTATTTAAAACGAAGTAATCATGATGTTGGGCTAATTACTAAAATTGGGTAATTGGGCTTTGTACCATAATTAAGGTTTGGGCAAAAGACCGACACTTGTGGAAATTGGACTATTGACTATTAATAGATGGGGGGTATTGTCTAATTGAGTGACAACTCATTGGAGTCTGTCGAACCTATCTTCAAATTAATTATCCTAATAATTAATAATGATTATGGTTGTCCTATTTAGTGACGTTCATATGGAATCTATTATAATCATTTAATTAATTATTCGGGTTGGGTAATTGATTATTCAAACTGATCAAGTGGGTAAATTAATATTCATATCTAATTAAAACAGGGGTGGATTACATACAGTGATAACTGGTGTAATTGTTGACAGAAGTGATAACTGCGTCACAGTTTAAATCCTTAATCAGTTGGAATATTTGACTTCGGGTATAAGGGTAATTTGACGAGGATACTCGCACTTTATATTTATGACCGATGGACTATTATGGACAAAAACCAGATAGACGTATCAAATAAACCAGGACAAAGGACAATTAACCCATGGTAATAAATTAAAATCAACACGTCAAACATCATGATTACGGAAGTTTAAATAAGCATAATTCTTTTATTATATTTCTCATCGTATCTTTATTTACTGTCATTTTATTACTCGCAATTTTATTTACTGTCATTTTATTTATTGTCATTATTTTACGCACTTTAATTATCGTCATTTATCTTTACGCTTAAAATATAGAATCGAGAAACCGGTCATTAAACGGTAAAACCCCCCTTTTATAATAATATTACTACTTATATAATTATATATATTTTGTATAAATATAGTTAAAAATATAGTAAGTATCACCAGCTCCCTGTGGAACGAACCGGACTTACTAAAAACTACACTACTCTACGATTAGGTACACTGCCTATAGTGTTGTAGCAAGGTTTAGGTATATCCCATCCGTAAATTAATAAAACTTGTGTCATATTTTGTTGTATTTTGTATTAAAAATAATACTATTTCATACCCTCACGCTACATCATCAGAGAGTGAATCAATAATGCAGAAAATTTTAAATTTAACACAGCTAGGTGAGCCGTACCTTAACACACAGGGACCTGGTGCACCGCACCTTTAAGGTAGTGTGCCGCACCTTATAACTTTGGACACTGGTTGGGCCCACTGACTTTGTTTTTCCAATTTTTAGGCAAATGGTGCGCCGCACCTGGCATTAGGTGCGCCGCACCTTATAACTGGTGACATTTTCAGCTCAATTTTATCAATATCTAACCTTACACTTAGTCATTTTCAGCACAAGTTCACTTTAAAAAACTATTTTTGGTCTTTTATGTTTTCCCAAATGCATGAAATGCTATCTAAATGCAAATGCAACTATGAAAAGATAATACCATACAACTTACATGGAATGCAATCTAAATGATGTTATGTACACGTTGTGGAAAGTGTTTAACGAGTCTATCACCCGACTCCATTCCACTTAAGGTTTCAACTAACACCGGGGTGGTAAACCACCCCTCCCTTTGAGCCAAGGGAAACATTACCACGACAACCATCATCTAGCATTAACAATAACCAATTATCCATTATTTTAGCTTCATTAATCAACTCTCTAAGTTTGCACTTCTCATGTTTTGACAAATTAGATACTAGGCATTTTTTTAATTGTTCATCCTTTTTGGATGATGCCCGGTGTACCCGCCCATACAACTTCCCTATGGACTTGTCAACTGTATCAACTTGGTCTTTAGGTACACTTGGAGTTTTCTTGGTCTACCCTCCACCACATTTATTTGGTGAACCAACTTGTGTTGTGCTTGTGGCGCATTACACACTAGGAACAATTGGTTGTGTGGTTGAGGACGTTGGTGGAAATTTAGTATATTTGCTA
The DNA here is from genome assembly GCF_046630445.1 of Rutidosis leptorrhynchoides. Classification (NCBI taxonomy): domain Eukaryota; kingdom Viridiplantae; phylum Streptophyta; class Magnoliopsida; order Asterales; family Asteraceae; genus Rutidosis; species Rutidosis leptorrhynchoides. The sequence goes on from NC_092336.1 coordinate 438,958,416, forward strand.
CGAATGCTCATGCATTTGCCCTTGTCTCTAAGGGTTAACTTTTCGATTCTAAAGTCAAAGAAAGAACCCGCGGTTGCCAAAAATGGTCTTCCCAAAACAAGGGCACAACCGGATCTTCCTTTATATCAACAATCATAAAGTCAGCCAAGAATTCCATTTTCCCCCACTTTCACAATTAGATTTTCGGCTATCCCCAAACTATGGCTAATGGATTGGTCAATTAACTTTACTCCCATTTTAGTGGGTGAAAGGTCACCTAGGCCTAATCTTTGGTAGATAGAATAGGGCATAAAATTAATACTAGCCCCCCGAGTCGGCCAATGATGTAAAAGTCTCTGACCCGTTCACATTGCATGGGATTAGGAAAGGTCCGGGACCACCCATTTTTGGTGGTAGGTTATAGTTCCTTAAAATTTCATCACACTCCCTTTTCAGGAAAGTGGTGGATGCTTGCTCAACTTCTTCCTTCTTGGCTATGAGTGCCTTCAAGAATTTCTCATAGTTGGGCATATTTTCAAGCACCTTCGATAAGAGGATTTAACATAAATATTTTCATTCTCGGCTAGGGTTGACTTACAGTCCACATCCTTTGGATGTGTAAGAAGCAATGATTGAGGGTATAGGACTGGTGTCTCATGTTTCTCCTTTATTGATGTAGCAAGAACCTCGACCTCGTACTTTTGCTCCTTCACATTTAAGACATTTTCGATCTTTGACCCTCTTTCCACCGTTCTTAATTCAACCTTCTCGATATCACTTCCCTATTGTTTGTATGTTGACTCGGTAGTTTCCATTGACATGACACTTTTTACTTAGTAAGGAATGTATTCTGCTATGTCCGAATCATCTGAAAACTTAAACACCCCAAAATCCATTATGTCGATTTCCAATGCTTCATCCAAATTAAGTTCTTCTTTTTCAACATCGAATGTGAAAACATTAGGAAATTCATGTTGCTCTTCCTCTTTAATCAAAACAATTGAGTTGACTTGAGCATAATTGTGATTAGGTGTAGCATTTGATGAACTCGCCTGGTTGTTGTTTTGATTGGTAGTGTTGCTCTCGGTAGGAATAACTCTTGTGTTGTAGTGGTTTTGGTTTTATTTGTTTTGGTGAGATTGTTGACTGTTTTGGTTGTTGTTGTAATTATTGTTTGGGTTGAATTGTGTGTTTGAAGGTAAAGTGCCTTGAGGTCTTTCGGCAACTTGGCTTAAAAGTCTTTCAACGGTGCTCTCAAGGTTTTGAAATGAGGCTTGTTGGTGTCGTATTTGTTGCTTTAAAAACTCATTCTCTTTGGTTAAAAATGCTTCGGTAGTATCCACCTTTTTATGTAATTTTGCATTATTTCTTCTAGACTCTTTGAAGGTTGGGATTGTTGAGTGTTTTGTTGAGGTTGTTGATTGTAACCTTGGTTATTTTGTGATTGACTATAGCCTTGGTTTTGATATCTTTGATTTCCTTGGTTGGTTATTGTATTGTTGTTCGTTTTGTGATTGGAAGTTATTGTTTCGGTTTTGTTTATAGTTTGGGTTGTAACCTTGGTTTCGGTTTTGATTGGTAAATTCGAGTGGTGGATTGGTTTGAGTATTGAAGGAGACTTGTCTTTGGTTGGGATTGTAGTACCCTTGATTTTGTTGATAAGAATTGTTGCCTTGGTTTGATGATCCACCCCTTTGATAATTTTGATTACTCACATAGTTTACATGAGCATCCGAATTCATATGAATATCGTCTAAATCAATATGGTTGCATTGTTAATTTGAGGACAATTCTTGGTGAGATGTAGGCCATCGCATCTTTCACAACCTACTTGCATCGCGACAATAACTTGTTGCAACTTTTTCAACTCTTTCCCGTATGATTGGAATTGATTATTCAAGCTAGCAAGTGTGACTTACCCATTATCACTCTCCACTTGAGCTACACTTTTCCTTGGTAAATCTCGAGGTGAAGGGGTCAATTCGTATGTATTAACCGAGATGTCTTCTAACAATGTTTTGGCCGCATTCGGTGATTTATACACTTTTCCTTGGTAAATCTCGAGGTGAAGGGGTCCATTCGTATGTATTAACCGGTAGAATGTGTTGATGTACTCTTGCTTAGTCAAACCATATGGTGGACAAGCTCTTAACATCTTTTTGAAACATATCCATGCATCATACAAAGACTCATCACTCCATTGAGCGAATGTGTTGATTTCCATCATAAATCGTTCTGCCTTTGATGGTGGGAAAAATGATTGATAAAAGCATCTCTTAAATCTTGAAAAGTCCTAATCGAAACGGAAGGTAAGTTCCTTAACCAAACTTTTGCAACACCTTAAAGAGTAAAGGGGAATGACCTTAACTGGTAACATCTTTGTTCTTATAGATATCACAAATATCATTGAATTGTTGAATGTGTTCGAAAGGATTGTCTTCTATCAACCCATGAGAGAACATATCTTTGATCATTGTGAAGAAATTTCCCTCTATCTTCCAATTATTGACCCCAATTGGCGGTTTTGTAATAGTCGGAGGCACCAACGTAGGTGCAACCAACCTAGCGTTCCACATCGGTGTGTCATTTGGATCATCTTGTAGTTCTTAATTAACCAGCGGTGGGTTGTTGGGAATAGCATGAACAAATGGATTACTCTCGGGAGGAATTGGTTGACTGTTACCACTCATCTTTTCTAAACAAAATGGCAAAACCTCAAAATTTTTCCTTAATACCCTTTCTTCTCTACGCTTATAAACCCCGTGAACGTGTTTTTTCGGATCGGAAAATGGATGTGCAAAATCTTGATCCTTTTGGGATCTCCTTTTCATACACCAAAGTACCTAACCTTCGATCACAACACAAACACAAACGGTTTTCCAAACACAAAGAATATATAAAAAACAAGAAAAGTAACCTTTGCAAGGATAAATCCTTACAAAAGGATCGAACAATTAAAAGCTTAAACCAAATATTCAACTAGCTAACCGCTCCCCGGAAGCGATGCCAAGAAAGTGTGATGCGTGTTGCACAATACATCAATTACCCTCAAATTTACACAAGATTCAAACACTACAAATAAGCACAAACAACTAACGAGCACTTAAAACCCGGTTTATAGTACTTTTTATGTAAGTATTCGTTTCAAGTTCCTCCCAAGAGAGTGGTGTAAGTCGAATAATTGAAACTATTAATTGTCCTAGGGTTTGTTTGATTGGGGAGGTTTTGATTGATTTTAACTATCAACTAAACTTGCTGAAATAAACAAAACATAAACTTCACAATTATAACTAGCAACAAGTAGCAAGTAACTAAATATTGAGATCTAAATCAATTAACTAAGTAGTGTTTGTAATGACCCAGAATTTTCGGACCAAATTATACTTATGAGATTAATATTTACACAAATTAAACCATACCAACATGATAAGCAATCCAAATTGTTGAGACTTGTGTTTTTGAAAAGAGTTTTACATAACGTTTGACCGTCCAATATGACCGATGATATCACGAACTATATAACATACGATAATTATACGTTTGTGTATATATATGTATTTATATATATTTAACATGATCTAAGGATGGTTTAACATCTCATTGTGTACTAATGACAATGAGTTATAAGTATATTTTGAAACTACTAACTTAAGTTTTCAAAACGATAACTATACGTAACATTCTTTGATATATATATACTTATAATCTATAATGCTTATACATGTATCGTATATATAATGTATTTAATCACTTTTTAAGGACTTAAATAAATAAAACAATATAAATATATTCACAAAAGATAGCTATATTTGAATTCTCGTTCTGTTTCCTCAAGATTTCTATACGTATATCTAGGGTATATGTACCCGTATCATACCCAGCTTCTATACGTATTTACTATTGGTATATACACATCAAATCAACATCCTAATCAACATTATTACTGCCCTAGATATGAGGTAACTAGAATTTGTCAAGTAGTATGAATTATTAGTAAGAAAACAAAATTAGGAATCCTTTTCTTTCTTTATAAACTAAAAACGTTTTTATAAATGAACACCATTTCTTCACTCCATTTTCTCATACCTACACCCTCATTTCTCTCTCAAAATACTCCTAACTTCATACTTGATCATCTCCAAGCATTTTCCCCATCATTTAGCTTCAATTACAAGCCTTAAACACCATAAGAAAACTCTTTCAAGAACATATCAAAATAACCACCCATTTGAAGAAGTTTACTTCCAACCTTTTGATCTAACTCCACCACTCTTTGATTCTAAGATTATTTCTTATCTTTTGCAGTAACTTTGTCCAAGTAACTTGAGGTAGTAATCTTTTTCATAATCTTATTCAATTCATATTCATATAGCTATCTTATTTTGTGGTATAAAATTTTAACAACAAGAACATAGTTTGAATGATTTCAAACTTGTTCGCAAACTAAATAGATCCTTCTAACTTGACTTTTAAAACACTTCAAGACCTATAATATATCATAATGATATGCTAACCTAACAAGATATAACTTGGTTTTACAAAGAACATCTTAAAAACTGAATCTACGTCGTCGGAGTGCAACCGGGGGCTGTTTTGGGTTGGATAATTAAAAACCATATTGAACTTTGAATTGGAAGTTCATGTTCTGGAAAAATGATATTTCTTATGAATATATTAACACATAAAAATTTCATGGTTTAACTCAAAGTGTAAGTATTTTTAGAAAAATGATCATTAAATGTTGTTTTTATGATGGAAAATGATCACTTTCATAAGCTTCACTAAAGTTTGACCTATAACCTATGATTTCAAATACAAACTAAGGTGTTTTCAGTTCATATTCTTAAAATTTGACTCGATCCAAGGAAGTGGCAAGTTGAACCAACAAAAACGGAGTTGTAATGAAGAAACTACGACAAAAACAAGATTGGGTATCCAAAGCTAGTTTAGCTACGAAAATATTTGGAGAAAAAGTAAGTTAATCATATCTTTTCTAATTAATATGATATTTTATATATAATTACTTATGATTTGATTTTATATATTTCAGGACCACCCGTAAACAACACGAGAAGATTAATCATAAGACCTCATGATTGTACGCAACACGTCATTTGACAACACGGTACTTTATGTACGCAACACGTCATTTGACAACATGGTACCATGGGTTGAGATTAATTCTGATCAATACGAATACAATGAGGACTTTATTTATTTTATTTAAGCAACTAATTGTGGACCACTAACATCGGACTGCTAACTACGGACTAAGAAAATATTAAAAGTATTAAAAGTATATATATATATGTAACGATTACTTAAAAAGAAAATATGTTGATATATTATATATATGGTTAGCTTCGTGATATCTATCAGAGACCAAGTCGAATTAAGTACCTTCAAGGCAAAAGTGAGTTTCATTTGCTCCCTTTTTAATTGCTTTTGCAATATAGATTTTTGGGCTAAGAATACATGCGCTGCTTTTATAAAAGTTTACAAAATAGACACAAGTACTTAAAAATATATTCTACGTTGAGTTGTACCACTGGCATATTTCCCTGTAGCTTAGAAACTACTATTTACATGGGTATTGTAAACGCGAATCCTGTTGATAGATCTATCGGGCCTGACAACCCCAACCGGACTGGACGACCAGTATTCAACGGTTGCACAGTACTTCGTTTTGGTGACTACACTTGGTACGGTGCAGTGAGATTTCATAATAAAGGGAATATGCGACGTTGATTAAATGTTAAGTATGGTTACCAAGTGCTCAACCACTTAGAATGCTTTACATACACTTGCAAGTATATTATGTTTATGATTATGAAATCTTGTGGTCTATTAACATATTGAAATGATTGTTATGATAAACCTATGTTATGATAAACCTATGAACTCACCAAACTTTTGGTTGACACTTTAAAGCATGTTTATTCTCAGGTACGAATTAAGTCTTCCGCTGTGCATTTGCTCAATATAAGGACATTACTTGGAGCCGATCATCGCAATGGGACCAAATGTTGATGACTTCGTCCAGGTGGATTAGGACGGGTCCTTTCAGTTGGTATCAGAGCTGGTTTAATGCCGTTTATTAGCGGGTTAATCGTAGAGGGGGTTCTCACAGTGTTACCTGTGACGAAGCATTGGCTCTTACTCCTCGCGGTCCCTATTAGGGTTGGCTGTACGTTGCCGAGAGGCAGGCCGTAAAATCAGTGTCTGAGGTACGCTCAGTGGTCACCAGGCGGTTAGCTGGGAAGGCACTGAGTGGGATGCGTCCCCAACTTTCAGTTGGTATCAGAGCGGTGGTCGTAGCGAATGTAACATCCCGCGTTTTTCCGTTAAATTTATTTTAACACCGTCTTTTTTTTTAATAATATCTTTCGTCATTTAATTTGGCATCTTTCGTTAACTAACGTTCATAATATTCTCGTTATTTAATTATAACATCACTCGTTTACTCTAACGTTTTAAAATATTTCGTTTGGTTAATTCCCGCACCCGACAACAAACTCGAGAGACTAGTTTCGCCAAGGGAGCAAAGATGTGACTAGCTTTTGACTAGTCAACACCCACCTCCCCATTCCCTTCCATTTTCATTTTCATTTTCTTTTAACACTTTCAAGAATTCTCTCAAATCTTCAAACAAGAAATCATCATCCATTTTAAATCGATCAAGCTTCAATCCAAACAAATTACATATTTGGAATCCTTGCATCTTCCTCTTCGATTTCATACCAACCTCATCTCGTTTGGGTAACTTTCTAAAATCACTAGATTTTTGTGTTCTTGATGTTTTTAACTTATAAAGTTGTTAATTAGTGTCTATGGCTCAAGTCTAACATGAATATATGATTTATATGTTCGATTTCGTTATTTTTGATAACTAGCATGAACTTGAAAGTTTGGTGTGTTTGATTTATGATTTGGATGCTTAAATGTTGTTAATATGTTAAAGTGCAAGTATTAGATGTGTTCCTAGTGTCACTAGCTTCAATTTGATGTGTAGGTTGATTTGTAAAACTTCATAAACTTGATTAGTGATTTTGGTGATTTTGGATTAGGGTTTGATAAGCTTTATATGAACTTTTGGTGCATCAAATGCTATGAATTGTTGTTGATAAGTGTTTAGTTGCAATGTGTGTTTGATTACCTTCAAAACGGCATATCACATGTGTGAATTGGATTCCCGAAACTTAAAATGCATTTGATGAGCTTGAAACTTTGAAAATGGATTCTTAATGATCACTTGACGGAAAATCGGTTATTGAAATTGATGAATTGCTTGATGAAATGTGCTTAGTTGTTTTCCTTGTCAAATTACCTTTCTAATGATATAGGTTATGCGTTTTAAGTGTTTTCGGTGCATGAAATATGTTAAAATGAGTTTTGGTTCGTTACTTAAGTTATTTTTCTGCAATCAGCAATTCCCTAGGTTATGCGCGCCGCGCGTGCACCTGCGCGCCGCGCAAATCAGAAAAACCAAATAAATGGTTCCCTTGGTCGAGTTCTGACCTGGTATTGCACATGGGTGCGCGCCGCGCAACCCATTGCGCACCGCGCAAATGGCCCAGGCCAACTTTCTTGTCTTTAAACGCTCCCAAAATGTTTCCCGCTTAACCGTAACTCCGATTAACATGAAACTTGACTATTATGCTCGTATATGACTTCTCATCATGAGAAAATTGTCGGACACCCGACCCGACCCCGTTGACTTTGACTTTGACCAAGTTTGACTTTTAGTCAAACTTAACCAAACGATTATACAATCGTTCTAACCTACTTAACTACTTGTATCGTGCATGAAACTTGACAAATTGATTCACATGCTATATTAATCGAGTCGTAACGAGCCATAGGACTAATTGAACATCTTTGACCGTTTGTGTTTACCGTTATTGATACAACCTATATGTTTAGGTCAAGACTAGCATTGTTCTTTGCACGTTTACTTGTTTAAGTACTATTTCACTCTTGCAATCAAAGGTGAGATCATAGTCCCACTTTTACTCTTTTTGAACTTATATTTGGGATGAGAAAACATAAACGATTCTTTTGAACTAAGTGAACACAAGAACGGGAAAACAAACATTCTACATACGAGTTTAGAACAAAAAGCCTCAATTTGATTATCATTAGTTACACTTGACGGGTGTAAGCGAGAACTTATGTTATATGGCCATATGGGTTGACAACCCTCATCTTTGACGGTTCGCTACCGTCTACGGATGAAATATATTTTCGAGAATCAGTGTTTGTTCTAGCACTATGGATGGGGTATACAATGGATGGAATGTTAAGCTTTGATAATTGGGTGCTCGTGAATATTAACTTTTAGAATGTGTTACTATTATTTCAACTTTGCAAACCTTGTGGTTCGACTTACTTACTTTTACTCACTTACTTACTTAAACCTATGATTTCACCAACGTTTTCGTTGACAGATTTCTATGTTTTTCTCAGGTCTTACACGATATGTGAAACATGCTTCCGCTCACTATTTGATACTTGCATTGGATGTCGAGTATACATGCATTACTTGGAGCGTCTTTGACTTTACTTTAAACCGTGTCGCCTAGATTTCAAATGTACTTATAACCTTGTAACTTAACTTTTGGTTGAACAATTCTTGTAAACTTTGGGAACAATCTTTATTTTGAAATGAAGGCGACATATTTTGGTCAAACTTTGTCTTAAAGACTTATGACCATGCAATGGGACCTACGTAGACGACGCCGTCACTTGACGATTTGTCGGGGTCCAGGTCTTGCATTAGTGTGTCTAACTAGTAGTTGTTAGGATGCATTAATGAGTCTGGACTTCGACCGTGTCTACATGTCAAAAGTTTTTCTTATCATTTCTAGTCGGAAATCATCTGCTTATCATCCTTAGGAAATTATCTGCTTATCATTCATAAGTCTAGACACGTTTTACTGCATTTACTACATTGATAGTGTATAGACGAATTCTTATCTTAGCATATCTGTTATTGCGAACTTTGACTGATATCTTTTCAAAGATTCTCCGTAATTTACGGGATTTTGGTATTATATATACATATGTAAATTATGTATTGAAGAGTACCAAATCTAACTCCTATAATCTATTCCATACCAAAAATTCATTTTCCCCATTATACAAGATGGATTCCGCATCTAGTTCGAATTCTTCAGATTCCGACAGTTATGCCGATATGGATTTCCATTCGGGCTCCGAAAGCAGCGTCACCGGAATGGATCAACCAATTTCCCATCATCTATTCTGGATGAATTGGGGATGGGTTCGTAATATACTAAATCACTGGAGACAAGAAGAAGGTGATCCATTCCATCCACCAAATTGCCCTCTTGGCGATGAACCTGAAGCACTTACCGGCGAACCTATTTGAAACACCATTTTCTCTCTCATTTCTAGAGTATCTCGTCACGATTATATACTATCCCATATTACAAATCTTGTTCATTCGCTCGCTCCAACCGCCAATCATCCCGGTGTACTAGCAGAAGTTAACGAACTTCGCGCTTGCGTGACGGCTTTGGAGAACATGGTGCGAAGGTTACAAACACCAGCAGCATAATCAGCACCACCATCAATAACATCAACAATACCATCATCACCACTAACAAACAACATTCGCATCACACGTATCGACATCATAATCTGTCCCATAAACATCAACATCATACGTACCATAGATACCAAGGAGTACCAACAATAATGAACGATGAAGTATTGATCCATAAGTTCATTGATATTCTGCGAAGAATATGTGGTTTCAAAAAGTTTTAGAGATTTCTTATTCTAGCTCAAACCGAAAACCAAATGAGATTAATATCATATTAACTCATTAAATTCATGATTTCATCTGAAGAAAAATATATATGTATATATGTTTTCATAAAGATTGTAATTAAAAGTTCTTTTGTACAAAATATTAATGGTGAATTTTTTTTTTTAACGGGTAGGTAATACCCGAGGAATAATTAGATTTCATCTTAATAATTTACATTGTACATTCGTCGAAGCTGATTCAACAGTCATTTACTATTCTACTTACAACCACTGATATACGTATCCGTTCACCGCAGAATAACCATTTTCATTCAATTTCATATTTGGATTTTGACTTCCCAGAATCCAACAAGTGGCATATGAAGAAAACATATGACAAAATAAAATCTGTTAGAAACAAAAAAATTAACTATGAAAAATTTTGTTAAGAATCCACGCTAACTGTTCCAGCTAACTATTCCTAGCTAACTGATTACATTTTATTTATCGCAATTTAATTATCGCACTTTTATTTATCGTCATTTAATTTCTGTAATTATTTTACGCACTTTAAATATCGGGACACGTATACAATGTTTTGACATATCATATCGATGCATCTATATATATTATTTGGAATCACCATAGACACTCTATATGCAATAATGATCGAGTTCTCTATACAGGGTTGAGGTTGATTCTACAATAATATATATAGTTTGAGTTGTGATCGAGTCTGAGAGGTATACGGGTCACGACACGTATTAATTAATTCGTATATTATATATTAAACTATATATAAATTATTGGACTATTACTGTGGACTATCGACTGTGGACTAATGACATTGGATAATTAAAATGAATTAAAATATTGATTATAACATATGAAACTAAACATTTCTTCAAGATTGCCACTTTATTTCATCTTAAACGTAATTGTATCTCGACGATTACAATCAGCGTTCAAATCTATCATGATTCTTAAAAACACCTCAATCGAGAGGATAAACCAACCGCACTTCATCTACGGAAGAAAAGATTGATGCATATACTTATGCACCTGAAAAACTCTCGGAAACTGAGTAAACGTTTGACACGTATCTGTTCTAGTTCCTTTGACATTGTTATTACAGAAGATCGTTTTGCAATCCCTTTCCAAAGTAGCTAATTTTGTTACAGCTCCAGCAAGTCAACTCCGACTTTTCATCCGAAACAACTTTATTATAACCGAGATATATATACGTACTCTTTATTGTTACTGGGTAACCTTTTATATTCCACAATATTACCATCAGCGATTAATCATTTTAAAAACACAATTCTCCTGAAACTACCTCGATTTGATAACCGATGACCCAGATCAGTTAACTTTGAAAATGCTGACGAAGCAGCATGTTGTAGATGATCTTAATGGCCAAAAGTTTGATGATAAAGAAAGGAGTCTTAGGAACGCTCGATAGAAAATTTAGTACCGAAAAGCGGATTATGTGAAACTATGAAGAAAGCCGTGGACAAATCACAAAGAATAAGTTTGCCTTCAAAGAATCCAAATGATTCTGTGCCTGCTGAAATCGTTAGCAAATATCTTATTTCTCATTCTAAACCTTCACAGACAAATCTTCTTCATCATCCATTGATATTAGAAATTCTAAGATATTCTCGTATGTTCTATTATAAATATCCTCCATATTTCTGGCGATATTTTCACAACTATTCTTATCTGAGATCCTTTATCTCTCCGTAATATCTGCAACATAAAAGAAACTGTGTTAGTTTCTAAATTCTGAAACCTTCGAGTTTAAAATATGAATGTTTTGAAGTAGTGTTGGGAACTGAAGCATGAATTAGTATAATATAATGACACTTGATCAACATCATTATATTATAGTAAGTCATGCTGAGTTTCTAATGAAGCATGATGATTCACAGTACCATCATCATGTGCCATTTACACGACTCTTACATTCTATCTAATCTCTAAACATATCAAGAGAATATTTTTCTGGATGACTCGGTCTTCTCCAGGGTATTCTGGTAATTTAACAAATCAAAATCGTTCTATTACCATTTTCTTCTTAGAGCATTAGCTATGTTCATTCTGAATTTCATATCTACGAATTCCGGACCATTACTCGCTTGACTCGAAGTCGGGAAGAGAAAACGAAAGCATGAAGCTCCGAAAAATAATGAAGGATATAAACTTCGATAATAACCCCGAAATTACAAACCGTGTATATCGATGCAGATAGCAATATAGAGACACGGGAGAATTAGAAACACTATAAACACAAGAGTATAGTAGAAGTAAATAGATTCTTCTGGTGGTAGATGAAAAAGAAGAATGACAGATATAAAAGTTAGGAGTATACCAAGAATCAGGACTGGATGGAGCATATTGATGAATGCTTTAAAGTAAAAATCAAGGGAGAAAGAATAGAAGGTGTGAGTCGCAAAAAATAAGGAAACGAAGGGGTGAATTTATAGCGAAATATCCGACAGAGCAATCGAAATAAATTATTGCATATAATCAAAGAAGATCCTGATTTCCTTAATCACCAAAGAACCAAATCTTATTACGTAAGATTCTCTTTAAATCCCTTAAATCCCGGAAATCAATCATAACTACGTCATCGGTTAAGACGAATATATTTTACTCATCTCACTCTTTTACGATAGTCTCATTTATATTCTTCGCGTAATCGAATCGTTTTATCTACATTACTCAATGATGATAAAACTCCATTATCACCTTATATTTGTCATGAAAACCTTCTTATTGTTATCTATAACAACCTCTATCAAATTTCGGGGACGAAATTTCTTTAACGGGTAGGTACTGTAATGACCCAGACTTTTCCGACCAAATTATACTTATGAGATTAATATTTACACAAATTAAACCATACCAACATGATAAGCAATCCAAATTGTTGAGACTTGTGATTTTGAAAAGAGTTTTACACAACGTTTGACCGTCCAATATGACCGATGATATCACGAACTATATAACATACAATAATTATACGTTTGTATATATATATGTATTTATATATATTTAATATGATCTAAGGATGGTTTAACATCTCATTGTGTACTAATGACAATGAGTTATAACTATATTTTGAAACTACTAACTTAAGTTTTCAAAACGATAACTATACGTAACATTCTTTGATATATATATACTTATAATCTATAATGCTTATACATGTATCGTATATATAATGTATTTAATCACTTTTTAAGGACTTAAATAAATAAAACAATATAAGTATATTCACAAAAGATAGCTATATTTGAATTCTCGTTCTGTTTCCTCAAGATTTCTATACGTATATCTAGGGTATATGTACCCGTATCATACCCATCTTCTATACGTATTTACTATTGGTATATACACATCAAATCAACATTATTACTGCCCTAGATATGAGGTAACTAGAATTTATCAAGTAGTATGAATTATTAGTAAGAAAACAAAATTAGGAATCCTTTTCTTTCTTTATAAACTAAAAACGTTTTTATAAATGAAGACCATTTCTTCACTCCAATTTCTCATACCTACACCCTCATTTCTCTCTCAAAATACTCCTAACTTCATACTTGATCATCTCCAAGCATTTTCCCCATCATTTAGCTTCAATTACAAGCCTTAAACACCATAAGAAAACTCTTTCAAGAACATATCAAAATAACCACCCATTTGAAGAAGTTTACTTCCAACCTTTTGATCTAACTCCACCACTCTTTGATTCTAAGATTATTTCTTATCTTTTGCAGTAACTTTATCCAAGTAACTTGAGGTAGTAATCTTGTTCATAATCTTATTCAATTCATATTCATATAGTTATCTTATTTTGTGGTATAAAATTTTAACAACAAGAACATAGCTTGAATGATTTCAAACTTGTTCGCAAACTAAATAGATCCTTCTAACTTGACTTTTAAAACACTTCAAGACCTATAATATATCATAATGATATGCTAACCTAACAAGATATAACTTGGTTTTACAAAGAACATCTTAAAAACTGAATCTACGTCGTCGGAGTGCAACCGGGGGCTGTTTTGGGTTGAATAATTAAAAACCATCTTGAACTTTGAATTGGAAGTTCATGTTCTGGAAAAATGATATTTCTTATGAGTATGTTAACACATAATAATTTCATGGTTTAACTCAAAGTGTAAGTATTTTTAGAAAAATTATCATTAAATGTTGTTTTTATGATGGAAAATGATCACTTTCATAAGTTTCACCAAAGTTTGACCTATAACCTATGATTTCGAATACAAACTAAGGTATTTTCAGTTCATATTCTTAAAATTTGACTCGATCCAAGGAAGTGACAAGTTGAACCAACAAAAACGGAGTTGTAATGAAGAAACTACGACTAAAACAAGATTGGGTATCCGAAGCTAGTTTAGCTACGAAAATATTTGGAGAAAAAGTAAGTTAATCATATCTTTTCTAATTAATATGATATTTTATATATAATTACTTATGATTTGATTTTATATATTTCAGGACCACCCGTAAACAACACGAGAAGATTAATCATAAGACCTCATGATTGTACGCAACATGTCATTTGACAACACGGTACTTTATGTACGCAACACGTCATTTGACAACATGGTACCATGGGTCAAGATTAATTCTGATCAATACGAATACGATTGGGTCTTTATTTATATTATTTAAGCAACTAATTGTGGACCACTAACATCGGACTGCTAACTACGGACTAAGAAAATATTAAAAGTATTAAAAGTATATATATATATATGTAACGATTACTTAAAAAGAAAATATGTTGATATATTATATATATGGTTAGGTTCGTGATATCTATCGGAGACCAAGTTTAATTAAGTACCTTCAAGGCAAAAGTGAGTTTCATTTGCTCCCTTTTTAATTGCTTTTGCAATATATATTTTTGGGCTGAGAATACATGCACTGCTTTTATAAAAGTTTACAAAATAGACACAAGTACTTAAAAATATATTCTACGTTGAGTTGTACCACTGACATATTTCCCTGTAGCTTGGTAACAACTATTTACATGGGTATTGTAAACGTGAATCCTGTTGATAGATCTATCGGGCCTGACAACCCCAACCGGACTGGACGACCAGTATTCAACGGTTGCACAGTACTTCGTTTTGGTGACTACACTTGGTAGGTGCAGTGAGATTTCATAATAAAGGGAATATGCGACGTTGATTAAATGTTTAGTATGGTTACCAAGTGCTCAACCACTTAGAATGCTTTACATACACTTGCGAGTGTATTATGTTTATGATTATGAAATCTTGTGGTCTATTAACATATTGAAATGATTGTTATGATAAACCTGTGAACTCACCAACCTTTTGGTTGACACTTTAAAGCATGTTTATTCTCAGGTACGAATTAAGTCTTCCGCTGTGCATTTGCTCAATATAAGGACATTACTTGGAGCCGATCATCGCAATGAGACCAAATGTTGATGACTTCGTCCAGATGGATTAGGACGGGTCCTTTCAGTGTTCACTTACCTAATCCTCTCTATGTTTGGATTGTCCCGTTTTACCCAATTTGCTATCGCATTAGTTGTTGAAGTGTTAAATGTTTAACATCGCTACCAAATCTTAATCAAATTACACTTTGCAAACTCACATAAGCGTTGTATTCTAAGATCAAGTTAATTATGAGCGGTCACTGAGATTATGCTTGGGTTGAAATCACTTAGAACCCTTCAACTATCAAAATCACTTAAGATAATCAAACACCACTATGTTAACTAAAGGCCAATTGAAAACCAACATAAACTAAGAACACAATCACTTGAAATTCCCAATTTAGTTATCTAGATCACTTAGAGTGTTGAAGCACAAATTGTTTCACTACTCAAATCACTTAGAGAGCTACACAATCCATGTAATCAAAGTAAATTCTAAAACAAATGCATAGCAATGGATCTCATAGCTAACACAATAACACATGCTCATATATTTCATTCAAACAACTTTATTTAATTGATTTAGGGAAAATCCTTACACTAGAGAGTCATAGATAAGCAAACATAATTAAATTAGCCAAGCCTGGCAAAGATTACACTAATCATAAACATTGAAACACAAATAAACATCATATTAAATTATTACAAGTATTCAATTCAAAACTAGAGTAATAAAGGTGGAGATTACAACCCAATTGATAAAACTAGATAGATCTAATGATAAGATTGCTTGAGCTTTTGCTTGATCTTCTAAATTAGCCTTAATCTCCACTTGGATGGTGAAATTAGGGTTTTGGGATGAAAAATAGTTACAAAAACTGCAGCTCTCTCTTTTGAAACCTTATATTGTGCCTTTTATACTTTGTAAAAATTTTGCACTAAAAACAGCAAGGTGCACCACACCTATAGGAGGTGTGCCGCACCTTATAACGTGGGGCTGAGGTGCGCCGCACCATTAAGGTGGTGCGCCGCACCTTATAACTGAACTTCTGATCTGCAAGTTTTGAATTTGAATTTTGGCTTTTTAGTGTTAAGGTGCACCGCTTTTTGGATCTGGTACGCCGCACCACTCTTAGCACTTCCTAAATCTTCCATTTTCACTTGGAATTGCCCATTTTGCAACCTCTTTTCACTTTGGATCATGCCCTGCACTTTGGTTCACTAAATAGGCTAGATTTTGGTCAATTTTACACCAATTTGAGCTTTAAGCCTTGAACCGACACTTTTGCGCAAATATACAACTTTCGGGCTCAATGATCCTCAAAACTGAATGAAATGAGGGAGATATTGCAAGATAAAACGTGTATAGTTAGAGCAATATCACCCCTAAACCGAAAGATCAGGGTCCTTCAAAGTCTACAAAGACACCGAGGAAATCAACTTGGAAACCCAAAACCCCGAAGACTTCTACTCAATCTTCATTGAAGTCCTCAACTCAACCTAAGAAATTTTTTTTCTCAAATTCAAAAGTTTACTCTGGTTACTAGACCAAGTTTTTGGAAACTACTTACGGGAAGAATGGGAAGATCATGGGATATCCAGATCAATATGGCTGGTTTCCTCACAAACCTAAGAAACCATCCATGAAATCCTGCGATACACTCGAACATGTTTCTAAACCAAAAAAGAATATGTTTTCTAAACATGTGTCAAACAAGAAGTGGAAACCTAAAACAAGTGATTCAAAACCAATTAAGTACTCTTTCGAGTAGTTACTTAAGTTTAAGCCACGGTCCGTGATTTTGGCTAATGCTGCATCTCCATTGATTCTACACAAATTATTTTCAAAAGATACATTATGTAACAAACCAAGGTGGAATTCAATGTCAATAAGTCAAATCGATTGTACCTATAAATGGTATTATAAATCATTTTCAAATTGATTTGATTTCATAATGATGGCTTCTGTATACTTTTGTACAGAACATGTTCTTAAAATGTTTCCTATAAAGGAAAAGTTTGTGAATAATTTGGTTGATTTTTGCTAATATAAAAACAAAAAATATGATTGTTATTCTTAAATGTTGAAAAAACAAAAATATTTTGCTTTCTTTTACTATGGATTTTGTACACATAACAGTACAAAACCCGTTCTTTAGTGTTTTCTCACAGGCTGAATCGTCAATTTATCAGTTAACGAGAACAGAAGGATCGACCTTGTTTCAATGGGGAATGAAAATGTCAAAATCTACCCTTCTAAACATGCAAATGTTGAGGGGTAGTAGGTTATATTATCTTATCTTCAAAATCAATTAATAAAGGTGTAAAGTCACCTCAAAATGAAGTAAAGTCTTCCGCAAAGATACAATTGTATGGCTTAAGTCAGAAGTTGTAGTCCAGAATGGCTGAAGGGGTTCCGAAAAATCTTGAAAAGGAACCCTGCATATCGGCTAGAAGTCTTCCTGATGACACTCATCATAACGATGATGAAGTTGAGCCTCAACATCAAACAGGGCCTGGAGGTCAAAGTTATTTTGATGATGGAGATCTGTTTCGTCCAACGGAGAGGCAATATGACACAACTTTGGTAGATTTATATGACCTTCGGAAGGATGATCTCCTTAAAGATCAGTCAGCTTCTAAGCCTGACTACTTACACTCCTTGGAGATTGCAACAACTGAGAGAGATGTGTCACCTCATGACATATCAATGACTTCGTGACTCGATGTAACATCAACCTACATTATGTAGATTTTAACCGACACCAATACGGTGTTAGGTACTATTGGAAGTCTTGGTATAACAAAAAGCGGAAAAGTCTCACAAAAGTTCCATGATACTTCAATCATGGGGGCGGATAGCTTGCTAACGCCGACTAGAACTTCGGTGACCAGTCATCCTCAACATCCACCGAGGTTAAACTTGGACCTACCAATTCCAATGAGGTGTCCAAATCTGAAAAAAGTTTTGGTTACAGAAAACTTGTCTAGTATTACAACTAGCGTGTTTGTTTTAAACCTGTCTAGTGTAATAACTAGCATGAATTTTACAAAACCAAAAAATGTTTTTTGAAGATCCCGTTTTCCCTGAGGATTAAATTTTTATCACAAAAATTCATGTGTCTTGCCCATCTTGCCTCTTTTAACCCGAGCTGATTTTGTAAGGTTTTGATACTTGTACCGTGTCTCAATACTACAACCAAGGTTTACCTGTGGTTGACACATTCCTTTATCCTTTATATGTCCGTATGTAATTTGTCGCATCATTTCACCAAGCATGATGACCATGAAGATTCAAGTTCATCATGAAGGGAAGTATATATTGATGAAAGCTAAAAATGTCATATCCAACAAATTACAAGACATTCAAGAGATCAAATTCTACTCGGATTCAAGAAAATATTCAACAATAGGTCAAACAAAGAGTAGTAAAGATTTCAAAGAGACTTGATTGTTTGAGGGGGAGCAATGGAAATTACCACTCTACATCTGAAAGGACCCATTCATATACATTATAAACGATTCACAATAGTTGATTACATCGCGAGGTATTTGACCTTTATATGATACATTTTACAAATATTGCATTCGTTTTTAAAAGACAAAGTTTCTTTACAACGAAAGTTGACGGCATACACACCATTTCATAATACATCCAACTATAATTGGCTTAATAATAATCTTAATGAACTTAATGACTCGAATGCAACGTCTTTCAAAATATGCCATGAATGACTCCAAGTAATATCCTTAAAATGAGCTAATGCACAGCGGAAGATTTCTTTAATACCTGAGAATAAACATGCTTTAAAGTGTCAACCAAAAGGTTGGTGAGTTCATAGGTTTATCATAACAATCATTTCAATATATTAATAGACCACAAGATTTCTGTTTATAAATATATGTACACTCGCAAGTGTATAAAAGTATTCTATAAGTTGTAGGCACCCGGTAACAAGCCTTAACTTTCATGTTTTACCCTCTGAAGTACACCAGATCAGGTGTGTTTAAAATAACCTCGAAGTACTAAAGCATCACATAGTCAGGATGGGGTTTGTCAGGCCCAATAGATCTATCTTTAGGATTCGCGCCTACCGTACATAGACAAGTAGTTTAATGTTACCAAGCTAAGGGTATATTTCTGGTTTAAACCCAGGTAGAATTAGTTTTAGTACTTGTGCCTATTTCGTAAAACATTTATAAAAACAGCGCATGTATTCTCAGTCCCAAAAATATATATAAATGAGAGCAAATGAAAATCACAATACTGTATTTCGTAGTAAAAATACATATAACTACATTTAACAAGTGCAAGGTTGGCCTCAGATTCACGAACGTATCAATATTGAGATTCAATATTGCAGGAAAGTACGTAGATGAAACGGAGATGATAAACACTAGATTGACCTCACGAGCATACCTATGAACCATACCCATCACCTCCATAGCTATAACCCATAATTTCCTTAGCTTCGACTCATTCAAAAAAACTATTTTGAAATCACTCGGACAGCACTCCATCGTAATATTTTATGTAAACTAATAATATCTTAAAATAATACAGAGCAAATATATATATATATATATATATATATATATATATATATATATATATATATATATATATATATATATATATATATATATATATATATCGATTGAGAGAGTTTAGAGAAATATATTTTCAAGTTTCTATGAAATAATAAAACCTATTGAATTCTATTTATAATAGATTTTTGAATTATTAAAGTGAATTATTAAAGTATGAATTATTAAAGTGAATTATTAAAGTATGAATTATTAAAGTGAATTATTAAAGTATGAATTATTAAAGTGAATTATTAAAGTATGAATTATTAAAGTTAAAGTAAAGTAAAAGTAAAGTAAATGTTAAGTTAAAGTATAAAAACTATGTATGTATAATACGCGTATAAATATATATAATATTAATTTAAATCATTATATATATTTAATGAAATAAAATATAAATATTGTTATATTTATTATACTGGTTAAGTAATGAGTTGTCAAAAGTGATTGTAGATATTTATAAAAGTTATATACATTTTAATAATAAAGTTCTTTTTAAACTGAAAACGTCTTTGTACGTTTGAAAATAGATTAATAGAATATTATGGAAACCAATTCTCCACTAACTTTTGTCTAACTTTCGTAAATGATACTTTTTGTTTTTATTTATAAATAGCTTTACAAATTATTCTGAATATCGTTAAGAGGAATAGATTTTCTCAAATCATAGTGGACCTCTCAACAGAGACATGTAATCATAATTCAATGTTTCTGATAATTCAATCATTTAATATATTTTTTTTAATTTCGTCGAAAATCATATTGAAACAAATACGTTCGTGTAAAGTATTATACGTTTAATACTTTATTAATATTCTCAAGTTATAATATATATATATATATATATATGCATATACATATCTATTTATATATAACGGTTCGTGAATCGTCGGAATTTGGTCGAGGTTATAATGAATGTATGAACACAGTTTAAAATTCTTGAGATTTAACTTAACAAACTTTGCTTATCGTGTTGGAATAATATAAAGATTAAAGTTTAAATTTGGTCGGAAATTTCCGGGTCGTCACAGTACCTACCCGTTAAAGAAATTTTGTACCCGAAATTTGATAGAGGTCGTCATGACTAACAATCAGAATGTTATTATAACGATTATAGAGTTTTATCATGTTCAAGAGGAATGGATAAAATAATTCGATTACACGAAGCATGTGAGTGAAGTTATCGTAAATGAATGAAATAAGATAATAGTGATTCGTCGTATCTTTTGTCGTCATCACGATTGATCTCCGAAAAGAAAATCTTTGTAATCTATATTGGATTTGATTATTCGGTGATTAAGAAAATTATGATCCTCTTCGAATTAATGCGATAATCCATTTTGATTTCTCTGTCGGATATTTCACTATAAATCCACCTCATTTGTTTTCTTACAACTCACACCTTCTCAACTCATATTTTAAAGTATTTGTCAATATGCTTCATCCAGTGCTGATTCTTGATATACTCCTCACTTTCATATATGTCGCTCTTCTTTTTCATCTGCCTCCGGAAGAATCTATTTACTTCTACTATACTCTTGGTTTTATAGTGTTTTTAGTTCTCCCGTTTCTTTATATTGCTATATGCATTGATATATACGGTTTGTGATTTCTGGGTTGTTGTTGGATTTTATATCTTCCCTTTTATTTCAAAGTCCTTGCTTCTTCTATAATCATTGTGGAAATGTCCCGTTCTTATTGATTAAAAACGTTCCATATTAATTGATTTCGTTGCGAGGTTTTGACCTCTATATGAGACGTTTTTCAAAGACTGCATTCATTTTTAAAACGAACCATAACCTTTATTTCATAAATAAAGGTTTAAAAAGCTTTACGTAGATTATCAAATAATGATAATCTAAAATATCCTGTTTACACACGACCATTACATAATGGTTTACAATACAAATATGTTACATCGAAATTAGTTTCTTGAATGCAGTTTTACACAATATCATACAAACATGGACTCCAAATCTTGTCCTTATTTTAGTATGCAACAGCGGAAGCTCTTAGTATTCACCTGAGAATAAACATGCTTTAAACGTCAATAAAAATGTTGGTGAGTTATAGGTTTAACCTATATATATCAAATCGTAACAATAGACCACAAGATTTCATATTTCAATACACATCCCATACATAGAGATAAAAATCATTCATATGGTGAACACCTGGTAAACGACATTAACAAGATGCATATATATAAGAATATCCCCATCATTCCGGGACACCCTTCAGATATGATATAAATTTCGAAGTACTAAAGCATCTGGTACTTTGGATGGGGTTTGTTAGGCCCAATAGATCTATCTTTAGGATTCGCGTCAATTATGGTGTCTGTTCCCTAATTCTTAGATTACCAGACTTAATAAAAAGGGGCATATTCGATTTTGATAATTCAACCATAGAATGTAGTTTCACGTACTTGTGTCTATTTTGTAAATCATTTATAAAACCTGCATGTATTCTCATCCCAAAAATATTAGATTTTAAAAGTGGGACTATAACTCACTTTCACAGATTTTTACTTCGTCGGGAAGTAAGACTTGGCCACTGGTTGATTCACGAACCTATAACAATATATACATATATATCAAAGTATGTTCAAAATATATTTACATCACTTTTAATATATTTTGATGTTTTAAGTTTATTAAGTCAGCTATCCTCGTTAGTAACCTACAACTAGTTGTCCACAGTTAGATGTACAGAAATAAATCGATAAATATTATCTTGAATCAATCCACGACCCAGTGTATACGTATCTCAGTATTGATCACAACTCAAACTATATATATTTTGGAATCAACCTCAACCCTGTATAGCTAACTCCAACATTCACATATAGAGTGTCTATGGTTGTTCCGAAATATATATAGATGTGTCGACATGATAGGTCGAAACATTGTATACGTGTCTATGGTATATCAAGATTATATAATATACAATACAAGTTGATTAAGTTATGGTTGGAATAGATTTGTTACCAATTTTCACGTAGCTAAAATGAGAAAAATTATCCAATCTTGTTTTACCCATAACTTCTTCATTTTAAATCCGTTTTGAGTGAATCAAATTGCTATGGTTTCATATTGAACTCTATTTTATGAATCTAAACAGAAAAATTATAGGTTTATAGTTGGAAAAATAAGTTACAAGTCGTTTTTGTAAAGGTAGTCATTTTAGTCGAAAGAACGACGTCTAGATGACCATTTTAGAAAACATACTTCCACTTTGAGTTTAACCATAATTTTTGGATATAGTTTCATGTTCATAATAAAAATCATTTTCCCAGAATAACAACTTTTAAATCAAAGTTTATCATAGTTTATAATTAACTAACCCAAAACAGCCCGCGATGTTACTACGACGGCGTAAATCCGGTTTTACGGTATTTTTCTTGTTTCCAGGTTTTAAATCATTAAGTTAGCATATCATATAGATATAGAACATGTGTTTAGTTGATTTTAAAAGTCAAATTAGAAGGATTAACTTTTATTTGCGAACAAGTTTATAATTAACTAAACTATGTTCTAGTGATTACAAGTTTAAACCTTCGAATAAGATAGCTTTATATGTATGAATCGAATGATTGTATGAACATCATTACTACCTCAAGTTCCTTGGATAAACCTACTGGAAATGAGAAAAATAGATCTAGCTTCAAAGGATCCTTGGATGGCTTGAAAGTTCTTGAAGCAGAATCATGACACGAAAACAATTTCAAGTAAGATTTCCACTCGAACTAAGATTGTTATAGTTATAGAAATTGAATTAAAGTTTGAATATGATTATTACCTTGTATTAGAAAGATAACCTACTGTAAGTAACAAAGGTTTCTTGATCTTGGATGATTACTTGGAATGGATTTACAAAACTTGGAAGTAAACTTGCAATCTTGGAAGTATTCTTGATTTTATGAAACTAGAACTTTTGGAATTTATGAAGAACACTTAGAACTTGAAGATAGAACTTGAGAGAGATCAATTAGATGAAGAAAATTGAAGAATGAAAGTGTTTGTAGGTGTTTTTGGTCGTTGGTGTATGGATTAGATATAAAGGATATGTAATTTTATTTTCATGTAAATAAGTCATGAATGATTACTCATATTTTTGTAATTTTATGAGATATTTCATGCTAGTTGCCAAATGATGGTTTCCACATGTGTTAGGTGACTCACATGGGCTACTAATAGCTGATCATTGGAGTGTATATACCAATAGTACATGCATCTAAAAGCTGTGTATTGTACGAGTACGAATACGGGTGCATACGAGTAGAATTGTTGATGAAACTGAACGAGGATGTAATTGTAAGAATTTTTGTTAAGTAGAAGTATTTTTATAAGTGTCTTGAAGTCTTTCAAAAGTGTATGAATACATATTAAAATACTACATGTATATATATTTTAACTGAGTCGTTAAGTCATCGTTAGTCGTTACATGTAAGTGTTGTTTTGAAACCTTTAGGTTAACGATCTTGTTGAATGTTGTTAACCCATTGTTTATTATAACAAATGAGATGTTAAATTGTTATATTATCATGATATTATGATATATAATATATCTTAGTATGATATATATACAGTTAAATGTCGTTACAACGATAATCGTTACATATATGTCTCGTTTCGAAATCATTAAGTTAGTAGTCTTATTTTTACATATGTATTTCATTTTTAATACACTTAATAATATATTTACTTATCATTTAACATAATTAACCAAGTGTATCAATATCTTAATATGATTCATATGTACCTAGTAAGACGTTGTTATAATGTTAATCGTTATATATATCGTTTTCGAGTTTCTTAAATTAATAGTCTCATTTTTATGTATATAACTCATTGTTAAAATACTTAATGAGATACATACTTATAATAAAATCATGTTAACTATATATATAACCATATATATGTCATCGTATAGTTTTTACAAGTTTTAACGTTCGTGAATCACCGGTCAACTTGGGTGGTCAATTGTCTATATGAAACCTATTTCAATTAATCAAGTCTTAACAAGTTTGATTGCTTAACATGTTGGAAACACTTAATCATGTAAATAACAATTTCATTTAATATATATATAAACATGGAAAAGTTTGGGTCACTACAGTACCTACCCGTTAAATAAATTTCGTCCCGAAATTTTAAGCAGTTGGAGGTGTTGACGTATCTTCTGGAAATAAATGCGGGTATTTCTTCTTCATCTAATCTTCACACTCCCAGGTGAACTCGGGTCCTCTACGAGCATTCCATCGAACCTTAACAATCGGTATCTTGTTTTGTTTAAGTCTCTTAACCTCACGATCCATTATTTCGACGGGTTCTTCAATGAATTGAAGTTTTTCATTTATTTGGATTTCGTCCAACGGAATAGTGAGATCTTCTTTAGCAAAACATTTCTTCAAATTTGAGACGTGGAAAGTGTTATGTACAGCCGCGAGTTGTTGAGGTAGCTCCAGTTGGTAAGCTACTGGTCCGACACGATCTATAATCTTGAATGGTCCAATGTACCTTGGATTTAGTTTCCCCCGTTTACCAAATCGAACAACGCCTTTCCAAGGTGAAACCTTAAGCATGACCATTTCTCCAATTTCAAACTCTATATCTTTTCTTTTACTGTCCGCGTAGCTCTTTTGTCGACTCTGGGCGGTTTTCAATCTTTGTTGAATTTGGATGATTTTCTCGGTAGTTTCTTGTATTATCTCCGGACCCGTAATCTGTCTATCCCCCACTTCACTCCAACAAATCGGAGACCTGCACTTTCTACCATAAAGTGCTTCAAACGGCGCCATCTCAATGCTTGAGTGGTAGCTGTTGTTGTAGGAAAATTCTGCTAACGGTAGATGTCGATCCCAACTGTTTCCGAAATCAATAACACAAGCTCGTAGCATGTCTTCAAGTGTTTGTATCATCCTTTCGCTCTGCCTATCAGTTTGTGGATGATAGGCAGTACTCATGTCTATACGAGTTCCCAATGCTTACTGTAATGTCTGCCAGAATCTTGAAATAAATCTGCCATCCCTATCAGAGATAATAGAGATTGGTATTCCATGTCTGGAGACGACTTACTTCAAATATAGTCGTGCTAACTTCTCCATCTTGTCATCTTCTCTTATTGGCAGGAAGTGTGCTGATTTGGTGAGACGATCAACTATTACCCAAATAGTATCAAAACCACTTGCAGTCCTTGGCAAATTAGTGATGAAATCCATGGTAATATTTTCCCTTTTCCATTCCGGGATTTCGGGTTGTTGAAGTAGACCTGATGGTTCCTGATGCTCAGCTTTGATCTTAGAACACGTCAAACATTCTCCTACGTATTTAGCAACATCGGCTTTCATACCTGGCCACCAAAAATGTTTCTTAAGATCCTTGTACATCTTCCCCGTTCCAGGATGTATTGAGTATCTGGTTTTATGAGCTTCTCTAAGTACCATTTCTCTCATATCTCCAAATTTTGGTACCCAAATTCTTTCAGCCCTATACCGGGTTCCGTCTTCCCGAATATTAAGATGCTTCTCCGATCCTTTGGGTATTTCATCCTTTAAATTTCCCTCTTTTAAAACTCCTTGTTGCGCCTCCTTTATTTGAGTAGTAAGGTTAGTGTGAATCATTATATTCATAGATTTTACTCGAATGGGTTCTCTGTCCTTTCTGCTCAAGGCGTCGGCTACCACATTTGCCTTCCCCGGGTGGTAACGAATCTCAAAGTCGTAATCATTCAACAATTCAATCCACCTACGCTGCCTCATATTCAGTTGTTTCTGATTAAATATGTGTTGAAGACTTTTGTGGTCGGTATATATAATACTTTTGACCCCATATAAGTAGTGCCTCCAAGTCTTTAATGCGAAAACAACCGCGCCTAATTCCAAATCATGCGTCGTATAATTTTGCTCGTGAATCTTCAATTGTCTAGACGCATAAGCAATCACCTTCGTCCGTTGCATTAATACACAACCGAGACCTTGCTTTGATGCATCACAATAAATCACAAAATCATCATTCCCTTCAGGCAATGACAATATAGGTGCCGTAGTTAGCTTTTTCTTCAATAATTGAAACGCCTTCTCTTGTTCATCCTTCCATTCAAATTTCTTCCCTTTATGCGTTAATGCAGTCAAGGGTTTTGCTATTTTGGAGAAATCTTGGATGAATCTTCTGTAGTAACCAGCCAATCCTAAAAATTGACGTATATGCTTCGGAGTTTTTGGGGTTTCCCACTTTTCAACGGTTTCGATCTTTGTCGGGTCCACCTGGATACCTTCTTTGTTCACTATGTGATCGAGGAATTGAACTTCTTCCAACCAAAATGCACACTTTGAAAACTTAGCGTACAGTTTTTCATTCCTCAATACTTCTAGCACTTTTCTCAAATGTTCTTCGTGCTCTTGATCATTCTTTGAGTAAATAAGTATGTCATCGATGAAAACAATGACAAACTTGTCAAGATATGGCCCACACACTCAGTTCATAAGGTCCATGAACACAGCTGGTGCATTAGTCAATCCAAACGGCATAACCATAAACTCGTAATAACCATAACGCGTCCTAAAAGCAGTTTTTGGAATATCATCCTCCTTTACTCGCATTTGATGGTATCCAGAACGTAAATCGATCTTCGAATAAACCGACGAGCCTTGTAGTTAATCAAATAAGTCGTCAATTCTCAGCAGTGGATAACGGTTTTTGATGTTAAGTTTGTTCAACTCTCTGTAGTCAATACACAACCTAAATGTACCATCCTTCTTCTTGACAAACAAAACAGGAGCTCCCCATGGTGATGTGCTTGGTCGAATGAAACCACATTCTAGTAGTTCTTGCAGTTGGCTTTGCAGTTCTTTCATCTCGCTGGGTGCGAGTCTATAAGGAGCACGAGCTATTGGTGCAGCTCCTGATACAAGATCTATTTGAAATTCAACAGATCGATGTGGAGGTAGTCCCGGTAATTCTTTCGAAAATACATCGGGAAATTCTTTTGCGACGGGAACATCATTGATGCTCTTTTCTTTAGTTTATACTTTCTCGACGTGTGCTAGAACAGCATAGCAACCTTTTCTTATTAGTTTTTGTGCCTTCAAATTACTAATAAGATGTAGCTTCATGTTGCCCTTTTCTCCGTACACCATTAAGGGTTCTCTTTCTTCTCGTACAATGCGAATTGCATTTTTATAACATACGATCTCTGCTTTCCCCTTCTTCAGCCAGTCCATGCCAACTATTACATCAAAACTCCCTAACTCTACTGGTATCAAATCAATCTTAAATATTTCGCTACCCAGTTTAATTTCTCGATTCCGGCATATATTATCTGCTGAAATTAATTTACCGTTTGCTAATTCGAGTAAAAATTTACTATCCAACGGCGTCAATGGACAACTTAATTTAGCACAAAAATCTCTACTCATATAGCTTCTATCCGCACCCGAATCAAATAAAACGTAAGCAGATTTATTGTCAACAAGAAACGTACCCGTAACAAGCTCCGGGTCTTCCTGTGCCTCTGCAGCATTAATATTGAAAACTCTTCCGCGGCCTTATCCATTCATGTTCTCCTGGTTCGGGCAATTTCTAATAATGTGGCCCAGTTTTCCCACATTTATAACAAACTACATTGGCATAACTTGCTCCGACACTACTTGCTCCGCCATTACTCGTTCCGACACCATTTGTTCCTTTCGTTCTGTTAATCCCTGGTCCGTAGACCTCACACTTCGCCGCGCTATGACCATTTCTTTTACACTTGTTGCAAAATTTGGTGCAGAACCCCGAGTGATACTTTTCACACCTTTGGCATAGCTGCTTCTGATTGTTGTTGTTGTTGCGGTTGTTATTGTTGTTGAGATGATTGTTGTAGTTGCTGCTGTTGTTGTTGTTGTTGTTGTTGTTGTTGTTGTTGTTGTTGTTGTTGTTGTTGTTGTTGTTGTTGTTGGGTCATTTATTGTAGTTGCGATTGATGTTGCGATTGTTGGGATAATTGTTGCGATTATTATTGTAATTGTTGTTGTTGTTGTATTGGTGATTCTTATCACCGTTTTCCTCCCACTTTCTTTTGACTTGCTTTACATTGGCCTCTTCAGCCGTCTGTTCTTTAATTCTTTCCTCAATCTGGTTCACTAGTTTGTGAGCCATTCTACATGCCTGTTGTATGGAGGCGGGCTCGTGTGAACTTATATCTTCTTGGATTCTTTCCGGTAATCCTTTCACAAACGCGTCGATCTTCTCTTCCTCACCTTCGAACGCTCCCGAACACAATAGGCACAATTCTGTGAATCGTCTTTCATACGTGGTAATATCAAATCCTTGGGTTCGTAACCCTCTAAGTTCTATCTTGAGCTTATTGACCTCGGTTATGGGACGGTACTTCTCGTTCATCAAGTGCTTGAATGCTGACCACGGTAGTGCATACGCATCATCTTGTCCCACTTGCTCTAGATAGGTATTCTACCATGTTAACGCAGAACCTGTGAAGGTATGCGTAGCGTACTTCACTTTGTCCTCTTCAGTACACTTACTTATGGCAAACACCGATTCGACCTTCTCGGTCCACCGTTTTAATCTGATCGGTCCTTCGGTTCCATCAAATTCCAAAGGTTTGCAGGCAGTGAATTCTTTGTAGGTGCATCCTACACGATTTCCTGTACTGCTAGATCCAAGGTTATTGTTGGTATGTAGCGCAGCCTGTACTGCGGCTATGTTTGAAGCTAGAAAAGTACGGAATTCCTCTTCATTCATATTCACGGTGTGTCGAGTAGTCGGTGCCATTTCCTTCAAAATAGTCAAATGGAACAAGTTAATCATACAGAATATTAAGAGTAGTTAATAGTATTTCGTAGCATAATATGAACTCATTTATAAAAGCTTTTTCTTCATATTAGTGTTTTATAAGTTTAAATTCGGGTAGTACCTACCCGTTAAGTTCATACTTAGTAGCTAATATACAATTCAACTACTACAATTCTATATGAAAAACTGATTATAATAATATTTCGAGTTCAAACTTTTATACAATATTTTACAAACTTACAATACCGCTTATTTTACATAAAGCATGAAATATAGCACACAATAACTTTGATACAAGATAGTTGTGAAGATAATTCTAGCTAGTACACAAGTCGTTCAGCAAAGGCAATAAAGACACGTAATTCATACGTCCAGAAACAAGTCATGCATTCTGGTTTTACTCGGACTACTTCCCATCCTTGGTCTTGTGGAACATAACCGTTATGGCCGTTGATAAGACAGCGTGTTGTAACGTCGTTAAAGGGACGAGGGTTACGTAATGACCAACAGTCTCGTAATAACCTAAAAACCTCATTTCTTACCCCAATTACCGACTCCGTCACTTGTGGGAACGTTTTGTTTAATAGTTGTAGCCCGATGTTCTTTTTCTCACTTTGGTGAGAAGCGAACATTACTAACCCGTAAGCATAGCATGCTTCTTTATGTTGCATGTTAGCCGCTTTTTCTAAATCATGAAGTCCTATATTCAGATACATTGAGTCAAAATAATTTCTTAACCCGTTGCGTAAAATAGCATTTGGGTTCCCCGCAATATATGCGTCAAAGTAAACACATCGTAACTTATGGGTTTCCCAATGTGATATCCCCCATCTTTCAAACGAAAGTCTCTTATAAACCAAGACATTCTTGGAACGTTCTTCGAATGTCTTACAAACTGATTTTGCTGTAAATAGTTGTGCCGAAGAATTCTGACCGACTCTAGACAAGATTTCATCAATCATGTCTCCGGGTAGGTCTCTTAAAATATTGGGTTGTCTATCCATTTTGTGTTTTTATACTGTAAAATAGACAAGAGTTAGATTCATAAAAAAAAATACTTATTAATACAAGCAATTTTTACATATATCATAAAGCATAAGCACACTATATTACATATATTACACCACACGAATATAACTATCTTATTCCGACTCGCTCGTTTCTTCTTCTTCGGTTTTGGTTCGTTTTGCCAAGTTTCTAGGGATATATGATGTTCCCCTAATACGTGCTGTCATTTTCCACAACGGTTTAGAAAAACCTGGTGGTTTAGAGGTTCCCGGGTCATTGTTACAACTTAAGGGCTTCGGGGGTTGACGATACATATAAAGTTCGTCGGGGTTGGAATTAGATTTCTCTATTTTTATGCCCTTTCCCTTATTATTTTCTTTTGCCTTTTTAAATTCAGTTGGGGTAATTTCTATAACATCATCGGAATTCTCGTCAGAATCCGATTCATCGGAGAATTGGTAATCCTCCCAATATTTTGCTTCCTTGACAGGAAACACCATTGACCATAATTAACCTTGGTCGGTTGGTTGAGGATTTTCTTTTACTTAACCGTTTTATTATTTCCCCCACCGGTTCTATTTCCTCCTCCGGTTCCTCCTCTTCCGGTTCTGATTCTTCTTCCGGTTCTGATTCTTCTTCCAGTTCTTCTTCGGGAACTTGTGAATCAGTCCAATATATATTCGACCCCTCGTTATTATTAGGTGAGTCAATAGAATTTGTGCTAGAGGTAGACATCTATCACACAATATTAAACATGTTAAGAGATTAATATATCACATAATATATACATGTTAATAATATATAGTTTCCAACAAAAATGTTAAGCAATCACTTTTAAAGAAAACACGGTCGAAGTCCAGACTCACTAATGCATCCTAACAAACTCGATAAGACACACTAATGCAAATTTTCTGGTTCTCTAAGACCAACGCTTGGATACCAACTGAAATGTCCCGTTCTTATTGATTAAAAATGTTCCATATTAATTGATTTCGTTGCGAGGTTTTGACTTCTATATGAGACGTTTTTCAAAGACTGCATTCATTTTTAAAACAAACCATAACCTTTATTTCATAAATAAAGGTTTTAAAAGCTTTACGTAGATTATCAAATAATGATAATCTAAAATATCCTGTTTACACACGACCATTACATAATGGTTTACAATACAAATATGTTACATCGAAATCAGTTTCTTGAATGCAGTTTTTACACAATATCATACAAACATGGACTCCAAATCTTGTCCTTATTTTAGTATGCAACAGCAGAAGCTCTTAATATTCACCTGAGAATAAACATGCTTTAAACGTCAACAAAAATGTTGGTGAGTTATAGGTTTAACCTATATATATCAAATCGTAACAATAGACCACAAGATTTCATATTTCAATACACATCCCATACATAGAGATAAAAATCATTCATATAGTGAATACCTGGTAACCGACATTAAAAATATGCATATATATAAGAATATCCCCATCATTCCGGGACACCCTTCGGATATGATATAAATTTCGAAGTACTAAAGCATCCGGTACTTTGGATGGGGTTTGTTAGGCCCAATAGATCTATCTTTAGGATTCACGTCAGTTAGGGTGTCTGTTCTCTAATTCTTAGATTACCAGACTTAATAAAAAGGGGCATATTCTATTTCGATAATTCAACCATAGAATGTAGTTTCACGTACTTGTGTCTATTTTGTAAATCATTTATAAAACCTGCATGTATTCTCATCCCAAAAATATTTGATTTTAAAAGTGGGACTATAACTCACTTTCACAGATTTTTACTTCGTCGGGAAGTAAGACTTGGCCACTGGTTGATTCACGAATCTATAACAATATATACATATATATCAAAGTATGTTCAAAATATATTTACAACACTTTTAATATATTTTGATGTTTTAAGTTTATTAAGTCAGCTGTCCTCGTTAGTAACCTAAAACTAGTTGTCCACAGTTAGATGTACAGAAATAAATCGATAAATATTATCTTGAATCAATCCATGACCCATTGTATACGTATCTCAGTATTGATCACAACTCAAACTATATATACTTTGGAATCAACCTCAACCCTGTATAGCTAACTCCAACATTCACATATAGAGTGTCTATGGTTGTTCCGAAATATATATAGATGTGTCGACATGATAGGTCGAAACATTGTATACGTGTCTATGGTATCTCAAGATTATATAATATACAATACAAGTTGATTAAGTTATGGTTGGAATAGATTTGTTACCAATTTTCACGTAGCTAAAATGAGAAAAATTATCCAATCTTGTTTTACCCATAACTTCTTCATTTTAAATCCGTTTTGAGTGAATCAAATTGCTATGGTTTCATATTGAACTATATTTTATGAATCTAAACAGAAAAAGTATAGGTTTATAGTCGGAAAAATAAGTTACAAGTCATTTTTGTAAAGGTAGTCATTTCAGTCGAAAGAACGACGTCTAGATGACCATTTTAGAAAACATACTTCCGCTTTGAGTTTAACCATAATTGTTGGATATAGTTTCATGTTCATAATAAAAATTATTTTCCCAGAATAACAACTTTTAAATCAAAGTTTATCATAGTTTTTAATTAACTAACCCAAAACAGCCCGCGGTGTTACTACGACGGCGTAAATCCGGCTTTACGGTGTTTTTCGTGTTTCCAGGTTTTAAATCATTAAGTTTGCATATCATATAGATATAGAACATGTGTTTAGTTGATTTTAAAAGTCAAGTTAGAAGGATTAACTTTTATTTGCGAACAAGTTTAGAATTAACTAAACTATGTTCTAGTGATTACAAGTTTAAACCTTTGAATTAGATAGCTTTATATGTATGAATCGAATGATGTTATGAACATCATTACTACCTCAAGTTCCTTGGATAAACCTACTGGAAATGAGAAAAATAGATATAGCTTCAAAGGATCCTTAGATGGCTTGAAAGTTCTTGAAGCAGAATCATGACACGAAAATAATTTCAAGTAAGATTTCCACTCGAAATAAGATTGTTATAGTTATAGAAATTGAATTAAAGTTTGAATATGATTATTACCTTGTATTAGAAAGATAACCTATTTTAAGTAACAAAGGTTTCTTGATCTTGGATGATTACTTGGAATGGATTTAGAAAACTTGGAAGTAAAATTGCAATTTTGGAAGTATTCTTGATTTTATGAAACTAGAACTTTTGGAATTTACGAAGAACACTTAGAACTTGAAGATAGAACTTGAGAGAGATCAATTAGATGAATAAAATTGAAGAATGAAAGTGTTTGTAGGTGTTTTTGGTCGTGGTGTATGGATTAGATATAAAGGATATGTAATTTTGTTTTCATGTAAATAAGTCATGAATGATTACTCATATTTTTGTAATTTTATGAGATATTTCATGCTAGTTGCCAAATGATGGTTCCCACATGTGTTAGGTGACTCACATGGGCTTCTAAGAGCTGATCATTGGAGTGTATATACCAATAGTACATACATCTAAAAGCTGTGTATTGTACGAGTACGAATACGGGTGCATACGAGTAGAATTGTTGATGAAACTGAACGAGGATGTAATTGTAAGCATTTTTGTTAAGTAGAAGTATTTTGATAAGTGTCTTGAAGTCTTTTAAAAGTGTATGAATACATATTAAAACACTACATGTATATACATTTTAACTGAGTCGTTAAGTCATCGTTAGTCGTTACATGTAAATGTTGTTTTGAAACCTTTAGGTTAACGATCTTGTTGAATGTTGTTAACCCATTGTTTATTATAACAAATGAGATGTTAAATTGTTATATTATCATGATATTATGATATATAATATATCTTAGTATGATATATATACAGTTAAATGTCGTTACAACGATAATATTTACATATATGTCTCGTTTCGAAATCATTAAGTTAGTAGTCTTATTTTTACATATGTATTTCATTGTTAATACACTTAATAATATATTTACTTATCATTTAACATAATTAACCAAGTGTATCAATATCTTAATATGATTCATATGTACCTAGTAAGACGTTGTTATAATGATAATCGTTATATATATCGTTTTCGAGTTTCTTAAATTAATAGTCTCATTTTTATGTATATAACTCATTGTTAAAATACCTAATGAGATACATACTTATAATAAAATCATGTTAACTATATATATAACCATATATATGTCATCGTATAGTTTTTACAAGTTTTAACGTTCGTGAATCACCGGTCAACTTGGGTGGTCAATTGTCTATATGAAACCTATTTCAATTAATCAAGTCTTAATAAGTTTGATTGCTTAACATGTTGGAAACACTTAATCATGTAAATAACAATTTCATTTAATATATATATATATATAAACATGGAAAAGTTTGGGTCACTACAATTGTCATCCACAGTTAATGCTCTCTTCTATTTGCTATGATTTATACTCCCATTTCTAGTTCGAAGCTTTGTCCTTTTGTTTCTTCTTCCTGCGATTAAGCACCGCTTGTAATAGTCCAGAATTCGCAGATATAAATTTCAGAATGAACATTGTTAATGTTTTAGGAAGGAAATTGTAATAGCACGATCTTGACTTGTCAAATTACCAGAATACCTCGGAAAAGGCCGAATCATCAAGAAATATTTTCTTGATATTTAGAGATCAAAGAGAATACAAGAGTCGTGTAACATAGCACATGATGACGTTATGATCTGTGAATCATCATGTTCCATTTAGAAACTCAGCATGAATTACTATAATATAATCACGTTGATCAAGTGTCATTATATTATACTAACTCATGCTTCAGCTCCCAACACTTCTTCAAGAATATTCCTATTTTAAACTCGAATGTTTCAGAATTTAGAAACTAAAATAGTTTCTTTTATGATATAATACAGATAGCGCGAATTGTCCGCAGGGGTTTAGAGTCAGGAGCAAGGTATTCGTTAATGACTTCAGCAAGTACTGAATCATTTGGATTCTTTGAAGGCATGTTCAGCCTTTGTGATTTGTCCACAGCCTCCTTCATACTTTGCTCAATCCGTTTTCCAGTTCCAAAGCTTCTCTTTTTCTGAGCTTTGCCAATATACTATCCTTTATCATCTAACTTTTTACTGTTAAGGTCGTTTACAGTTTTTGCTGCTTCATCAGCATTTTTCAAAATTTCGAGAACTGGTTCGCAGTTTAGGGTGTTTTTTTAGAAATTTCTCATTCAAAGAATTTAAGTCTTGGAGGTAGACGTTGTGTGTATATGTAATTGTTGATGTAGACATGCTGCGAGGTTTCAAAATACTGATTGCTGATTCTCAATAATTGGTATGGCAATTCTTGTTATAAGCTACGAATGAGTATATGATAGGGTTTCGATAATTATAAGGTTTTTTTTTTAGAAAGTCAAAGATCAGTGAAGTTGTTGGTAAGTTTATTGCTAATGTGGTGAATATAAACGATTCCCCGGTAACGTTGGCGAAAGGGCAACGTATCTATCGAGGTTATAATAAGACTGTTTTGATTGAGAAGTCGAAGTTGACTTGCTGGAGCTGTGACAAAACTGTCTATTTTGAAATGGAATTGAAAAGTTATTTTAGCGAGTAAATGCCAAAGGGTCTAACACGGATACGTGTCGAACTATGACTTGGGTTTTGAGAGTTTTTTAGGTGTATAACTGTGGGTAACATGTGGTTGGATCATCATCTCGATTGTTCCTTAGTTGAAGTGTCTTCAGGAATTTCGAAGGGTTTGAGCACATATTGTAATCGTTAATACATATGATGTTCTAACACAGTTTTGAAGTCAAAGTATAGCTTTGAAAGATATAGGAATCTAAGAGTGATGATACTGGTTATATTTCGAATTGAATTATGCAATTTCAAAATCAGAATATGTAATTGAATTTGAATGAGTATGATTGTTTTGATTTATATGAAAGAATGGATATTGTTGTGAAAGTAGGGAGTATAGTTGATGATTGCTGAATCAGTTTCGAAAAATGTAATATATTAATTGAGAATTTATATATCTCTCGGGTATTACCTACCCGTAAAAAAATTTTCACAATTAATATTTTGTACAAAAGAAGTTTATTACAGTCTTTATGAAAATATATGTGTATATTTTCTTTAGATGTAATATAGATTTAATGAGTTAATATTAAATTAAACTCATTTGTTTTATGGTTGGAACTAGAATTGAGTAATCCCTAAAACTTTATAAATTGCATAAGTATTTCTTCAATAATATTGAAATTATGAATCATTACTTTGTTATTTGTTGGTTTTCGTGAAATTCTTGTGAACTTCGTAAGGTACGAATGATGTTATTTGAAAAGTTTCGAGTACATCGATGATGAAAGTGTAAAATCAAACATATATTCGAATAATACACTTGATTTATTATGAATTGGATTTTTATTGAATTGAGACAGAGATTGTAATTAACGATGGTTAAGTTTCGGATGAAGGACGTACATCATTGCATATTTGTAATATGAATTAACTGAGTAGTTAAGATTCACACATAATAGCTTAGTACGGGAAGATTTATTTTGGTTTAAAAATTTATACATATAAAATATACATATAAATCTTTCGATTGGAAATGAGTTAATACTTCATAACTCGTTGATACAATATATTTGTTGTTGATTCGTAATGATGTCCACAATGATTCTTGAACTGACAGAGTTTGTGATATTACAGGTGCTGTTGATTCTGACGATACTGACGGCACTGACTGTGTTGATGATGCTACGGTCCTGTTGATGCTGTTGGTAAAACAATTCTAGCTTGTAAATCGTACACCATTTTCGATCAAAGTTTCTACTCTACCATCTCCGTTTACTCATCCGATTTACGGTCAGAATTAAATAATCTCTAAGATTTTAGAGATTACATAACTGCCGCAGAGATATCTCTTCAATGAAGTTTATGAATTAATACTTCATCGTTTGTTGTTGTTGATATTCCTGGATATTTACAGGGCGTACGACATTGATGTTTGAGATACGGATTGTGATGTTGCGGTGTGGGATGTGGATGTTGTTGTTGGTGGTGGTGATGGTACTGTTGGTGTTGCTGATGGTGGTACTGTTTATGCTGCTGGTACTGTTGCTGGTGTTTGTAACCTTTGCACCATATTCTCCAAAGTCACTACCCGAGCGCGAAGCTCTTTGACTTCTTCTATTACACCGGGGTGATTGTCGGTTCGGACGAGCGGATAAATAAAATCTAGAATTTGATGTAGTATGTAATCGTGACGAGATACTCTAGAAATAAGAGAGAAAATGGTGTTTCGGATAGGTTCGTCGGTAAGTGCTTCAGGTTCTTCGCCAAGAGGGCAATGTGGTGGATGGAAGGGATCACCTTCTTCTTGTCTCCAATGATTAAGGAGGCTACAAACCCATCCTCAATTCATCCAGAATAGATGATGACTAATTGGTTGATCCATTCCGGTCACACTGCTTTCAAAATTTGAGTTGGATTCCATTTCGGAATCCGAGGGACTTAAACTAATGACGAATTTCATTTCGTACGATTGAATAAAGAATTTTTCGATATGAAATGATTTTCCGGCTATCGGGTGGTATTCTAATTATATAGAGCAAAAGGTTTCGTAGATTACGGTGGAATTTACAGAATATGTCAGGCAAAGTTTACAGTAACAGATACGCTAAGATATGAATTAGCAGATACGCTAAGATATGAATTTTGTCTATACACTATTCATGCAATCAATGCAAAAAGATGTGTCTAGACTAAGAATGATAAGCAGGTAATTTCCGACAAAAATGATGAGCAAAACTTTTGACATGCAGACACGGTCGAAGTCCAGACTCACTAATGCATCCTAACGACTATCAGTTAGACACACTATGTGACGACTCCGTCAAAACACTTAACGGCTCCGTCACTTGGTCCCACAGCTTGATCGAAACTCTATATGAATTTAATAAAACAACCTTGCATTCTTTATTTAAAAATGATTTCCTATAAAGGAAATCTACTAAAATGTATAAGTTTAGAAAAACTATACAATAATACTTTAACCAAAAGTTGACCAAAATAAAGTCAACAAACAACCACTTTTTAATGTAACAAAATAGAATGCAAGTTAATGTTTAACAAAAGCTGCCATCATAAATATGCAGACTCTCTAAGCACAGCGGAAGCAATCAATCATAAACCTGAGAATAAAACATGCGAGTAACTGTCAACAAAAATGTTGAGTGAATTATAGGTTTAATATTGCAAACAATATTTAATTTAAACAATAAAAATTTATGTTTGAAAACATAAAACTCCTTTTTAAACCACCAAATTATATGCTAGAAAACATATAATAAAACATTATTCCATTTTCCGTGAGCCACCTGGTAACCACTTAACCCTTTATTTACCCTTGCCAAACACAATAAATAATATACACCGAACAAGTGTATCTACAACAAATTACGAAGTACTAAACATTCCGATTATAAATTGCTAGCGCGACTAGCTCGAAATGGGGTTGTCAAACCCGATAGATCTATCCGTAGGATTCGCGTTCACCAGTAGAAACCAGTGATTACAGTTACCAGACTAGGGAATATTTTTGTTCAACTCACAATGAATAATTTAAACCAACTTCCACTTGTGTCCAAAATATAAAATAAATTGCATGTATTCTCATCCCAAAAGATTTAAAATAGAAAATGGGACTATAACTCACCTTATTAGCAAACGAAGTAACCACACAATTATGCGAACAGCAAATGAAGTAAAGTGATCATGAATGATCACAACGCCGACCTATAAATAAAGCAGGTCGATATAAATAACTAACTTAGGTCAAGTCTTAGTATAATAGCTATTGTACATGTTGCAAGTAGACATAGAACAATACTCAACATGCATCGGTTTGATCGGAACAGCGTACGGACACACACTTTCTATTTTTAGAAAGTTTCTATTTTTAGCAGGTTTCCATTTTTGGAAAGTTTCTATTTTAGGAAAGTTTCTATTTTTGGAAAGTTTCTATTTTTGGAAAGTTTCTATTTTTGGAAAGTTTCCAAATTTAGAAAGTTTCTATTTTTAGAAAGTTTTAAGTTAGGAAAGTTTCCTTATTTAGAAAGTCAACAGAAGTCAACTGAAAGTCAAAGTCAACCAAAAGTCAACTCAAAAGTCAACCTTGGTCAAACATAGTCAACATTAATTTTAAAAGTGTAAGTTATAATAATAATGTAAGTTATAACGTTTATTAAAGTTAAATATGTCTAATTATGTCATAACATAAGTTTAATTAAATTAAAATGAATTATTAAAGTTTAGATAAGTTTAAATGATATAATTAATATAACATAAGTATTTAATTAATTAATTAAATATTAGTCATAATATAAGTATTATTAATTAATAATAAATTTTAAATCATATCATAAGTATTATTAATTAATAATGAATTATTAATCATATCATAAATTTCTAATTATACTTATTAAATCATAAGTATTTAATAATTAAATAATAGCTAAGTCTTATAATAATTAAATAATTATTTAATCCTTATTATAAGTCCTATAATAATAATAATCTCATAATATAAGTTTAATACTTATCATAAGTATTTTTCATTAATAATAAAAGTATTATTAATCATAAGTTTAATTAAAATGTTAATTAAATCATAAGTATTAATTAAATGGTATAATAAATATATATCATAAGTCTTAAATAATAATAATAATTACTTTTTATATCATAAGTAATTAAATGATAATGAAATCCATTATTTATATCATAAGTTTAATAATAAATCCCAAGTTTTAAATCAAAAGTTCATCGGGTCGTATCCTGAGCCCCGGGTGTCGGTTTTCGGCGAGCCTTACATATATCTCCGCCTAAGCAAACCACCCGACACTTTGGTACACTCAAGAACACACCATGAACAGCCCACAAGTCGTGATATACAGCCAATACACTACTTGGAACTTCAATTCAATCAAAAACGTGTTTTAGACGTAACGGGTGATTCGTGGCTCGGATTGAGATGACCCGAACATGAAAGTTCGCCCCACCATCAGTCCTAACACACTAACACACCCTAAAGTCACCAAATATGGTCACAAAGTCGGACCAAACCTGGTTCATACCAAAATCACATTTCAATCTTAACAAAATACCACTTTGCTCGTATCTAGGGCTCCGGGAATCGAAACGACATGAATCCGGAGTCTAAAATTAATGTCTTGATGAGAGGAACTCATTTATATACTTTATTTTATGATCAACATCAGTTACAATATCAGAAACACACGAAAGAGCTGCTGTCCCAATTTTATCAAACCGAAAACATATGTAATCGAGCATTTCTACGCATACATTCAACATTACAATAACATATAAGCATCATACTATCCATATAACATCAAAATACAGAAAATATAAGAAAAATTGAAAAGCTAGGGTTAGGGTTTATACCCTAATCAAGAATTGATTAATATAGACGCGTAGAGAAGAACGAGAGCAATCCGTTGATGCTAAAAGCCCCAAATTCCAAGCTTGATTTAATGTTGAAATGATGATGATGGTGGATGTGTGGGTGACGGCCAAAAAGAAGAAAGGGAGGAGATGGGAGAAAAATTATAAAGCTAGGTTAAGTGATAACATGTAAATGAAAGTGAAATCTCAAAAATGAAAAACAAGGAGGCTATACCCCCTCCCATTTTCGGCCAAAAACTGAATGGGGTGGGCCCCATAGTGGCCCAATTTGATAAATGATAAAATCCTAGTGGCCCGAACGCCCGAACGAAACCCGAAACGCGAAAACGCCGCTACGCGATTGATTTTTCGAAGAGATAATAAATACGCGACGAATAAAATATATAAACACTATATATAATCATATGACATCAAAATATCATATTTAAAATAATTAGGACTTAAAAATTCCAAAAGTTTGACCGTTGGTTTGAAAACCGAAAAGATTCGCCGGATAGAAATCCGCGACACGTAGAAACGTACAATTAAAGATATGAATACAAATATTCATATAACACATAATAATTAATATATTATTACAAAAATAATAATATAGGTCATAGAAATGACGTGGCACGAAAAATAATTAACGGTCGTTAAATAATTAACGGCAAAAGATAACGGAAAAAGTAGGGTCGTTACAGTACCTTCCTGTTACGGAAATTTCGTCCCGAAATTTAAGCAGGTGCAGGGGTTTCCTCGGCATCTGGGAACAAATGCGGTTACTTCTGCTTCATCTGACCTTCACGCTCCCAAGTGAACTCGGGACCGCGTCCGGTGTTCCATCTAACTCGAACAATAGGAATTTTACTCTGCTTAAGAGTCTTTACCTCTCGGTCTATAATTTCAACAGGTTCTTCAATAAAATAAAGTTGCTTATCAATATGAAGTTCATCAAAAAGAATAGTTTCATTGGCCTCGGCCAAACACTTCTTTAAATTCGATACATGAAAAACGTCACGAATAGCACTGAGTTCTTGTGGCAATTTCAAACGATAAGCCACTGGTCCAACTCTCTTAATAATCCCAAAAGGTCCAACAAATCGAGGATTCAACTTTCCCCTTTTACCAAAACGTACCACACCCTTCCAAGGTGAAACTTTCAACATAACACGATCACCGACCTGAAAGTCGATATCGTTCCTTCTCTTATCAGCATAACTCTTTTGCCTACTCCTGGCAGTTCTCAATCTTTCCTTAATCTGTGCAATCTTCTCGGTAGTCTCGTGAATGATCTCTGGTCATGTGAGTTGAGCATCCCCAACCTCATTCCAACAGACAGGAGACCTACACTTTCTACCATACAGAGCTTCAAATGGTGCGGCTTTAATACTTGCATGATAACTGCTGTTATAAGAAAACTCATCCAGCGGCAAATATTTATCCCACCCATTTCCAAAATCAATAACACACGCTCTTAACATGTTTTCTACGTTTGAATGGTCCTTTCACTCTGACCATCCGTCTGTGGATGATAAGCGGTGCTCATATCCAATTTAGTTCCTAGAGCACCTTGTTAGGACTGCCTCAATCCAACATAATCGATACGGGAACACCATGT
The DNA here is from genome assembly GCF_046630445.1 of Rutidosis leptorrhynchoides. Taxonomy (NCBI): domain Eukaryota; kingdom Viridiplantae; phylum Streptophyta; class Magnoliopsida; order Asterales; family Asteraceae; genus Rutidosis; species Rutidosis leptorrhynchoides. The sequence goes on from NC_092336.1 coordinate 439,001,075, forward strand.
CTCGAAATAATCTCCTTCAAATACAAACGAGTAAACTTCTTCATTGAATATGTTTCCTTAATTGGCAAGAAAAGAGTTGACTTAGCGAGTCGGTAACAATCACCCAAATGGTATCATAACCACCCACAACTCCCGGTAACTTCGTAATAAAGTCCATCTTAATACCTTCCCACTTCCACTCGGGAATTTCAGGTTGCACCAAAAGTCCAGACGGTTTTTGATGTTCAGCTTTAACCTTAGCGCAGGTCAAACACTTAGCCACATACGTAGCCACATCAGCTTTCAAATTAGGCCACCAATACAGCTCCTTAAGATCATGATACATCTTTCCTGAACCAGGATGAATAGAGTACCTAGACTTATGAGCCTCATCTAAAACAAGTTTTCGTAGATCACCAAACTTCGGAACGCAAAGGCATCCCGCAAAATACCGAGTACCATCAGTTTGTACCTATAACTGTTTACTCAAGCCTCGGACCTTCCCGTTACAAAATTTTCCTCCTTCAAGGCTTCTTATTATGCCTCAAGGATCTGCCTAGCGAGGTTTGTTTGAATTGTCATATTCAAGGCCCTAAACCTGCGAGGTTCAGCCCTTTCTTTACGACTTAATGCATCAGCCACATCATTGGCCTTTCCCGGATGATATAAAAGTTCGCAATCATAATCATTTAACGTCTCAACCCATCTTCGTTGCCTCATATTTAACTGTTTCTGATCAAGAATATGTTGAAGACTTTTGTGATCAGTGTACAATGTACCTTTGACCCCATATAGATAATGTCTGCAAATCTTAAGCGCAAACACAACAGCTCTCAACTCTAAATCATGGGTTACGTAATTCTGCTCGTGAATCTTCAACTGACGTGACGCGTACGCAATAACTTTCTTTCGTTGCATCAAAACACAACCAAAGTCTTGACACGAAGCATCACAATAGATAACAAAATCATCATTACCCTCAGGTAGTGATAATATCGGTGCAGAAGTTAACTTCTTCTTCAGAGTTTGGAAAGCAGACTCTTGTTCACTCTTCCACTCGTACTCCTTCCCTTTATGCGTTAAAGCAGTCAGAGGTTTCGCTACTCGTGAAAAATCTTGAATGAACCTTATATAATAGCCTGCTAATCCTAGAAACTGGCGAATCTGAGTAGGAGTTTTCGGAACTTCCCACTTTTCAATCGCCTCAATCTTAGCAGAATCAACTTGTATTCCCTATTTACTAACAATATGTCCAAGGAAATTGAACTTCTCTTAACCAGAAAGCACACTTAGAGAACTTAGCGTACAACTCTTCTTTCCTCAACAGATCAAGCACTAACTTCAAATGTTCTTCGCCCTTCATCACTCTTAGAATAAATAAGGATGTGGTCGATGAAAACAGTAACGAATTTGTCCAGATAGGGTCTACACACACGGTTCATGAGGTCCATGAACACAACAGGTGCATTTGTCAATCTGAACGGCATAACAAGAAATTTAAAGTGACTATAACGGGTACAGAAAGCGGTTTTCAGAATATCAGTTTCTTTAGCGCGTAATTGGTGATAACCGGAACGAAGATCAATCTTATAATAAACGGACGAACCTTGAAGTTGATCGAACAGATCATCAATTCTCGGAAGAGGGTAACGGTTTTTAACAGTAAACTCGTTCAATTCACGATAATCAATACACAAACGAAATGAACCATCTTTCTTCTCAACGAACAAAACTGGAGCTCCCCAAGGGGACGAACTGGGACGGATGAAATAAAGTTGCAATAATGAAGGAAGAAATAAATATGGAGTAGTCACATCGGTGGCATAGATATTTAAGGCAATTCTCTCAAAGGAGTTAACGAGGATCATGGACTCTAAAGTAAATTTTCATTATATTTCCTAGAGGAAGACGTATGAAAGGTGTGATAATTCAACGAGAGTGAACTTCCTTGTACAATGAGCGAGGAAGTCTAGGATTCATCCATATTCTTAAATTTATGTGCGGATGAAAAGAACGCGAATCATGGGTTATAAAGAATGGCCGACTCCAGGTGAGATGAATCTCCAAAAATAATTTCGTGCACCCTAAAGTATCGAATCCTAGGATTGATGTTTACGAGGGTGTTGCGGTTGACAGCGAAAATTGAGAGTAGAAACTCCTCAAACGGTCTAGAGTAATATATATCCATGATACCCATTATAACAACAGTTGGGGTAGAAACCCACCTAGCGCCTTTTCTACAATAAGGTGACCATCGAGGGTACCCCAGAAAATTGATTTATCGGCCCGCGTTTCGGCCATGTCCAACCATAAGAGATAAAATCTAATGAGCGCAAAGACTCTCCAACAAATTTACAAAGCCGGCCCCCAAAGTGGTGTATGAGTTTCTATCAATGAACTTAATGGTAAGTTTCATCCTTAAACAGAGGATGAGGTGAACTGTGATCCAAACACTCGGTAGAGTAATGCGAAAATTCTAATGTAATCAATCAAAGGAGTTTTGAAAAAGCTTGAAACGTCTGATGTAACCTCATAAATGGAACGAAGCTCTTAATAAATTTAGAAGTATGTACAACGTGTACCATTTTACGTAAATCAATTTGAGTTAACTAAACAACTCAACAAGAGTGGTTTTTAAAATAATTTTGAAGGTATAATTTAGTGTATAATAGCCAAAATAGGTAAGGGTAAATTAGTCCATTTGAATTCATACGTACATATATGATTTTATAAATAGTATACATGACAAAATATTTCATTACTTCTATTCGCCCATAAATCTCGTGAGAACCGCCCAATTGCACAAATGTGTAAAAATTTTAATGAAAAGCAGGGTATCCGCATTACAGAGGTTACGAGTTGAAGTAAGATCGTTAAAGCTCGAGTGATGGACTTGAATCGTCTTGCGACATCTAATCAATAAATGCTACGAGGTCATGAAAACGAATGAGTTAAATATTGTTTTGACTATTGTCAGGACATAAGTCCTTGGGCCAAAACTCTTCACGTGCGAAGCTGTCACTAACAAGCGAGTTATGAATGACAAAACATAGTGTAAGTAGTTCGATTAAGACGAGTCTCTCGTATATCAACAAATAAGATAATGAGTATCTTCCTTACTCATGTAACAACGTTAGAATTTCCGAATGAGTGGTGTATAAATTTTCTCTGACTCGCTTTCTATTCCTCATGTCACAATATTGGGACTTTTTATGAATTAACGTAATATAATCACGTTGGCCTGACGCCATTATATTTCACTAACTCATAGTTCCATTCCAATATCACTACATAAGGTCAGGACACGTGGTCAACCTCGAATTTCAACACAATTTCCCTAAAACAATTTCTTAACAATGTGCTAAGGATAGCACAAGAGACAAAGACATCGAAAGTAATTAATAGGAGTAACGATGACATAAGAATGTCTTCGAAGTACCAAGAATCTCTAAAAGTCAAGAATGACGATTTCCGTTTCAAAAACCAAAGCACATAGGCACAACGGCACAAAGGCACGTAATATAACAAGAATGTTATATACCTAAGCAGAATAGCTGACATTGAAATGCCGAGCCTTTAGAAGTCAAGAATGACGTCTCGCGTAATATAACTCAAAAGTTATATACATATCCATAATAGATGACATAGAAATGCCTAGAATTCTAGAACACGTAATGTAACTCAAACGTTATATCAATAAACACAAATTATGACATAGAAATGTCGAGAATTTCAGAAGTCAAGAATGACACCCCCTCGGTTTCACTAACCGAGGTGTTCCTCTAAAAGATGAACTCGCATGAGTCGGAGAATACGTTCAAATCGGAATGGGAGTTCCTCCCGGATTCAGAACATAATAGAAATGTATGTATGATAACAATATACATACCAACACGATATTAATAATCACATATAATAATATATAATAGGCCGGGCTGTAGACTAGACTCACTAATGCACCCTATTGACTCGGGTAACGACATCAATGCAGCCTAATTCCCTACAACCAGAGCTCTGATACCAACTGTGACGACTCCGTCAAAACACTTAACGGCTCCGTCACTTGGTCCCACAGCTTGATCGAAACTCTATATGAATTTAATAAAACAACCTTGCATTCTTTATTTAAAAATGATTTCCTATAAAGGAAATCTACTAAAATGTATAAGTTTAGAAAAACTATACAATAATACTTTAACCAAAAGTTGACCAAAATAAAGTCAACAAACAACCACTTTTTAATGTAACAAAATAGAATGCAAGTTAATGTTTAACAAAAGCTGCCATCATAAATATGCAGACTCTCTAAGCACAGCGGAAGCAATCAATCATAAACCTGAGAATAAAACATGCGAGTAACTGTCAACAAAAATGTTGAGTGAATTATAGGTTTAATATTGCAAACAATATTTAATTTAAACAATAAAAATTTATGTTTGAAAACATAAAACTCCTTTTTAAACCACCAAATTATATGCTAGAAAACATATAATAAAACATTATTCCATTTTCCGTGAGCCACCTGGTAACCACTTAACCCTTTATTTACCCTTGCCAAACACAATAAATAATATACACCGAACAAGTGTATCTACAACAAATTACGAAGTACTAAACATTCCGATTATAAATTGCTAGCGCGACTAGCTCGAAATGGGGTTGTCAAACCCGATAGATCTATCCGTAGGATTCGCGTTCACCAGTAGAAACCAGTGATTACAGTTACCAGACTAGGGAATATTTTTGTTCAACTCACAATGAATAATTTAAACCAACTTCCACTTGTGTCCAAAATATAAAATAAATTGCATGTATTCTCATCCCAAAAGATTTAAAATAGAAAATGGGACTATAACTCACCTTATTAGCAAACGAAGTAACCACACAATTATGCGAACAGCAAATGAAGTAAAGTGATCATGAATGATCACAACGCCGACCTATAAATAAAGCAGGTCGATATAAATAACTAACTTAGGTCAAGTCTTAGTATAATAGCTATTGTACATGTTGCAAGTAGACATAGAACAATACTCAACATGCATCGGTTTGATCGGAACAGCGTACGGACACACACTTTCTATTTTTAGAAAGTTTCTATTTTTAGCAGGTTTCCATTTTTGGAAAGTTTCTATTTTAGGAAAGTTTCTATTTTTGGAAAGTTTCTATTTTTGGAAAGTTTCTATTTTTGGAAAGTTTCTATTTTTGGAAAGTTTCCAAATTTAGAAAGTTTCTATTTTTAGAAAGTTTTAAGTTAGGAAAGTTTCCTTATTTAGAAAGTCAACAGAAGTCAACTGAAAGTCAAAGTCAACCAAAAGTCAACTCAAAAGTCAACCTTGGTCAAACATAGTCAACATTAATTTTAAAAGTGTAAGTTATAATAATAATGTAAGTTATAACGTTTATTAAAGTTAAATATGTCTAATTATGTCATAACATAAGTTTAATTAAATTAAAATGAATTATTAAAGTTTAGATAAGTTTAAATGATATAATTAATATAACATAAGTATTTAATTAATTAATTAAATATTAGTCATAATATAAGTATTATTAATTAATAATAAATTTTAAATCATATCATAAGTATTATTAATTAATAATGAATTATTAATCATATCATAAATTTCTAATTATACTTATTAAATCATAAGTATTTAATAATTAAATAATAGCTAAGTCTTATAATAATTAAATAATTATTTAATCCTTATTATAAGTCCTATAATAATAATAATCTCATAATATAAGTTTAATACTTATCATAAGTATTTTTCATTAATAATAAAAGTATTATTAATCATAAGTTTAATTAAAATGTTAATTAAATCATAAGTATTAATTAAATGGTATAATAAATATATATCATAAGTCTTAAATAATAATAATAATTACTTTTTATATCATAAGTAATTAAATGATAATGAAATCCATTATTTATATCATAAGTTTAATAATAAATCCCAAGTTTTAAATCAAAAGTTCATCGGGTCGTATCCTGAGCCCCGGGTGTCGGTTTTCGGCGAGCCTTACATATATCTCCGCCTAAGCAAACCACCCGACACTTTGGTACACTCAAGAACACACCATGAACAGCCCACAAGTCGTGATATACAGCCAATACACTACTTGGAACTTCAATTCAATCAAAAACGTGTTTTAGACGTAACGGGTGATTCGTGGCTCGGATTGAGATGACCCGAACATGAAAGTTCGCCCCACCATCAGTCCTAACACACTAACACACCCTAAAGTCACCAAATATGGTCACAAAGTCGGACCAAACCTGGTTCATACCAAAATCACATTTCAATCTTAACAAAATACCACTTTGCTCGTATCTAGGGCTCCGGGAATCGAAACGACATGAATCCGGAGTCTAAAATTAATGTCTTGATGAGAGGAACTCATTTATATACTTTATTTTATGATCAACATCAGTTACAATATCAGAAACACACGAAAGAGCTGCTGTCCCAATTTTATCAAACCGAAAACATATGTAATCGAGCATTTCTACGCATACATTCAACATTACAATAACATATAAGCATCATACTATCCATATAACATCAAAATACAGAAAATATAAGAAAAATTGAAAAGCTAGGGTTAGGGTTTATACCCTAATCAAGAATTGATTAATATAGACGCGTAGAGAAGAACGAGAGCAATCCGTTGATGCTAAAAGCCCCAAATTCCAAGCTTGATTTAATGTTGAAATGATGATGATGGTGGATGTGTGGGTGACGGCCAAAAAGAAGAAAGGGAGGAGATGGGAGAAAAATTATAAAGCTAGGTTAAGTGATAACATGTAAATGAAAGTGAAATCTCAAAAATGAAAAACAAGGAGGCTATACCCCCTCCCATTTTCGGCCAAAAACTGAATGGGGTGGGCCCCATAGTGGCCCAATTTGATAAATGATAAAATCCTAGTGGCCCGAACGCCCGAACGAAACCCGAAACGCGAAAACGCCGCTACGCGATTGATTTTTCGAAGAGATAATAAATACGCGACGAATAAAATATATAAACACTATATATAATCATATGACATCAAAATATCATATTTAAAATAATTAGGACTTAAAAATTCCAAAAGTTCGACCGTTGGTTTGAAAACCGAAAAGATTCGCCGGATAGAAATCCGCGACACGTAGAAACGTACAATTAAAGATATGAATACAAATATTCATATAACACATAATAATTAATATATTATTACAAAAATAATAATATAGGTCATAGAAATGACGTGGCACGAAAAATAATTAACGGTCGTTAAATAATTAACGGCAAAAGATAACGGAAAAAGTAGGGTCGTTACACACTAATGCAGACCTGGTTCGCTAAGACCACCGCTCTGATACCAACTGAAAAGACCCGTTCATATACATTATAAACGATTCACAATAGTTGATTACATCGCGAGGTATTTGACCTCTATATGATACATTTTACAAACATTGCATTCGTTTTTAAAAGACAAACTTTCTTTACAACGAAAGTTGACGGCATGCACACCATTTCATAATACATCCAACTATAATTAGCTTAATAATAATCTTGATGAACTCAATGACTTGAATGCAACGTCTTTCAAAATATGCCATGAATGACTCTAAGTAATATCCTTAAAATGAGCTAATGCACAGCGGAAGATTTTTTTAATACCTGAGAATAAACATGCTCTAAAGTGTCAACCAAAAGGTTGGTGAGTTCATAGGTTTATCATAACAATCATTTCAATATATTAATAGACCACAAGATTTCCGTTTATAAATATATGTACACTCACAAGTGTATAAAAGTATTCTATAAGTTGTAGGCACCCGGTAACAAGCCTTAACGTTCATGTTTTACCCTCTGAAGTACACCAGATCAGGTGTGTTTAAAATAACCTCGAAGTACTAAAGCATCCCATAGTCAGGATGGGGTTTGTCAGGCCCAATAGATCTATCTTTAGGATTCGCGCCTACCGTACATAGACAAGTAGTTTAATGTTACCAAGCTAAGGGTATATTTCTGGTTTAAACCCAGGTAGAATTAGTTTTAGTACTTGTGCCTATTTCGTAAAACATTTTTAAAAACAGCGCATGTATTCTCAGTCCCAAAAAATATATATAAAAGGGAGCAAATGAAACTCACAATACTGTATTTCATAGTAAAAATACATATAACGTCATTTAACAAGTGCAAGGTTGGCCTCGGATTCACGAACGTATCAATATTGAGATTCAATATTGCAGGAAAGTACGTAGATGCAACGGAGATGATAAACACTAGATTGACCTCACGAGCATACCCATGAACCATACCCATCACCTCCATAGCTATAACCCATAATTTCCTTAGCTTCGACTCATTCAAAAAACTATTTTGAAATCACTCGGACAGCACTCCGTCGTAATATTTTATGTATACTAATAATATCTTGAAATAATACAGAGTATATATATATATATATATATATATATATATATATATATATATATATATATATATATATATATATATATATATATATATATCGATTGAGAGAGTTTAGAGAAATATATTTTCAAGTTTCTATGAAATAATGAAACCTATTGAATTCTATTTATAATAGATTTTTGAATTATTAAAGTGAATTATTAAAGTATGAATTATTAAAGTGAATTATTAAAGTATGAATTATTAAAGTGAATTATTAAAATATGAATTATTAAAGTGAATTATTAAAGTTAAAGTAAAGTAAAAGTAAAGTAAAGGTAAAGTTAAAGTATAGTAAAAGTATAAAAACTATGTATGTATAATACGCGTATAAATATATATAATATTAATTTAAATCGTTATATATATTTAATGAAATAAAATATAAATATCGTTATATTTATTATACTGGTTAAGTAATGAGTTGTCAAAAGTGATTCTAGATATTTATAAAAGTTATATACGTTTTAATAATAAAGTTCTTTTTAAACTGAAAACGTCTTTGTACGTTTGAAAATAGATTAATAGAATATTATGGAAACCAATTCTCCACTAACTTTTGTCTAACTTTCGTAAATGACACTTTTTATTTTTATTTATAAATAGCTTTACAAATTATTCTGAATATCGTTAAGAGGAATAGATTTTCTCAAATCATAGCGGACCTCTCAACAGAGACTTGTAATCATAATTCAATGTTTCTGATAATTCAATCATTTAATATTTTTTTTTTAATTTCATCAAAAATCATATTGAAACAAATACGTTCGTGTAAAGTATTATACGTTTAATACTTTATTAATATTCTCAAGTTATAATATATATATACATATACATATCTATTTATATATAACGGTTCGTGAATCGTCGGAATTTGGTCGAGGTTATAATGAATGTATGAACACAGTTTAAAATTCTTGAAATTTAACTTAACAAACTTTGCTTATCGTGTCGGAATAATATCAAGATTAAAGTTTAAATTTGGTCGGAAATTTCCGGGTCGTCACAACATCTGAGGGGGATTGATGTGTAAAAATGTAGTTATAATTTTAATCAAGGAAAATACCGTTCATTAAAGATTACACAGTAACGGGTAGTGTACCCGATCGTCTAGTAGTAAATATATTAGTAAAATCCAGGATCGTTCCCAAGACAGTTTCACGCAATTTAAGATTATAAACTAAGTGTAATTAACTAACAGAAACAGAAAGAAATGAAATAACAAGATATTTGGTTTTGGCTATTTAACGATTAGCTGAATCAAAGAGTGGTATAAATTAAAGACAATATTATCGAAATAAAAATAGATGTAAATTAAATGATGAGAAATATGTGCACATATACTTTCTTCACTATGTTGGAGGTTTTAAATAAAGTACTGATTAACAATCACACATGCATATTAACACACCGGGCCACCAAGAGTTCTCTTGAATGAACATAACAATTTAGATTACACACTATAGGGTTCCCTGGCACTGTAGACCTCTAAACTGTGGTTAGTTTAAATGACTGATTTAAAGACTCAAACAGTGAAACAGAGTTCTCTGAAATCAACAACTGTGACAACGTTCGTTGTACACGATCAACCCCTATATCAACTAATACACAAATTAATTCAATTTCCTTGGTCCAAACAAAGTCCAGTTTACCCAATCCAAATAACCACCTGAATAATTAATACAAACATCAATTCACGTCACCAAATTAGACAATTACAATCAATCAAGAGATAAAGAATTAAACAGCTAAAAATATATGCAACAGACTCCAAAGAGTGTTCACTCAATTATACAACCACATATATCAACCAATTTGAATAAAAGTATCAACAAGAATTTTCTTGTGTTCAAGCAATATGTCATCATACATACGATAATTAATCATAAAAAATTACGCCTAACATAGTATTTAGCCTAAATGAACATAATTAAATTTTAGCCAATGATCATATTATAAATTAAACCAACAATCTTACAAATAAACATAATAAATTAATTATCACTGCAATAATTAAAAATTAAAGTGCTAATGTAAGAATGCGAACAACGTTATTATATTATTATATAAATTAATTGTTGAATAAAATTTTGCTTATTGTGATTTCACGTGGGAATGGACAAAAAGGGGCAAGTACCTTTTGTTTATTTGTCTAGCCGTACCAAATACACCCTTCTGTTCTTTCGTGACCCACACACATATGTGGCCAAGCAATACTTCAATCTTCTTTTGCTTTCTGCTTGCATCGACTGAAACCAAAGAAAATAAATGGGTCCCACTAACTCAATAATCAAATGTTAATCTTTCTCCTTCTTCTCTCCAGAAAACCTATGCTCAATTAGCTGCTTCATCTCCATTTTATAGTGCTAGATAGGCTTTCTTCCCTTAATGTCTGTTTGTACAATAACCGACGATCTTATATTGATATGGGGATATCCAAGTCACGAAGGTGTGGAATGGGTTGATTATGGTTTTTGCTTTGTTCGCTGGCGATTCCCCAAAGGGAACAATCAAGTGATTGTTTTACGCCACCGAGATAAGTAATGTAACATGTGATGTTAGAATGAGAGTGAATCTTGAATGTGGAATGTATCCTGCATCCTATTCTATTTATATGCGAATTGAGTGGCTTCCCATACCAGCTCGCTAGTTCCCAATGCTTTTGGAATACTAGTTGACATTTCCTTATTCGTATGCCTGCAGAGGAAAGCAACCTTGTCCCTTTCCTTTGATGTAAGAGCATGCAGCCAAGCTAGGAATAGTTCAGCTAGCTTGACTTTGTAATTGACTGAGGTTTTTAGGCTCCAAGATCACTATTCTTGCTCTGGTTTCTGAACCTCGTTAATTGTAGCTGATGTTTCCTTCGTACTATATATTGTGGCAAATTCCAGCGAAGTAAACTGTGAAGCTATTGTATAAGAACCAGATGTGGGGTACACTATCAGGCCCCCCTCAGTTTAATTTGATGAAGCATTACTATCGATATATAAGCTTCGTGAAGTTAAACTTAGTAGTAATCATTTTTGCCGCTTTGATTTGACATTTAACTGTGCCAGTTAAAGCTCTTGTCGACCAATATTACCGTTATACCCTTAATGATGGAATATTTTGTTCTTTGCTGCCAAGGGTATGATCGTCCAATAAATTCCGGTTACCAAGGGTTTTGTGCAGGTTGATTTAACTGCTACCCTTTCATCTATCTTAAGGGTAAAAACGTGCATATTCTCCTTCTATTTTCATCCATCTTTTTTCAAAAACTTTGTCTTTCTGGAAATCTTTCATCCACGCACACTAAGGTGTAGTGACCCGAACTTTTCCATGTTTATATATATTAATTGAGATTGATATTTACATGATTAAATGTTTCCAACATGTTAAGCAATCAAACTTGTTAAGACTTGATTAATTGAAATATGTTTCATATAGACAATTGACCACCCAAGTTGACCGGTGATTCACGAACGTTAAAACTTGTAAAAACTATATGATGACATATATATGGATATATATATATAGTTAACATTATACTATGATAAGTAAACATATCATTAAGTATATTAACAATGAACTACATATGTAAAAACAAGACTACTAACTTAATGATTTTTAAACGAGACATATATGTAACGATTATCGTTGTAAAGACATTTAATGTATATATATCATATTAAGAGATATTCATACATGATAATATCATTATAATATAATAATTTAAAATCTCATTTGATATTATAAACATTGGGTTAACAACATTTAACAAGATCGTTAACCTAAAGGTTTCAAAACAACACTTACATGTAACGACTAACGATGACTTAACGACTCAGTTAAAATGTATATACATGTAGTGTTTTAATATGTATTTATACACTTTTGAAAGACTTCAATACACTTATAAAAATACTTCTACTTAACAAAAATGCTTACAATTACATCCTCGTTCAGTTTCATCAACAATTCTACTCGTATGCACCCGTATTCGTACTCGTACAATACACAGCTTTTAGATGTATGTACTATTGGTATATACACTCCAATGATCAGCTCTTAGCATCCCATGTGAGTCACCTAACACATGTGGGAACCATCATTTGGCAACTAGCATGAAATATCTCATAAAATTACAAAAATATGAGTAATCATTCATGACTTATTTACATGAAAACAAAATTACATATCCTTTATATCTAATCCATACACCAACGACCAAAAACACCTACAAACACTTTCATTCTTCAATTTTCTTCATCTAATTGATCTTTCTCAAGTTCTATCTTCAAGTTCTAAGTGTTCTTCATAAATTCTACAAGTTCTAGTTACATAAAATCAAGAATACTTTCAAGTTTGCTAGCTCACTTCCAATCTTGTAAGGTGATCATCCAACCTCAAGAAATCTTTGTTTCTTACAGTAGGTTATCATTCTAATACAAGGTAATAATCATATTCAAACTTTGGTTCAATTTCTATAACTATAACAATCTTATTTCAAGTGATGATCTTACTTGAACTTGTTTTCGTGTCATGATTCTGCTTCAAGAACTTCGAGCCATCCAAGGATCCGTTGAAGCTAGATCCATTTTTCTATTTTCCAGTAGGTTTATCCAAGGAACTTAAGGTAGTAATGATGTTCATAACATCATTCGATTCATACATATAAAGCTATCTTATTCGAAGGTTTAAACTTGTAATCACTAGAACATAGTTTAGTTAATTCTAAACTTGTTCGCAAACAAAAGTTAATCCTTCTAACTTGACTTTTAAAATCAACTAAACACATGTTCTATATCTATATGATATGCTAACTTAATGATTTAAAACCTGTAAACACGAAAAACAGCGTAAAACCGGATTTACGCCGTCGTAGTAACACCGCGGGCTGTTTTGGGTTAGTTAATTAAAAACTATGATAAACTTTGATTTAAAAGTTGTTATTCTGAGAAAATGATTTTTATTATGAACATGAAACTATATCCAAAAATTATGGTTAAACTCAAAGTGGAAGTATGTTTTCTAAAATGGTCATCTAGACGTCGTTCTTTCGACTAAAATGACTACCTTTACAAAAATGACTTGTAACTTATTTTTCCGACTATAAACCTATACTTTTTCTGTTTAGATTCATAAAATAGAGTTCAATATGAAACCATAGCAATTTGATTCACTCAAAACGGATTTAAAATGAAGAAGTTATGGGTAAAACAAGATTGGATAATTTTTCTCATTTTAGCTACGTGAAAATTGGTAACAAATCTATTCCAACCATAACTTAATCAACTTGTATTGTATATTATGTAATCTTGAGATACCATAGACACGTATACAATGTTTTGACTTATCATGTCGACACATCTATATATATTTCGGAACAACCATAGACACTCTATATGTGAATGTTGGAGTTAGCTATACAGGGTTGAGGTTGATTCCAAAATATATATAGTTTGAGCTGTGATCAATACTGAGATACGTATACACTGGGTCGTGGATTGATTAAAGATAATATTTATCGATTTATTTCTGTACATCTAACTGTGGACAACTAGTTGTAGGTTACTAACGAGGACAGCTGACTTAATAAACTTAAAACATCAAAATATATTAAAAGTGTTGTAAATATATTTTGAACATACTTTGATATATATGTATATATTGTTATAGGTTCGTGAATCAACCAGTGGCCAAGTCTTACTTCCCAACGAAGTAAAAATCTGTGAAAGTGAGTTATAGTCCCACTTTTAAAATCTAATATTTTTGGGATGAGAATAAATGCAGGTTTTATAAATGATTTACAAAATAGACACAAGTACGTGAAACTACATTCTATGGTTGAATTATCGAAATCGAATATGCCCCTTTTTATTAAGTCTGGTAATCTAAGAATTAGGGAACAGACACCCTAATTGACGCGAATCCTAAAGATAGATCTATTGGGCCTAACAAACCCCATCCAAAGTACCGGATGCTTTAGTACTTCGAAATTTATATCATATCCGAAGGGTGTCCCGGAATGATGGGGATATTCTTATATATGCATCTTGTTAATGTCGGTTACCAGGTGTTCACCATATGAATGATTTTTATCTCTATGTCTGGGATGTATATTGAAATATGAAATCTTGTGGTCTATTATTATGATTTGATATATATAGGTTAAACCTATAACTCACCAACATTTTTGTTGACGTTTTAAGCATGTTTATTTTCAGGTGATTATTAAGAGGTTCCGCTGTCGCATACTTAAATAAGGACGAGATTTGGAGTCCATGCTTGTATGATATTGTGTAAAAACTGCATTCAAGAAACTTATTTTGTTGTAACATATTTGTATTGTAAACCATTATGTAATGGTCGTGTGTAAACAGGATATTTTAGATTATCATTATTTGATAATCTACGTAAAGCTTTTTAAACCTTTATTGATGAAATAAAGGTTATGGTTTGTTTTAAAAATGAATGCAGTCTTTGAAAAACGTCTCATATAGAGGTCAAAACCTCTCAACGAAATCAATTAATATGGAACGTTTTTAATCAATAAGAACGGAACATTTCAGTTGGTATCAGAGCGTTGGTCTTAGAGAACCAGAATTTTGCATTAGTGTGTCTTATCAAGTTTGTTAGGATGCATTAGTGAGTCTGGACTTCGACCGTGTTTACTTGAAAAATGATTGCTTAACAAATTTTGTTGGAAACTATATATTTTTAACATGTGAATATTATGTGATATATTAATCTCTTAACGCGTTTGATATTATGTGATAGATGTCTACCTCTAGAACAAGTCCCATTGACTCACCTAATAATAATGAAGAGTCAAATGTAAATTGGAATGATTCGTGGACTGATTCACAAGTTCCCGAAGAGGAACCGGAAGAAGAGTCGGAACCGGAAGAAGAATCGGAACCGAAAGAAGAATCGGAACCGGATGAAGAAATAGAACCGGTGGGAGAAATAATAAAACGGTTAAGTAAAAGAAAATACTCAATCAACCGACCAAGGTTAATTATGGTCAATGGTGTTTCCGCCAAGGAAGCAAAATATTGGGAGGATTACCAATTCTTCGATGAATCGGATTCCGATAAGAATTCCGATGATGTTATAGAAAGTACCCCAACTGAATTTAAAAAGGCAAAAGAAAATAATAAGGGAAAGGGCATAAAAATAGAGAAATCTAATTCCAACCCCGATGAACTTTATATGTATCGACAACCCCCGAAGTCCTTAAGTTGTAACAATGACCCGGGAACCTCTAAACCACCAGGTTTTTCTAAACCAATGTGGAAAACGACGGCTCGTATTAGGGGAACATCATATATCCCTAGAAACTTGGCAAAACGAACCAAAACCGAAGAAGAAGAAACAAGCGAGTCGGAATAAGATAGTTGTATTCGTGTGGTGTAATATATGTAATATAGTGTGCATATGCTTTATGATATATGTAAAAATTACTTGTATTAATAAGTATTTTTTTATGAATCTAACTCTTGTCTATTTTACAGTATAAAAACACAAAATGGATAGACAACCCAATATTTTAAGAGACCTACCCGGAGACATGATTGATGAAATCTTGTCTAGAGTCGGTTAGAATTCTTCGGCACAACTATTTAAGGCGAGATCAGTTTGTATGACATTCGAAGAACGTTCCAAGAATGCCTTGGTTTATAAAAGGCTTTCGTTTGAAAGATGGGGGATATCACATTGGGAAATCCATAAGTTACGATGTGTTTACTTTGACGCATATATTGCGGGGAACCCAAATGCTATTTTACGCAATGGGTTAAGAAATTATTTTGACTCAATATATCCGAATATTAGACTTCGTGATTTAGAAAAAGCGGCTAACATGCAACATAAAGAAGCATGTTATGCTTACGGATTAGTAATGTTCGCTTCTCACCAAAGTGAGAACAAGATCATCGGGCTACAACTATTAAACAAAACGTTCTCACAAGTGACGGAGTCGGTAATTGGGGTAAGAAATGAGGTTTTTAGATTGTTACGGGACTGTTGGACATTACGTAACCCTCGTCCCTTTGACGACGTTACAACACGCTGTCTTATCAACGACCATAACGGTTATGTTCCACAAGACCAAGGATGGGAAGTAATCCTAGTAAAACCAAAATATATGACTTGTTTCTAGACGTATGAATTACGTGTCTTTATTGCCATTGCTGAACGACTTGTGTACTAGCTAGAATTATCTTCACAACCATCTTGTATCAAATTTATTGTGTGCTATATTTCATGCTATATGTAAAATAAGCGGTATTGTAAGTTTGTAAAATATTGTGTAAAAGTTTGAACGCGAAATATTATTATAATCAGTTTTTCATATAGAATTGTAGTAGTTGAATTGTATATTAGCTACTAAGTATGAACTTAACGGGTAGGTACTACCCGAATTTAAACTTATAAAACGCTAATATGAAGAAAAAGCTTTTATAAATGAGTTCATATTATGCTACGAAATACTATTAACTACTCTTAATATTCTGTATGATTAACTTGTTTCATTTGACTATTTTGAAGGAAATGGTACCGACTACTCGACACACCGTGAATATGAATGAAGAGGAATTCCGTACTTTTCTAGCTTCAAACATAGCCGCAGTACAGGCTGCGCTACATACCAACAATAACCTTGGATCTAGCAGTACAGGAAATCGTGTAGGATGCACCTACAAAGAATTCACTGCCTGCAAACCTTTGGAATTTGATGGAATCGAAGGACCGATCGGATTGAAACGGTGGACCGAGAAGGTCGAATCGGTGTTTGCCATAAGTAAGTGTACTGAAGAGGACAAAGTGAAGTACGCTACGCATACCTTCACAGGTTCTGCGTTAACATGGTGGAATACCTATCTAGAGCAAGTGGGACAAGACGATGCGTATGCACTACCGTGGTCAGCATTCAAGCACTTGATGAACGAGAAGTACCGTCCCAGAACCGAGGTCAATAAGCTCAAGACAGAACTTAGAGGGTTACGAACCCAAGGATTTGATATTACCACGTACGAAAGACGATTCACAGAATTGTGCCTATTGTGTCCGGGAGCATTCGAAGATGAGGAAGAGAAGATCGACGCGTTTGTGAAAGGATTACCGGAAAGAATCCAAGAAGATATAAGTTCACACGAGCCCGCCTCCATACAACAGGCATGTAGAATGGCTCACAAACTAGTGAACCAGATTGAAGAAAGAATTAAAGAACAGACTGCTGAAGAGGCCAATGTGAAGCAAGTCAAAAGAAAGTGGGAGAAAAACGGTGATAAGAGTCACCAATACAACAACAACAGCAATTACAACAATAATCGCAACAATTATCCCAACAATCGCAACATCAATCGCAACTACAACAAACGGCCCAACAACAACAACAACAACAACAACAACAACAACAGCAACTACAACAATCATCCCAACAACAATAATAACCGCAACAACAACAACAATCAGAAGCAGCTATGCCAAAGGTGTGAAAAGTATCACTCGGGGTTCTGCACCAAATTTTGCAACAAGTGTAAAAGAAATGGTCATAGCGCGGCGAAGTGTGAAGTCTACGGACCAGGGGTTAATAGAACGAAAGGAGCAAATGGTGTCGGAACGAGTAATGGCGGAGCAAGTAGTGTCGGAGCAAGTTATGCCAATGTAGTTTGTTATAAATGTGGAAAACCGGGCCACATTATTAGAAATTGCTCGAACCAGGAGAACACGAATGGACAAGGCCGCGGAAGAGTTTTCAATATTAATGCGGCAGAGGCACAGGAAGACCCGGAGCTTGTTACGGGTACGTTTCTTATTGACAATAAATCTGCTTACGTTTTATTTGATTCGGGTGCGGATAGAAGCTATATGAGTAGAGATTTTTGTGCTAAATTAAGTTGTCCATTGACGCCTTTGGATAGTAAATTTTTACTCGAATTAGCAAATGGTAAATTAATTTCAGCAGATAATATATGTCGAAATCGAGAAATTAAACTGGTTAGCGAAACATTTAAGATTGATTTGATACCAGTAGAGTTAGGGAGTTTTGATGTGATAATCGGTATGGACTGGTTGAAAGAAGTGAAAGCAGAGATCGTTTGTTACAAAAATGCAATTCGCATTATACGAGAAAAAGGAAAACCCTTAATGGTGTACGGAGAAAAGGGCAACACGAAGCTACATCTTATTAGTAATTTGAAGGCACAAAAACTAATAAGAAAAGGTTGCTATGCTGTTCTAGCATACGTCGAGAAAGTACAAACTGAAGAAAAGAGCATCAATGATGTTCCCATTGCAAAAGAATTTCCCGATGTATTTCCGAAAGAATTACCGGGATTACCCCCACATCGATCCGTTGAATTTCAAATAGATCTTGTACCAGGAGCTGCACCAATAGCTCGTGCTCCTTACAGACTCGCACCCAGCGAGATGAAAGAACTGCAAAGCCAATTACAAGAACTTTTAGAGCGTGGTTTCATTCGACCAAGCACATCACCGTGGGGAGCTCCTGTTTTGTTTGTAAAGAAGAAAGATGGTACATTCAGGTTGTGTATATACTACCGAGAGTTGAACAAACTTACCATCAAGAACCGCTACCCACTACTGAGAATCGACGACTTATTTGATCAACTACAAGGCTCGTCTATTTATTCAAAGATTGACTTACGTTCCAGGTATCATCAAATGCGGGTGAAAGAAGATGATATTCCAAAGACTGCTTTCAGAACACGTTACGGTCATTACGAGTTTATGGTCATGCCGTTTGGTTTAACTAATGCACCAGCTGTGTTCATGGACCTTATGAACCGAGTGTGTGGACCATACCTTGACAAGTTTGTCATTGTTTTCATTGATGACATACTTATTTACTCAAAGAATGACCAAGAACACGGTGAACATTTGAGAAAGGTGTTAGAAGTATTGAGGAAGGAAGAATTGTACGCTAAGTTTTCAAAGTGTGCATTTTGGTTGGAAGAAGTTCAATTCCTCGGTCACATAGTGAACAAAGAAGGTATTAAGGTGGATCCGGCAAAGATAGAAACTATTGAAAAGTAGGAAACCCCGAAAACTCCGAAACACATACGCCAGTTTTTAGGACTAGCTGGTTACTACAGAAGGTTCATCCAAGACTTTTCCAGAATAGCAAAACCCTTGACTGCATTAACGCATAAAGGGAAGAAATTTGAATGGAATGATGAACAAGAGAAAGCGTTTCAGTTATTGAAGAAAAAGCTAACTACGGCACCTATATTGTCATTGCCTGAAGGGAATGATGATTTTGTGATTTATTGTGACTCATCAAAGCAAGGTCTCGGTTGTGTATTAATGCAACGAACGAAGGTGATTGCTTATGCGTCTAGACAATTGAAGATTCACGAACAAAATTATACGACGCATGATTTGGAATTAGGCGCAGTTGTTTTTGCATTAAAGACTTGGAGGCACTACTTATATGGGGTCAAAAGTATTATATATACCGACCACAAAAGTCTTCAACACATATTTAATCAGAAACAACTGAATATGAGGCAGCGTAGGTGGATTGAATTGTTGAATGATTACGACTTTGAGATTCGTTACCACCCGGGGAAGGCAAATGTGGTAGCCGATGCCTTGAGCAGGAAGGACAGAGAACCCATTCGAGTAAAATCTATGAATATAATGATTCATAATAACCTTACTACTTAAATAAAGGAGGCGCAACAAGGAGTTTTAAAAGAGGGAAATTTAAAGGATGAAATACCTAAAGGATCGGAGAAGCATCTTAATATTCAGGAAGACGGAACCCGGTATAGGGCTGAAAGGATTTGGGTACCAAAATTTGGAGATATGAGAGAAATGGTACTTAGAGAAGCTCATAAAACCAGATACTCAATACATCCTGGAACGGGGAAGATGTACAAGGATCTCAAGAAACATTTTTGGTGGCCGGGTATGAAAGCCGATGTTGCTAAATATGTAGGAGAATGTTTGATGTGTTCTAAGGTCAAAGCTGAGCATCAGAAACCATCAGGTCTACTTCAACAACCCGAAATCCCGAAATGGAAATGGGAAAACATTACCATGGATTTCATCACTAAATTGCCAAGGACTGCAAGTGGTTTTGATACTATTTGGGTAATAGTTGATCGTCTCACCAAATCAGCACATTTCCTGCCAATAAGAGAAGATGATAAGATGGAGAAGTTAGCACGACTGTATTTGAAGGAAGTCGTCTCCAGACATGGAATACCAATCTCTATTATCTCTAATAGGGATGGCAGATTTATTTCAAGATTCTGGCATACATTACAGCAAGCATTAGGAACTCGTCTAGACATGAGTACTGCCTATCATCCACAAACAGATGGGCAGAGCGAAAGGACGATACAAACACTTGAAGACATGCTACGAGCATGTGTTATTGATTTCGAAAACAGTTGGGATCGACATCTACCGTTAGCAGAATTTTCCTACAACAACAGCTACCATTCAAGCATTGAGATGGTGCCGTTTGAAGCACTTTATGGTAGAAAGTGCAGGTCTCCGATTTGTTGGAGTGAAGTGGGGGATAGACAGATTACAGGTCCGGAGATAATACAAGAAACTACCGAGAAGATCATCCAAATTCAACAACGGTTGAAAACCGGCCAAAGTCGACAAAAGAGCTACGCTGACATTAAAAGAAAAGATATAGAATTTGAAATTGGAGAGATGGTCATGCTTAAAGTTGCACCTTGGAAAGGTGTTGTTCAATTTGGTAAACGAGGAAAATTAAATCCAAGGTATATCGGACCATTCAAGATTATTGATCGTGTCGGACCAGTAGCTTACCGACTTGAGTTACCTCAACAACTCGCGGCTGTACATAACACTTTCCACGTCTCGAATTTGAAGAAATGTTTTGCTAAAGAAGATCTCACTATTCCATTAGATGAAATCCAAATCAACGAAAAACTTCAATTCATCGAAGAACCCGTCGAAATAATGGATCGTGAGGTTAAAAGACTTAAGCAAAACAAGATACCAATTGTTAAGGTTCGATGGAATGCTCGTAGAGGACCCGATGTAATGACCCGGACTTTTTCGATCGATCTATACTTATAAGATTAATATTTACATAAATTAAACCTTACCAACATGATAAGCAACCCAAATTGTTGAGACTTATGTTTTTGAAAAGAGATTTACACAACGTTTGACCGTCTAGTTTGACCGATGATATCACGAACTATATAACATATGATAATTATACGTTTGTGTATATATATGTATATATACATATTTAACATGATCTAAGGATGTTTTAATATCTCATTTTGTATTAATAACAATAAGTTATAAGTATATTTTGAAACTACTAACTTAAGTTTTCAAAACGATAACTTTAAGTAACGTTTTTTGATATAAATACTTATAACCTATAATGTTTATACATATATAGTATATGTAATGTATTTAATCACTTTTTAAGGACTTAAATACATAAAACAATATAAGTATATTCACAAAAGATAACTATATTTGAATCCTCGTTCCGTTTTCACAAGATTTCTATACGTATATTTAGATTATATGTACTCGTATCATACCTAGCTTCTATACGTATTTACTATTGGTATATACACATCAAATCACCACCAACCAGCCCTTGTTCATGCCTTATGTATAAGGTAACTCTCTTGTTCATGCCTCAAGTATAAGGTAATTACTTTTGTATGATAGTATGACTAATTACACAAAATTACAACATAAATTTTGTCCATGATCTTCATCATTCACGCCATCATCACCACCATATATACTCCATCCATTTTCAATTTTGCTACATCATTTTGCTAGTTAGGAACACACTTTCAAGAGCCTTAAAACCCTTAACCATCTCAGCCCACAACCATGAAGATCTAACTTCAAAAACATCACTTAATCACCATAAGAAAACCCTTACAAAAACACTTCAAGAATCCTTCCAAGAACACAAGTTTACTTCCAATCTTTCATCCAACTCCACCACTCTTTTGATTCTAGGTTTTTACTTCTCTTTTACAGCAACCTTGTCCAAGTAACTTGAGGTAGTAACTTTTTTATAACCTTATTCGATTCATATATATAGTTATCTTATTTTATGGTATAAAATTTTAACAACAAGAACATAGTTTGAATGTTTTCAAACTTGTTTGCAAACTAAATAGATCCTTCTAACTTAACTTTTAAAATACTTCAAGACCTGTAATATATCATAAGGATATGCTAACTTAACAAGGTAAAACTTGGTTTTTCAAAGAACACCTTAAAAACTGAATTTACGTCGTCGGAGTACAACCGGGGGCTGTTTTGGGTTGGATAATTAAAAACCATCTTGAACTTTGAATTGGAGGCTTATTTTCTGGAAAATTGATATTTACTATGAATATGTTAACACATAAAAATTTCATGATTTAACTCAAAGTATAAGTATTTTTAGAAAAATAATCATTTAAGGTTGTTTACATGATGGAAAATGATCAACTTCATAAGTTTCACCAAAGTTTGACCTATGACCTGTGATTTCGAATACAAACTAAGGTATTTACAGTTCATATTCTTAAAGAAGGACTCGATCCAAGGAAGTGGCAAGTTGAACCAACAAAAACGGAGTTGTAACGAAGAAACTATGACTAAAACAAGATCGGATATCCAAAACTAGTTTAGCCACGAAAATAATTGGAGAAAAATTAAATAAATCACATCTTTCTAAAATAACATGATATTTTATATATATGTACTCATAATTTAATTTTATATATTTCAGGATCACCCATAAACTATACGAGAAGATTAATCATAAGATCCCATGATTGTACGCAATACGTCTTCTTGACAATATAGGTACCATGGGTCAAGATTAATCCCGATCAATACAAATACGATGGGGGTTTTATTTATTTCGATGGGGGTTTTATTTATTTATTGAACACCTAAATATGAACCATTAAAATTGAATTGCTAACTACGGACTAAGAAGACATTAAAAGTATTATAAGTATATATACGTGACGATTGTTTAAAATGAAAATATGTTGATATATTATATATGGATAGGTTCGTGATATCAACCGGAGACCAAGTCAAAATATATATATCTTCAAGGCAAAAGTGAGTATATAGTCCCACTTTTAAACTCTAAATATTTCGGGATGAGAATACATGTATTTTATGTTTTACGATATGGACACAAGTAACTGAAAAATATATTCTACGTTGAGTTGTACCACTGGCATACTTCCCTGTAGCTTGGTAACTACTATTTACAGCGGTATTGTAAACGCGAATCCTGTTGATAGATCTATCGGGCCTGACAACCCCAATCGGACTGGACGACCAGTATTCAACGGTTGCACAGTACTTCATTTCGTGACTACACTTGGTACGGTGTAGTAAGATTTCATAATAAAGGGAATATGCGACGTGATTAAATGTTAAGTATGGTTACCAAGTGCTCAACCACTTAGAATATTTTTATTAAAATGTTTATATATGAAATCTTGTGGTCTATATATATATATATATTGCTGCCGGCATTAAACCTATATCTCACCAACTTTATGTTGACGTTTTAAGCATGTTTATTCTCAGGTGATAACTAAAAGCTTCCGCTGCAACATGTTGAATTTAAGCAAGATCTTGTGTATGCATATTTGTGTCAAAAACAAAACTGCATATCCGAGGAGTTGTAATGTAAAATATGCTAGAAATTGTATTGTTATCATCACATGTAAAGTTTGTAAGTCTAAGATTATCGCTAAACGATAATCATCTTTATATTGTCTAAAGCTTGTATTATCATAAGAGTTATGGTTTGTAATGTAAAATAAATGCAGTTGTTCTTTTAAAAATGTCGCATATAGAGGTCAATACCTCGCAATGAAATCATACGTTATCTAACTTGTTCTTATGGTTAAGGACGGGTTATGACATGTGGTATCAGAGCGGTGGTCTTAGCGAACCAGGTTTGCATTAGTGTGTCTAACTGATAAGTCGTTAGGATACATTAGTAAGTCTGGACTTTGACCGGGTCTGATTTAAAAACCATTGCTTATCATTGTTGGTTAAAATTTATATGTAAATATTATGTAGTACTAATGGGTTAGTTGTTGTGTGATAGATGTTGGGCTCAAAACTTGTTATCACATTCAGCGACTCCAAACCAGAATCTTCAGATGGTGTTCCAGTCATTAACCTATCCGATGACGAAAATAATATCTTTGGAGAAGACTCACAAATTCCGGATGAACCAACTATAGGGAACCCGGAAAGTGAACCCGAGGAGGAAAGTGAACCCGAGGAGGAAGATATACAGGAAATTACGGAAGACAAGTTTGAACGAGGAAAGAAACGAAAGGCTAATGAATTAGAAAATCCAAATCCCGAGTTTAGCGAGGATGATGTAGCACCAACTCCACTAGACACTACCACCCCTATTCCCGCTATCCCTATTCGTTCTATCCCGGCATCTAGTTCTTCAGCCCCACAGCCAAAATATAGGGAGACACCGCCAAAATATAGGCAGACAGCCAGAATAAGCGTTAAGCGATTCTTTAAACCTAAACGTCCTAGAAAATAGACCAAACGATGCGCTGCCGTATTAAACCATGGGATCATATAATGTTTTGTATAATATTATTAGTGTGGTTTGCTTAATGTTCAATGTAAGATAAGCATATGTAAAATAGTGAAGTATGAAATGCAATAATTTTCCATGGTTAAGTATTATTTAGATGGTAGTAATTGGTTCTGTACTAAGCTATTAAGTATGGACATTAACGAGTAGGTACTACCCTAGATATAATTATAAAACGCTAATAAGAAGAAAAGGCTTTTATAATAATACCTGGTTCATATTATTAATAAGCTATAATGTACTGTAAATATACACTACATCTATAATATTCCATGTGAATAATTATTTTCTTTTCATTCTTATAGAAGAATATGGCGCGATTGAATCGAATGACGGAACAAGAAGTCGAGGAATTCATCAACCAGCGAGTGAACGACAGAATGTTATGGGTCGAGGCTGCAAGAGCTGCTGCAGTTAACCCAAATCCTCGTGTAGGATGCACCTACAAAACTTTTCAAGCTTGCAAGCCCTCATCATTCAGTGGAACAGAAGGACCGATCGGTTTAACCCGGTGGATAGAAAAGATGGAGACTGTGTTTAAAATCAGTGGTTGTGTTGAAAAGGACATGACCAAGTATGCATCGTGCACTTTACAAGATAGTGCACTCACGTGGTGGAAAAATTATGTGAAGGCTGTAGGAGGAGATGTAGCTTATGATACACCATGGGAAGAATTCAAAATAATGTTAATCAACGAGTATTGTCCAAGGAACGAGGTTAGGAAGTTGGAAGATGAATTACGAAGCCTGAAGGTTGTTGGTACTGAAATCACCAACTACAATCAGCGATTCATGGAATTAGTTTTGCTATGTCCTGAATTGGTTCCAACCGAAGAACGGAAGATTGAAATGTACAAAGATGGTTTGCCCAAAAAGGTCAAGGCAAATGTTACAGCATCGAAACCTAAGACAATTCATGAAGCTATAACCATGGCAAACGAGCTAATGGATCAGGTCATCATGGATAAGAAAGTATCCAATACTGATGTGAAGGTATCAGGTAACAAAAGAAAGTGGAATGGAAATTATGATCGAGGTAACCAACAACAATCTTTTAAGAAACAAGAAATCACGCAAGGTGCGGGTAGTGGTTTAAGCTTTGGTTACAAAGGACAAAATCCTTTATGTAACCGATGCCACAAACATCACTCTGGCTACTGTAATGTGGTATGCAACAAATGTAATCGAAAGGGTCATCTTGCTGAAGATTGTAGGGCTCTCGTTACAAATACAAATGGTACCAAGACTCCTGCCACCAATGCAAATGGAACTGCTTTGGCTACCATTAATTGTTATGGGTGTGGAAAACAAGGTCACTATAAGAGCCAGTGCCCAAATCCTGAGAAGAATATCGGACATGCACGTGGGAGAGCATTTATTATTAATGCTAGAGAGGCA
The DNA here is from genome assembly GCF_046630445.1 of Rutidosis leptorrhynchoides. NCBI lineage: Eukaryota > Viridiplantae > Streptophyta > Magnoliopsida > Asterales > Asteraceae > Rutidosis > Rutidosis leptorrhynchoides. The sequence goes on from NC_092336.1 coordinate 439,027,550, forward strand.
TGTGAAGACCCGGAGCTTGTTACGGGTACGTTTACCATTAATAACTTATCAGCATCTATTATATTTGATACTGGTGCCGATAGAAGTTACGTGTGTAGAAATTTTTACACTAAATTGAATTGTTCATCATTACCTCTAGATGCTAAGTACATGATTGAGTTAGCTAATGGTAAACTAATTAAAGCCGATAAAATTTGTCGTGATTGTAAAATAAATTTAGCCGGAGAAACGTTTAAAATTGACTTGATACCCGTAGAATTAGGAAGTTTTGATGTAATAGTCGGCATGGACTGGATGTCCAAAGTAGGAGCTGAAGTTGTTTGTGCCAAGAAGGCAATTCGCATTCCTTGTAAGGATAAAATGCTGGTGATGATTTATGGAGAGAAGGGTAACTCAAAGCTAAAACTCATTAGCTGTTTGAAAGCCAAGAAGTGTTTAGAAAAGGGATGTTATGCTATTCTAGCACATGTTAATAAAGTCGAAAAGAAAGAAAAAGAGAAGTGCAACAACGACGTGCCTGTGGCAAGAGATTTTCCTGAAGTTTTTCCGGAAGAGTTGCCGGGATTACCTCCATTTAGATCTGTAGAATTTCAAATAGATTTAGTACCAGGAGCTGCACCAATTGCCCGTGCTCCATATAGACTTGCACCGTTCGAGTTAAAAGAACTTCAGAGTCAGTTAAAAGAATTACTGGATCGTGGATTCATACGACCAAGTACTTCACCGTGGGGAGCTCCGATTCTATTTGTTAAAAAGAAAGATGGATCTTTTAGGATGTGTATAGATTATCGTGAATTAAATAAGTTAACTATCAAGAATCGGTATCCACTACCGAGAATTGACGACTTATTTGATCAACTGCAAGGATCATGTGTGTACTCGAAAATTGACCTAAGGTCGGGCTATCATCAATTACGTGTCAAAGAAGAGGACATTCCGAAAACTGCTTTTCGGACACGTTATGGTCATTACGAATTTTTGGTCATGCCGTTTGGGTTGACAAATGCGCCAGCTGTATTCATGGACCTCATGAATCGAGTTTGTAGTCCGTATTTAGATAAGTTTGTTATCGTTTTCATTGATGATATTCTTATCTATTCCAAGAGTGAGCAAGAGCATGCGCAGCATTTAAGGTTGATATTAGAGTTGTTGAGAAAAGAATAGCTATATGCTAAATTTTCTAAATGTGCTTTCTGGTTGAAAGAAGTGCAATTTCTTGGCCACGTTGTTAGTAGCAAAGGAATTCAGGTTGATCCAGCAAAAATTGAAGCCATTGAAAAATGGGAGACTCCTAAGACACCAATGCAGATACGCCAATTTTTGGGTTTAGCCGGTTATTATAGAAGGTTTATTCAAGATTTTTCTCGAATAGCTAAGCCGTTGACAGCGTTAACGCAAAAAGGGAAGAAATACGAATGGACCTCAGAGCAGGAGAACGCATTTCAATTACTAAAGAAGAAGTTAACTACGGCGCCTATTTTATCGTTACCAGAAGGGAACGATGATTTTGAAATATATTGTGACGCTTCGCGACAAGGTTTTGGTTGCGTTCTTATGCAACGGAAGAAAGTTATTGCATACGCTTCCCGACAATTGAAGATTCACGAGCGGAATTATACGACGCATGATCTAGAACTGGGAGCAGTCGTGTTTGCATTAAAGATATGGAGACACTACTTGTATGGAGTTAAATGCACTGTGTTTACTGATCATAAAAGCCTTCAACATATTTTTGATCAGAAACAGCTGAACATGAGGCAACGTAGGTGGGTCGAGTTAATAAACGACTATGATTGTGAAATTCATTATCATCCCGGGAAAGCGAATGTGGTGGCTGACGCACTAAGCAGAAAGGAATGAGAACCAATTCGAGTACGAGCGATGAACATAAAAATTCGCATGAATCTCAACTCACAAATCAAAGAGGCTCAACGAGAAGCACTTACTAAAGAAAATATAGGAAATGAAATAATGAAGAAGTATGAGAAGCAACTCGTTATATGGGAAGATGGAACTCGATATTTTGCAAATCGTATTTGGGTACCGAAGTTGGGTGGATTAAGGAAGTTGATATTGAACGAGGCACATAAGACAAGATACTCGATACATCCTGGAGTTGGAAAGATGTACCAAGATCTTAAGACACATTATTGGTGGCCTAATTTAAAGACAGAGGTTGCAACATATGTTGGGGAGTGTTTAACTTGTTCCAAAGTCAAAGCAGAACACCAAAAGCCGTCAGGGTTACTTCAACAACCAGAAATCCCAGAATGGAAATGGGACGGTATTACCATGGATTTTATCACGAAGTTACCAAAGACTGCCTGGGGATACGACACCATTTGGGTAATTGTTGATCGTCTTACCAAATCTGCACATTTCTTGCCTATAAAGGAAACGGATAGAATGGAGAAACTATTACGATTGTATATAAAGGAAATTGTTTCAAGGCATGGAATACCTATTTCCATTATATCCGATCGTGATAGTAGATTTACCTCAAAGTTCTGGCAATCACTACAGGAGGCACTAGGAACTCGTTTGGATATGAGTACCGCATATCATCCGCAAACTGACGGGCAGAGTGAAAGAACAATTCAGACTCTTGAAGACATGCTCAGGGCATGTGTAATCGATTTTGGAAACGGATGGGATAAATATCTACCATTAGCAGAATTCTCGTATAATAATAGTTATCATGCGAGCATTAAAGCTGCGCCATTCGAAGCATTGTACGGAAGGAAGTGTAGATCTCCTATTTGTTGGAATGAAGTAGGAGATCGACAATTAACTGGTCCCGAGATCATACACGAAACGACTGAGAAGATAGTACAAATCAAGGAGAGATTGAAAACAGCCTGTAGTCGCCAAAAGAGCTACGCCGATGTCCGAAGGAAACCTTTAGAGTTTCAGATCGGGGACATGGTTATGTTAAAGGTGTCACCGTGGAAAGGTGTAATACGCTTCGGAAAAAGGGGTAAACTGAACCCAAGATATGTAGGCCCGTTCAAGATCATCGAACGCATTGAACCGGTAGCTTATCGACTCGAGTTACCGCAACAACTCGCCGGAGTACATAATACATTTCACGTCTCGAACCTTAAAAAGTGTCTTGCAAAGGAAGACCTCACCATTCCTCTTGAAGAAATTCAAGTTGACGAGAAACTACAATTCATAGAAGAACCAATCGAGATCATGGACCGTGAAGTTAAACGGCTCAAGCAGAGCAACATATCGATCGTTAAAGTTCGTTGGAATGCACGAAGAGGTCCCGAGTTTACTTGGGAGCGAGAGGATCAAATGAAACAAAAATACCCGCATTTTTTTCCCGATGACGCAAAATAGGTACGATTTTAAAATTTCGGGACGAAATTTATTTAACGGGTAGGTACTGTAATGACCCGGACTTTTTCGATCGATCTATACTTATAAGATTAATATTTACATAAATTAAACCTTACCAACATGATAAGCAACCCAAATTGTTGAGACTTATGTTTTTGAAAAGAGATTTACACAACGTTTGACCGTCTAGTTTGACCGATGATATCGCGAACTATATAACATATGATAATTATATGTTTGTGTATATATATGTATATATACATATTTAACATGATCTAAGGATGTTTTAATATCTCATTTTGTATTAATAACAATAAGTTATAAGTATATTTTGAAACTACTAACTTAAGTTTTCAAAACGATAACTTTAAGTAATGTTTTTTGATATAAATACTTATAACCTATAATGTTTATACATATATCGTATATGTAATGTATTTAATCACTTTTTAAGGACTTAAATACATAAAACAATATAAGTATATTCACAAAAGATAACTATATTTGAATCCTCGTTCCGTTTTCACAAGATTTCTATACGTATATTTAGAGTATATGTACTCGTATCATACCTAGCTTCTATACGTATTTACTATTGGTATATACACATCAAATCACCACCAACCAGCCCTTGTTCATGCCTTATGTATAAGGTAACTCTCTTGTTCATGCCTTAAGTATAAGGTAATTACTTTTGTATGATAGTATGACTAATTACACAAAATTACAACATAAATTTTGTCCATGATCTTCATCATTCACGCCATCATCACCACCATATATACTCCATCCATTTTCAATTTTGCTACATCATTTTGCTAGTTAGGAACACACTTTCAAGAGCCTTAAAACCCTTAACCATCTCAGCCCACAACCATGAAGATCTAGCTTCAAAAACATCACTTAATCACCATAAGAAAACCCTTACAAAAACACTTCAAGAATCCTTCCAAGAACACAAGTTTACTTCCAATCTTTCATCCAACTCCACCACTCTTTTGATTCTAGGTTTTTACTTCTCTTTTACAGCAACCTTGTCCAAGTAACTTGAGGTAGTAACTTTTTTTATAACCTTATTCGATTCATATATATAGTTATCTTATTTTATGGTATAAAATTTTAACAACAAGAACATAGTTTGAATGTTTTCAAACTTGTTTGCAAACTAAATAGATCCTTCTAACTTAACTTTTAAAATACTTCAAGACCTGTAATATATCATAAGGATATGCTAACTTAACAAGGTAAAACTTGGTTTTTCAAAGAACACCTTAAAAACTGAATTTACGTCGTCGGAGTACAACCGGGGGCTGTTTTGGGTTGGATAATTAAAAACCATCTTGAACTTTGAATTGGAGGCTTATTTTCTGGAAAATTGATATTTACTATGAATATGTTAACACATAAAAATTTCATGATTTAACTCAAAGTATAAGTATTTTTAGAAAAATAATCATTTAAGGTTGTTTACATGATGGAAAATGATCAACTTCATAAGTTTCACCAAAGTTTGACCTATGACCTGTGATTTCGAATACAAACTAAGGTATTTACAGTTCATATTCTTAAAGAAGGACTCGATCCAAGGAAGTGGCAAGTTGAACCAACGAAAACGGAGTTGTAACGAAGAAACTATGACTAAAACAAGATCGGATATCCAAAACTAGTTTAGCCACGAAAATAATTGGAGAAAAATTAAATAAATCACATCTTTCTAAAATAACATGATATTTTATATATATGTACTCATAATTTAATTTTATATATTTCAGGATCACCCATAAACTATACGAGAAGATTAATCATAAGATCCCATGATTGTACGCAATACGTCTTCTTGACAATATAGGTACCATGGGTCAAGATTAATCCCGACCAATATAAATACGATGGGGGTTTTATTTATTTCGATGGGGGTTTTATTTATTTATTGAACACCTAAATATGAACCATTAAAATTGAATTGCTAACTACGGACTAAGAAGACATTAAAAGTATTATAAGTATATATACGTGACGATTGTTTAAAATGAAAATATATTGATATATTATATATGGATAGGTTCGTGATATCAACCGGAGACCAAGTCAAAATATATATATCTTCAAGGCAAAAGTGAGTATATAGTCCCACTTTTAAACTCTAAATATTTCGGGATGAGAATACATGTATTTTATGTTTTACGATATGGACACAAGTAACTGAAAAATATATTCTACGTTGAGTTGTACCACTGGCATACTTCCCTGTAGCTTGGTAACTACTATTTACAGCGGTATTGTAAACGCGAATCCTGTTGATAGATCTATCGGGCCTGACAACCCCAACCGGACTGGACAACCAGTATTCAACGGTTGCACAGTACTTCGTTTCGTGACTACACTTGGTACGGTGTAGTAAGATTTCATAATAAAGGGAATATGCGACGTGATTAAATGTTAAGTATGGTTACCAAGTGCTCAACCACTTAGAATATTTTTATTAAAATGTTTATATATGAAATCTTGTGGTCTATATATATATATATATATATATATTGCTGCCGGCATTAAACCTATATCTCACCAACTTTATGTTGACGTTTTAAGCATGTTTATTCTCAGGTGATAACTAAAAGCTTCCGCTGCAACATGTTGAATTTAAGCAAGATCTTGTGTATGCATATTTGTGTCAAAAACAAAACTGCATATCCGAGGAGTTGTAATGTAAAATATGCTAGAAATCGTATTGTTATCATCACATGTAAAGTTTGTAAGTCTAAGATTATCGCTAAATGATAATCATCTTTATATTGTCTAAAGCTTGTATTATCATAAGAGTTATGGTTTGTAATGTAAAATAAATGCAGTTGTTCTTTTAAAAATGTCGCATATAGAGGTCAATACCTCGCAATGAAATCATACGTTATCTAACTTGTTCTTATGGTTAAGGACGGGTTATGACACCCGAGTTCACTTGGGAGCATGAAGATCAGATGCAGAAGAAATACCCGCATCTATTTCCAGAAGATTCGTCAACACCTTCAACAGCTTAAAATTTCGGGACGAAATTTATTTAACGGGTAGGTACTGTAGTGACCCGAACTTTTCCATGTTTATATATATTAATTGAGATTGATATTTACATGATTAAATGTTTCCAACATGTTAAGCAATTAAACTTGTTAAGACTTGATTAATTGAAATATGTTTCATATAGACAATTGACCACCCAAGTTGACCGGTGATTCACGAACGTTAAAACTTGTAAAAACTATATGATGACATATATATGGATATATATATAGTTAACATTATACTATGATAAGTAAACATATCATTAAGTATATTAACAATGAACTACATATGTAAAAACAAGACTACTAACTTAATGATTTTTAAACGAGACATATATGTAACGATTATCGTTGTAAAGACATTTAATGTATATATATCATATTAAGAGATATTCATACATGATAATATCATGATAATATAATAATTTAAAATCTCATTTGATATTATAAACATTGGGTTAACAACATTTAACAAGATCGTTAACCTAAAGGTTTCAAAACAACACTTACATGTAACGACTAACGATGACTTAACGACTAGTTAAAATGTATATACATGTAGTGTTTTAATATGTATTTATACACTTTTGAAAGACTTCAATACATTTATCAAAATACTTCTACTTAACAAAAATGCTTACAATTACATCCTCGTTCAGTTTCATCAACAATTCTACTCGTATGCACCCGTATTCGTACTCGTACGATACACAGCTTTTAGATGTATGTACTATTGGTATATACACTCCAATGATCAGCTCTTAGCAGCCCATGTGAGTCACCTAACACATGTGGGAACCATCATTTGGCAACTAGCATGAAATATCTCATAAAATTACAAAAATATGAGTAATCATTCATGACTTATTTACATGAAAACAAAATTACATATCCTTTATATCTAATCCATACACCAACGACAAAAACACCTACAATAACTTTCATTCTTCAATTTTCTTCATCTAATTGATCTCTCTCAAGTACTATCTTCAAGTTCTAAGTGTTCTTCATAAATTCTACAAGTTCTAGTTACATAAAATCAAGAATACTTTCAAGTTTGCTAGCTCACTTCCAATCTTGTAAGGTGATCATCCAACCTCAAGAAATCTTTGTTTCTTACAGTAGGTTATCATTCTAATACAAGGTAATAATCATATTCAAACTTTGGTTCAATTTCTATAACTATAACAATCTTATTTCAAGTGATGATCTTACTTGAACTTGTTTTCGTGTCATGATTCTGCTTCAAGAACTTCGAGCCATCCAAGGATCCGTTGAAGCTAGATCCATTTTTCTCTTTTCCGGTAGGTTTATCCAAGGAACTTAAGGTAGTAATGATGTTCATAACATCATTCGATTCATACATATAAAGCTATCTTATTCGAAGGTTTAAACTTATAATCACTAGAACATAGTTTAGTTAATTCTAAACTTGTTCGCAAACAAGAGTTAATCCTTCTAACTTGACTTTTAAAATCAACTAAACACATGTTCTATATCTATATGATATGCTAACTTAATGATTTAAAACCTGGAAACACGAAAAACACCGTAAAACCGGATTTACGCCGTCGTAGTAATACCGCGGGCTGTTTTGGGTTAGTTAATTAAAAACTATGATAAACTTTGATTTAAAAGTTGTTATTCTGAGAAAATGATTTTTATTATGAACATGAAACTATATCCAAAAATTATGGTTAAACTCAAAGTGGAAGTATGTTTTCTAAAATGGTCATCTAGACGTCGTTCTTTCGACTGAAATGACTACCTTTACAAAAATGACTTGTAACTTATTTTTCCGACTATAAACCTATACTTTTTCTGTTTAGATTCATAAAATAGAGTTCAATATGAAACCATAGCAATTTGATTCACTCAAAACGGATTTAAAATGAAGAAGTTATGGGTAAAACAAGATTGGATAATTTTTCTGATTTTAGCTACGTGAAAATTGGTAACAAATCTATTCCAACCATAACTTAATCAACTTGTATTGTATATTATATAATCTTGAGATACCATAGACACGTATACAATGTTTCGACCTATCATGTCGACACATCTATATATATTTCGGAACAACCATAGACACTCTATATGTGAATGTTGGAGTTAGCTATACAGGGTTGAGGTTGATTCCAAAATATATATAGTTTGAGTTGTGATCAATACTGAGATACGTATACACTGGGTCGTGGATTGATTCAAGATAATATTTATCGATTTATTTCTGTACATCTAACTGTGGACAACTAGTTGTAGGTTACTAACGAGGACAGCTGACTTAATAAACTTAAAACATCAAAATATATTAAAAGTGTTGTAAATATATTTTGAACATACTTTGATATATATGTATATATTGTTATAGGTTCGTGAATCAACCAGTGGCCAAGTCTTACTTCCCGACGAAGTAAAAATATGTGAAAGTGAGTTATAGTCCCACTTTTAAAATCTAATATTTTTGGGATGAGAATACATGCAGGTTTTATAAATGATTTACAAAATAGACACAAGTACGTGAAACTACATTCTATGGTTGAATTATCGAAATTGAATATGCCCCTTTTTATTAAGTCTGGTAATCTAAGAATTAGGGAACAGACACCCTAATTGACGCGAATCCTAAAGATAGATCTATTGGGCCTAACAAATCCCATCCAAAGTACCGGATGCTTTAGTACTTCGAAATTTATATCATATCCGAAGGGTGTCCCGGAATGATGGGGATATTCTTATATATGCATCTTGTTAATGTCGGTTACCAGGTGTTCACCATATGAATGATTTTTATCTCTATGTCTGGGATGTATATTGAAATATGAAATCTTGTGGTCTATTATTATGATTTGATATATATAGGTTAAACCTATAACTCACCAACATTTTTGTTGACGTTTTAAGCATGTTTATTCTCAGGTGATTATTAAGAGCTTCCGCTGTCGCATACTTAAATAAGGACGAGATTTGGAGTCCATGCTTGTATGATATTGTGTAAAAACTGCATTCAAGAAACTTATTTTGTTGTAACATATTTGTATTGTAAACCATTATGTAATGGTCGTGTGTAAACAGGATATTTTAGATTATCATTATTTGATAATCTACGTAAAGCTTTTTAAACCTTTATTGATGAAATAAAGGTTATGGTTTGTTTTAAAAATGAATGCAGTCTTTGAAAAACGTCTCATATAGAGGTCAAAACCTCGCAACGAAATCAATTAATATGGAACGTTTTTAATCAATAAGAACGGGACATTTCATAAGGTACTTATAGATTTCTCTCAATTATTTTCTTCCTTCTCCTTTTTTGTTATTTTTACCATGTCAAAACGTGGTATTGAGGCTTCTTTTAGCGATGTTAAACCCTCTTTGCTATCGTATCTACTTGAAATTCTTGGTTTGAAACCTGGTGATATGCTTATTCCTGCTAGTGACAAGCATATTTTACAGCCTCCTACGGGTTATGTTGGTGTATACACCCAATTTTTTATGGAATGTAATGCTAAGGTTCATATCTCTTCTTTTTTCTTTAGTGTCTTAGATTACTTTAAGGTGAATATCTCTATCTTTCATCCTTTGGCCTCAAAGAAGGTTATGTCTTTTGAGGTTATGTGTAGGGCTTACGGTGGAGATTTGTTTCTTACTTCTTTCGTACCGGTGATACCGGCGATTGGTTGACTGTTCGGAAATGAAAAAGTAGAAAAGGGGCTCATCCTCCTGTTTATTGTTTCTCCTCTCAATTTCTTGAAAAAAATCTTTCTTGTTTCCAAAAGACTATCCTTCTGTTTTTGATTCTACAAGGGCATTTCTCCCAAAGGAGTATAAAGATCCCGTTCCTTTCATTTCTGATGATGATGTCTTTTTAAGAGAATTTGTAAACATCCCATTATTCCTTCTACTTATCCAGATGCTATACTTTTTAAGTTAGGAATGGCTCTTGAATGGGAGGAGGGTACTGCTAATCCCGTGTTCTTGTGTGGGGAACATGGTATGTTTCATTAAAGTAGGTTTGTTGTTATAAGTGTTTGTTTTCCTGACTTCTTACATCTATTTGCTATGTTTTTTGCAGAAATGTCTTTGAGGAACGTTGTCAAGGCTCAAGGGTTGAAGGAGTGCACCATTGCTGTTCAGGCTAGGTCAAGTATTGTAAAGTATTTTGGTTCTCCTACGTGTTCTGGGTTCTTGGAGATATCGAGCAAACCAAGAGTTAATCATGGTGGAATGAGTTCTTCCAAGTCAAAAACTAAGGAGAGGGTGAAGCAAGTTGAAGCTCCTATCGATCTTGATACTCAAGATGATCGGTGATAATGCTAAAAACGAACATATATTTCATAGCATTATTCCCCAAGAAAGACAAGCTTTTAGTTGCAAATGTTCTATTTACAAGTAATATTCGTTTAAATATTAAAAGGTGAAAACAAAAGGCAGATTCGACGAATTGAAGACGCAAACGACCAAAAAGCTCAAAAGTACAAAATATAATCAAAGAGGTTCCAATTATTGATAAGAAACGTCTCGAAATTACAAGAGTACAAGATTCAAAACGCAAAGTACAAGATATTAAATTGTACGCAAGGACGTTCAAAAATCCGGAACCGGGACCAGAGTCAACTCTCAACGCAACGTACTAAAAATTACAAGTCAACTATGCACATGAATATAATATAATATATAAATAATTCTTAAAAATTATATATATATTATATTAATATTTAAAATCGTCGGCAAGAAAGAAGCCAAAGCTGGTGAGCTGGAATTTCAAACTCCGCGACTCGCGGAGTTTGAAGGCAAAAAATGCCGCGAGTCGCGTAGTTCCCCTGGACTCAATTCCCTATAAAAGCAAACGCAGTTTGATCGCAAAAACCATCCAATATATCAATCTCTCTATATCTATACGTAATATTTATATTTATAATTTATATTTTAATTTTAATTTTAATCCTAATAATAAGGGTATGTTAGCGAATGTTGTAAGGGTGTAAGTCGAAATTCTGTCCGTGTAACGCTACGCTATTTTTAATCATTGTAAGTTATGTTCAACCTTTTTAATTTAATGTCTCGTAGCTAAGTTATTATTATGCTTATTTAATCCGAAGTAATCATGATGTTGGGCTAATTACTAAAATTGGGTAATTGGGCCTTGTACAATAATTGGGGTTTAGATAAAAGAACGACACTTGTGAAAATTAGACTATGGGCTATTAATGGGTTTTATATTAACTAAACAATACCTTGTTAATTTAATATACAAACTTATAATTCGACGTATTTATATATAACCACATACGCTTGACTGGGTACGGTGGGCGGGATATTTATAAATACCAATAATTATTCATTTTACTGAACACGGAACTGGATTAATAGTTAATAGACTTGTTGAAACAGGGGTGAATTACATTCAAGGGTAATTGGTGTAATTGTTAACAAAGTAGTAAAACCTTGGTTTACACGCAGTCGATAACCTGGTGTATTCATTAAACAAAGTATTAAAACCTTGTTACAATTCGAATCCCCAATTAGTTGGAATATTTGACTTCGGGAATAAGAATAATTTTACGAAGGCTTTCGCTCTTTATATTTATGACTGATGGACTATTATGGACAAATCCGTATGGACATATTAAATAATCCAGGACAAAGAACAATTAACCCATGGGCATTAAACTAAAATTAACACGTCAAACATCATGATTACGGAAGTTTAAATAAGCATAATTCTTTTATTTCATATTTAATTTCTTTTATTTTATATTTAATTGCACTTTTAATTATCGTACTTTTTATTATCGCAAGTTTATTTTATCGCACTTTCATTTATCGCAATTTCATTATCGTTATTTACTTTACGCTTTATATTAAGTCTTGTATTTATTTATTATTGGTTTTAACTGCGACTAAAGTTTTAAAATCGACAAACCGGTCATTAAACGGAAAAAATCCCCCTTTATAATAATAATATTACTTATATATATATTTGTATTTTTATAAATTTAAACTAATATAGCGTTACACTTTAATTAAAAGATTTTTCCTGTAGAACGAACCGGACTTACTAAAAACTACACTACTGTACGATTAGGTATACTGCCTATAAGTGTTGTAGCAAGGTTTAAGTATATCCATTCTATAAATAAATAAATATCTTGTGTAAAAATGTATCGTATTTAATAGTATTTTCTGCTAAAATTTAATAGTATTTTATACCCCTTAGCTTTAACTATCAAGTATTTTTGGCGCCGCTGCCGGGGAACAATCAAACTTAAAATCCGGAAGCGCAAAGCTAATAATTATAAAAAAAAAAGATTTTTATTTTTAGTTTACTTTTATAAAAATACGTTTTTGTAAAAATACGTTTTAAATATTCAAAAACATAGAAAAGAAAAACAAAAATATAAATATTTTTAAGAGTTTATTAAATATTTAAGTTTTATAAAGTTTCTTTATTTTTATTTAATAAAAATATAAGTTTTATTTAAATATTTTGTGTTTATTTAGAACATAAAATTAAAAACCGAAAAAAAATAAATAAATATATAAATCTAGTTTTAAGATTTTTATTATAAAGTATTTCTATTTTTATTTTAGTTTTTAAAACATAAGTTTTTATTTAGTTTTTATAAATATTTTATTTAAATATTTAAACAGAAAATATAAAAAAAAAAACGAAACCTGTCGAAACCAGCCTGTCATCTGAATTTTCATATCCCGTGACTCGCGGAGTTTGAAGAAGAAAATACCGCGACTCGCGGAGCTGTCTGACACGGGCACACAGCAACCCTAATTTGGCATTTATTACGGAGTTTTAATTATTATTATTAATTAATTAGTATTTAGGGTTAATTAATTTATTATTTAGTTTAAGATTTAATTTATTTGTAATAATTATTTTTAATTAGTTTTAGTTATATATATAAAATTAATAGTTTAATAAAATAAATAATATAAAAATAATATTTTTATAAAAATTGTAATTTTTGCAACTTTTTGTATATTTTTATATTTTGTCCCTTTGTAATTGTTTTAGCGTAATATTTGTATTTTTCGCTAGTTTTTAGTTTTAAGATATAGTTTTTGCCATAGTTATTTTTTTTTACTTCTAGATTTTTAGGCTTTGCCGTAAAATCCCTTAAGTGCCTTTTCTTTAGACTAAGATTTAGGTACTTTAGAATTTTGCGACGCCTTTTTAAGTTTTAGTTTCTTTTTAAGTTATTGCCATTTGGGATATAGTTTTTCTTGTAAGCTTTAATATTTTTAGACACCTTTTACTATGTATCAATTATCATTCCAATTAGTAATCTCAATTTGCGATTATAATTTTAAGTTAGTGGTAGTAATAAGGTTGGGTTAGGCAAGTGTTTTAAAGTTTTTTAAGTCACTCTTTTTATTTCTTATTTTTCGACGCCTTTTATTTTTTTCAATCTTTTCTTTTTCGACCTTTTCCGACGCACTCTTTTTCTTTCTTATTTCTCGCTATTCTAGTTTTTAGGACTTAGAATTTTTTTCTACTTCTTATCTAAATTTCTTAAAATTACGAAAATTTATTTTAAGTGGTTAAATTGATAGACATCAAAATTTTCTGGTTCGTAGTAATAGTTGGATTTGTACGTGGACCGGGTTATTGGAGCCAAACAGTCCTCAATTATATTGAGACCAAACGAATCCTGCCCCTCTGCTGCATCTTTTGGCTATTCGAAACGTGGGTAAAATCAGAAAAGTCTATTGATTGGATAACTTATATAATTTTTCTTTCCTTTTAAAAAACTAATAGGATATTCAGTGAATGCACCGAGCAAGACGTTCACCACCTTTTGTACGTTCACCACCAGTAACTAGATCAAGACATTTAGCAAATATTACCGCCGTTGATTTTTCTTTAGAATCGTCATCCAGTCGACCAAGTACTCCAGTTCAAATTTTTGATAATCCATTTTTTGAACCCGACCTCACAATTGAGAATCCGGAGAATATTCAGGGACGATTCATAGATCCTGAACCATTAAATTTTCCTCCGGAACCACCAATCATTCAAACAGAGATTGTTGAGGAACGAACCATTAAATCAGAATCCTCTAGTGATTCCGATTCAACAAATTCAATTATGGAGAATCTAGAACCTTTAAGTATGGAAGACCGAATGAGAGCTAAACGCACTGGCTAAGGTCACGCAATTACTCATCCTGACATTAATGCTCCAGATTATGAAATCAAAGGACAAATTCTACACATGGTGACTAATCAATGCCAATTTAGTGGTGCGCGGAAGGAAGATCCAAATGAACATCTTCGTACCTTTAATAGGATCTGCACTCTATTTAAAATTCGAGAAGTGGAGGATGAACAGATATATCTCATGTTATTTCCCTGGACTTTAAAGGGAGAAGCCAAAGATTGGTTGGAATCGTTACTTGAAGGGGCGATTGATACATGGGACGTTTTAGTTGAAAAATTTCTTAAACAATTCTTTTCGGCATCTAAAGTCGTAAGACTTCAAGGAGAAATTGTTACGTTCACACAGAAACCGAATGAAACTCTATATGAGGCGTGGACAAGATTTGGAAAGTTATTAAGAGGATGTCCGCAACATGGTTTAGACACCTGTCAAATAGTACAAATATTCTACCAAGGATGCGACATCACTACAAGGAAAGACATAGATATAGCAGCTGGTGGTTCCATTATGAAGAAAACCGAAACTGATGCTTACAAAATTATTGATAACACTGCTTCCCACTCACATGAGTGGCACCAAGAAAAAGATATCGTTAGATCATCTAAAGCAACTAGAGCCGATTCTAGCCATGACTTAGATTCCATTTCCGCAAAGATAGATGCTGTCGAGAGACGAATGGAAAAGATGACTAAGGATATTCACTCAATACGAATTAGTTGTGAGCAGTGTGGAGGACCACATTTGACAAAATATTGTCTCAGTATTGAATTAACAATGGAACAAAGAGAGAATATTTCATACATAAACCAAAGGCCTGGAAATAACTATCAGAATAATTATCAACCACCAAGACCGATTTACAATCAAAACCAGAACTATAACCGAAATATTCCATACAACAATCAACAAGGTCCTAGCAATCAACAAGTGTCCAACAATAATTACAATCAGCAAAGACCTAATTTTCAAAACAAACCACCACAACCCGATGATAAAAAGCTGAATTTAGAAGATATGATGACGAAGCTAGTTGAAACTCAAACGCAGTTTTTCACATCTCAAAAACAAACTAATGAACAAAATACTCAAGCATTTAGAAATCAACAAGCTTCTATTCAAAACTTGGAACAAGAAGTAAGTAACCTAGCAAGGTTAATAGGTGAAAGAAAACCGGGAAGTTTACCTAGTGATACAAATGCTAACCCCCGGAATGAAACAGCTAAAGCCATTACCACAAGAAGTGGTACAATACTTAAACCATCTGAAATACCTGTAACTTCTGATGAAGCTATTCCTACTCCACAAGAACCACAACCTAAACAAGATAAGGAAAAAGAACCGGTAGTTGAAAAGGTTAATGAAGATAACACAGTTAAGGCTAAACCTTATGTTAAACTATACCAACCACCACTTCCTTACCCGAGTAAAATGAAGAAAGAGAAACTTGAAGTCGAGCAATCCAAATTCTTGGATATGTTTAAACAGATAAATGTAAATCCTCCTTTCATTGATATGATTTCAGGAATGCCTAGATATGCTAAATTCTTGAAAGATCTAATCTCAAATAGAAAGAAAATGGAAGAACTCTCGGCTGTTACTATGAACGCTAATTGTTCAGCATTGCGGCTGGATAAGATACCAGAAAAACTATCTGATCCAGGAAGTTTCACAATTCCATGTTTTCTGGGTAGTCTTAGTTCAATAGAAGCATAAGCAGACTTAGGTGCTAGTATAAATTTAATGCCGTATTCACTATACGCTAAACTAGACCTTGGAGAATTGAAACCAACAAGAATAAGCATACAACTAGCCGATAGATCAATAAAATATCCTAGAGGGATAATGGAGAACATGCTAGTTAAAGTTGGTACTTTAGTATTTCCAGTAGATTTTGTTGTTCTGGACATGGAAGAAGATTCTCAAGTTCCTCTCATATTAGGAAGACCATTCTTAAACACGGCTAAAGCAATGATAGACTTGTTTGGTAAGAAACTGACCCTAAGTATAGAGGACGAGAGTGTTACCTTTTCAGTTGATAGAGCAATGCAACAACCACAATCTGCAGATGATACATGTTATTATATTCAAACTATAGATGCACATGCAGAATTGTTAGAAGAATTTCCAGAATTACAAGGAACAGGAGAATGTTCTTTAGGAGAAGGAACTGAACCAATTGATGAAGCTGAAATTTTAGCTACACTTATAGCTAATGGATATGAACCAACAACAGAAGAAATTCAAATGCTAAAAGAAGAAGACAGATATCGATACAAATCATCGATAGAAGAACCTCCGAAATTAGAGTTAAAGCCACTTCCAAACCATTTGGAATACGCTTATTTACATGGTGAATCTGAATTACCTGTAATAATATCGTCTTCTCTTACTGAAAATGAGAAATCACAACTCATTTCTGTGTTGAAAGCTCATAAACCAGCCATTGCATGGAAAATTCATGATATTAAAGGAATAAGTCCTTCGTATTGCACACATAAAATCCTTATGGAAGAAGGTCATAAAACGTATGTGCAACGCCAACGAAGACTAAATCCTAATATGCAAGATGTAGTTAAGAAAGAAATTATTAAACTGCTAGATGCAGGTTTAATATATCCAATATCTGATAGTCCATGGGTAAGCCCAGTTCAATGCGTGCCTAAGAAGGGTGGCATGACTGTCATTACAAATGAGAAAAATGAGCTTATTCCTACCAGGACTGTAACAGGATGGCGTGTGTGTATTGATTATAGAAAATTAAATGACGCCACCAGAAAAGATCACTTTCCCTTACCTTTCATTGATCAAATGTTGGAAAGATTAGCCGGAAATAGTTACTATTGTTTTTTTGATGGATTTTCCGGATATTTTCAAATTCCAATAGCACCCGAGGACCAAGAGAAAACCACGTTCACGTGCCCTTATGGTACTTTTGCTTACAAACGCATGCCATTTGGACTTTGCAACGCCCCTGCAACCTTTCAAAGGTGTATGATGGCGATTTTTCATGACATGATAGAAGAATGCATGAAAGTTTTCATGGATGACTTTTCAGTCTTCGGTGATACATTTGAAACATGTCTAGTTAATCTGGAACGAATGCTTATTAGATGCGAACAATCAAATCTAGTACTTAATTGGGAGAAATGCCATTTCATGGTTAAAGAAGGCATCGTTCTTGGTCATAAAATTTCAAAAGAAGGAATTGAAGTGGATAGAGCTAAAGTAGATATAATTGCTAAACTTCCACATCCCACCAATGTTAGATGAGTTAGGAGTTTTCTAGGGCATGCCGGTTTTTACCGACGTTTCATAAAAGATTTTTCTAAAATTGCCACTCCTATGAATAAACTCCTAGAAAAGGATGCTCCATTCATCTTTTCAGATGAATGTATCAAATCTTTTAATATTCTTAAAGAGAAACTCACTAATGCGCCGATCATGATAACACCAAATTGGAATCTACCATTTGAACTAATGTGCGATGCAAGTGATTTTGCAATAGGAGCCGTTTTAGGACAAAGGATTGAAAAACGATTTCAACTTATATATTATGCTAGTAAGACGTTACAAGGAGCACAAATAAATTACACAACTACTGAAAAAGAACTCCTTGCTATTGTCTTTGCTTTAGACAAATTTCGTTCATATCTCGTTCTAGCAAAAACGGTGGTCTATACCGACCATTCTGCTCTTAGATACCTATTTTCGAAACAAGATGCTAAACCAAGATTAATCCGCTGGATCTTACTCTTACAAGAGTTTGATATTGAAATCCGAGATAAAAAAGGAGCAGAAAATCTCGCCGCTGATCATCTTTCTCGTCTTGAAAATCCCGAATTAGAAGTTCTAAATGAATCGGCCATACAAGACAACTTTCCTGATGAATATCTATTGAAGATAGATTATAATGAAATCCCATGGTTTGCAGACTATGCAAACTACTTAGTTTGTGGATTCCTTGAAAAAGGATTATCGTACCAAAAACGAAAGAAATTCTTTAGTGATATAAAACACTATTTTTGGGAAGATCCACATCTGTTTAAAAGTTGTCCCGATGGAATAATACGCCGATGTGTATTCGGAGATGAAGCTAGTAAAATTTTAAACCATTGTCACACATGACCAACAGGAGGGCATTATGGGCCTCAACTAACAGCAAGAAAAGTTTACGATGATGGCTTCTATTGGCCTACAATTTACAAAGACGCACATCTTCTTTGCAAATCCTGTGATGCTTGTGAAAGGGCCGGAAAAATAAGTCAACGTGATGAAATGCCACAAAATGTCATTCAAGTATGTGAAGTATTTGACATTTGGGGTATTGACTTTATGGGTCCATTTCCAAAATCTCATAATAATCTATATATTCTCGTAGCCATTGATTATGTATCTAAATGGGCAGAAGCACAAGATCTCCCAACTAACGATGCACGAGTTGTAGTCGACTTTTTAAAACGTCTTTTTGCAAGGTTTGGAACACCGAAAGCTTTAATAAGTGATCGGGGTACTCATTTCTGTAATAATCAACTTGAGAAAGTTCTTAAAAGGTATGGAGTAACTCATAAAATCTCCACCGCATATCATCCACAAACAAGTGGACAAGTTGAAAATACCAACCGAGCTTTAAAACGTATTCTAGAGAAAACCGTAGGATCAAATCCGAAGGAATGTTCCATTAAATTGGAGGATGCACTCTGGGCTTTTAGAACAGCCTACAAAACTCCAATTGGAACCACACCTTTTAAACTCGTTTATGGAAAAGCATGTCATCTTCCAGTATAAATTGAACACAAAGCATTTTGGGCTTTGAAGACATGTAATCTTGATATACATGAAGCTGGACGTCTACGATTAAGTCAACTAAATGAATTAGAAGAATTAAGACATGAAGCATACGAAAATTCATCAATCTATAAAGAAAGAACGAAGAAATGGCATGATAAAAGAATCAGAAGTTCAAAAGAATTTAAAGAAGGAGACAGAGTTCTTCTTTTCAATTCACGATTCAAGCTATTTCCTGGAAAATTGAAATCAAGATGGTCTGGACCATTCATAGTCAATAGAGTTTTCCCATACGGAACGATAGAATTAATAAATTCAAATGGGATTGAATTTAAAGTTAATGGTCACAGAGTTAAACATTACATACATGGTCCGATGGAAATTGACAATGAAGTTAATCATAATTTTACCACCAAAGAAAACCTTCAAAATGAAAACATAAATATGTTATCAATAACATATGAAAAATCAAAATTAGAATATAAGGAGGATTCAAATTTGAGTGATGAAGAAGAATTCTTATACAAACCTCCCATTCCAAGAAACGAAGAAAAATGTGAACAAGAAATTCAAATAGAAGTGAAAGAACCAAGGAAAGAACACCCGAAAAAGGTTTACAAACCAACTCGACTTACTAAAGCAGGAGACCCGGGTGAATTTATCATTTCTTGCTTACTTAATGATGGTGCTGTATATAATGGACTCGCAGATTTAGGAGCAAGTGCAAATATTATGCCTCTTTCCTTATACAAAAGATTAGGCATGGGTAAATTAAAACCAACCAAAATAGGTGTTCAATCATTTGACCAAACCATTAAACACCCGGTTGGAATAGCAAATAATTTACTTGTTAACGTGGGAAGTTTGACCTTTGTTGCAAACTTCATAGTGATTAATATGGAGGAAAACCTTGATATTCCTCTAATTCTAGGTCGCCCATTTTTAGCAACCACCGAGGCATTCATTGATGTAAGAGAAGGTAGAATGACACTTAGGGATGGTGATACATCGATCACCTTTGTGAACCGAAAGTTTAGATCTCCACAAACCAAAACTGTTAGACCAATAAAAATGCATAAGTGTGGAGAAGATGAAGAAACACTTAATGATGATCCAATCACAAAGAATGCCGTTGATGATACGAAATTAGATGAACCCATTTTTAACAGTTCAACGAAGAAACTTTATAAACGGATTCACGATGCTAAGATTAAAGGAAACTTTAAGTTATATAACCGATTAATATCCAATTTATCGTCAAAAGAAAAGGCAATGTTAGTTGAATTTGTGAAAGTTACGGAGGAAATCAATAAATGGATTGAAGTAAAAGTCAAAGATATACAAGTTGTTGATGATTCAATTGAAAATAATGTTAATCACAATTTCAACGAAGTATAGGGGGTTTATGTATTTCTATTAGAGTTAGATTTTCTGTTTTCGTGTAGTTCTCGAAAATGGAACTCGAATGGTCTTTCCCTAGCAGACCCTAAAGAACTAGTCTTCTCCCCCCATTCTGAATTTTTATTTTTTTTTAGGTTTTTACGAAATGAAACTGCCTGTGAACTAAACCATGGTCTAATGCTACACGCTTTGATCACTAAACGTAATAATGACACACTTCCGAGTGAAATAGTATCAGTAATCAGAGAAAGATTGGACGGAGTAAGAAAAGAATCCAGATGCGAAGATAATAAGTTACAATTTGGTAAAGGAAAATCAAAATCCGTAGCGAAAAGAAGAGCACGACACCTAGAAAGATGTCACAAATGCGGAAAATGGTCACATGGAGGTAAATGTTCAAATAATCAAACCTATTCAAATACCGAATTTGTTACTTTATGCAGAGACGGACCGTTCATATGTTTAGAAGAAAAGACACTGAATGCTCGAGGTTACGCCTATGTAGCTATGGAAAACCAATTAAACCGACTATCTTATGAATGAGATAGATCATATAACTAAGAATACTATCTCACAGGTAAGTCTGTACAGTTTTTATTTTTATTTTTAATTTTAACCTTTTGATAATAAACGCTAATTTGTTCGCTATAAAGTATTAAATTGGTATTGAATAAAATTAGGTTTGGGGACCGAAATTATTGATATCATACAAAAATTTATTACATCACTACAAAATTTAACGTTTATTCTTAAGGTATAAATATCTTTAATCAATCAACCCAAAATATTTCAAAAATTCGTCATGAGTTAAATTAGGTCTTGGAACCGAAATTACTTTACCAAAAAGAGGGGCGCATATTTTTGATAATATTTGATTGATTAAAGTGGGATAAAAAGCCAAAAAGATTTTTAATTTTATTTTTACCATGTTTTTAAAATTAATATATAAATCTTAAATTAATATTGTAAACTTTGTAAAAACAATATATTTAAAATTGTAAATATTTGAAAAATTAATATAAGTTTGGTGTGAATTTATAATATGAATTTTTAAATTAAGTTTGGTGTGAATTTTTAATTTTTAAAATATGAATTTTATTTTTATGCATTTTAAATTGTAAGTTTGGTGTGAATTTTTAATATTAATTTTGAATTTTATATTTAAGTTGTGTGAATTTAAAAACAAAAATTTACTTTATTTCGTTAAGTTAAAAATATGATTTTTAAAATTCGTCGTAAGTTGAAGACTAGGTCTTTAAACCGAAATTGCTTTACCCGAGGGAGGGACGAGAACTTTTATTATCATTATTTTTAATCTTATTGAATTAAAGTATGCCAAAAACATTTAAAAAACCCAAAAATCTTAGCTTTTAAAACAATCGCTACAAAAAGACAAATTTTAAAATTTTGTCGAAGGACGGACTAGGACATCGATCCGAAACGACCTCGTCCTAAATAACAAGGGAAACAAAATTTTAAAATTAATTACTTAATTGTTTTAATTAGTATAAGATATATAAAAAAAAATATACAAACTCCGCGACTCGCGGATTTTGAAGGGTCAAACACCGCGACTCGCGGAGGGACCAAAATCCAGAAAAAAATAAAAGCTGAACGAACAGCTCAGTCTACACACCACAAAAACAAAAACTGCGAAAATAACCCGCAAAAACCCGAAAAATACACACCAAATTCGCAAATTTTGACCGTTAATCATCAAATCTTTTACTAAAATCATGTTAAGAAGGATGCTATCAAGGAATTACTCAAGAAAAACGGTAGATTTCTACACCTAAACACCATTTAATCCGAAAATTGGTGTTCTTGAGCAATTTTATACCCAATTTGATTTTGATGCTTTTTAGTGTAATTATACTTAAATTGTTTATGTATTATGCTTGTATAACCTAGATTGATGCTATTTAACATGATTAGAAGCCTTAAACTTCAAATTTTGAGTAATCTAGGGTTTGTGTTCTTGAGCAAATTTGGGGCTTTTTGATATAAACAGGTTATGGCCGATTTTTGTCATGAATTGTTGCTAAATTAAGTAGTGTAACATGTTTAGGTAGTTAAATGATCCAAACTTTGAGCCTAAGCATGATTTTGAGAATTAAAGTGGACTTTTTCAAGTCTAAAATTCATGAACTTGATTTTTGAGAGATAATGCCATTTGAAACTTGTTTAATTGCTAGTAATGATTATGTTGACATGTTATATGAGTTGAATGCTTATGAACTTGGCAAACATTTTCGTATATGCTTATTTGAAAAAAGTGTAGATTTGATGAAAATATGTAAATGAGCTTAAGTTTGATATAAATTGATCATGTCATTGTAATTATTTTGATTGATGATTTTGCTGACACTAATGCATATTTAGATGCACAAAAATTGTGTTTGATGTGTTTTGCAGACTGAAAGGGGTGAATCTTCATCCCAAGCTCGCAATGCTCCTGCTGAGAATGCGGAACAACAGGAGGTGGATAACTACTACAAACAAGATATACCTCATCCAGTCATGACATTTTCTGATATGCACTTGGAAGATTTGCACCCGAACCTGAGATTTGACAGACTTTGGATAGATTATCCAAAATACCAAAGGGGTTTGCATACTCTTCATTCTAAAGCTGTTGAGGTACCTAGGGTCATAGAATGGGGACCATTAGAAGCTGTAGAATTGGCCGGGCCAATTAGGGAATTACTTGCACAGAGGTATGGTAATTCTACTTTTAACGATTGGGTACGGTTATTCAACATGCGTAGACCTGTATATAAAGTTTGGTGTGAAGAATTGTTGTGTAGTATAGAATTAAATGATCGGGTAGCTAGTTTAACCGATCGATCTTTTATTAGATTTTTGTTAGGAGGTTCGATGCACCACATGTCTTTACTAGACATGGCTCAGGCTTTATGTATATATACGCCTGAGGAACTAGCATCTGCCGATTGTAGAGGGTTGATACTAAATGGTAGAAAGATAGACGAAAATTTTGATACGCATGGTGTATGGAGTCAAATGACTAGCCATCACCGATTTAAAGGGGGAAATTACTCTTATTTGGATATAGATAGAGCTGAATTAAGAGTAATTCATAGGTTTTTAGTCAATTCGATTACACAACGAGGTAAGAACAAGGAAAAGTAAATGAACAGGATTTGTTTTACCACATGTGTATTCGAGACCCACAAAGCGCTGTAAGTATACCTTATTGTGTGGGTTATTATTTATCAGCTATGGTTTGGGGGATGAGACCGCATAGCATAATAGGAGGTGGTATATTTATTACTTTGATTGCTGAATATCTCGGTGTGGATATAAGTCGGGGGGATTATTAGTCGAAGAACCAGAACCCCGCGATACAATAGGTTTAAATGTATACCATGGTGCGAAGGTTTTGAAGAGGCGAAATAACGCCGCAGTACAATACCATGGCAGACATCCACAGGTTGAGAGAAACCAACAGCAAGGTAATGTAGGAGGGGGAAATGAAATGGCAGAAATGCAAAGGTTTATAGCTTCACAAGAGTATGAAAATGCTAGACATATAGCATTTGAAGATTGGAAAGTTCATCAAAACCAAATCATAGCTTATTGCCAACATATAGGTAGAAACTATATTCCTACTCCATCGCCCATATTCCCTCCCTGGTCTATAGAGATTCAACCACCGTATCCTACGTATAACCCAGCCGAAGCATTTTATAGCACCTATGGTTATGCATGGAACCCCTACTGGTATCAGTATCATCCCTAGTCTACTTAGTTTTATTTATTTTGTAATTTGTAATGTTGATACGTTTAATACTTATGTTAATATTGTAATAGTTTTTATAATTTTCTAACTTTTATTCTTAGATTTTAATAATTTTTGAATGTGGGGTAATATACCAAACTTCAAAAATATGTATATATGTTTGCAGTTTATTTTATGTACACAACAGGGTAAAACAACGCATTTTCAAAGACTGGCATTAAGTTCAGCAAAAGCAACTAATTTTGACGACAAGATGCAAAATATATGTGAAATAACAACAAGACGGAATGAACAAATGATATGCACCATTTATCATTCAGCAAGCAAACACAAATATGTTTGGAAACTTTGGTAAAATTTAATCATTTTCACACAAATCACCCTCAATAATTTAAATTGTTACCGATTTCTTGCAAATGAGGGCATTGCAAGATCTTAAGTGTGGAAGGGGTTAAATTCTTTCGGATTTTAAAATTTTTACTTTATACACTTGGTTACCATTAGAAATACTAGTAAAGTAGTAGTTGTATTAGAATCTAGTGCTCTCTGATAATAAAGAACAGCCTTAGTCTTATATACTGACTACCCAATTCTAGTAAAATTTTTCAAAATTTTCAACTAAATGAACTCAAAATCATGTTTATACATATTTATGAACGATAAAACTAGGTTTTAACATCGAAATTATTGTTACCTCGGAAATGACATAAATTGAGAAACAAACCAAAATGTTAAAATTCATTTAAAATGGAATAGAGGACAATAAAAAGGAAAATAAAAGCCAAGTGTGGGAAAATTTACCAAGATATTTTAAACATATGTCACATATTTCTGTACAAATAACTGAAAATACTTTTGCTTTGGACTAAACTAAAAAGTTTTACCTGATTTACTGTAAGAAAGATGGATCTACAGGATGAATCAATTCCATCATTAAAAGGAAGTAAAGTCTTCCGAAAAAGAAACGCGCTTCTTGATTTAGGTCAGGAAGTTGTTGTCCAGACCAGCTGTAGGTTGACGAAAAATCTAGAAAAGTCATCACTAAAATCAGCAAGAAATCCACGAACCTCAGCATTAAACAGGGTCGCCAAGTGGTCAGATTTATCCTAACCATGAGAAGGATTTATCTCGTACAATGGGGGGGCACCGTGAAAATTAGCTGGATAAGACTAATGAATCAGATCCCTAGAAAGGATAATCTCCTTAAAAGATCAAAAATCAGCTTTTAAGCCTGATATTACTCAATCCTTGAGATTGACCTTAAAGATTGAGAATTACAAACTCATGGAATTCAATGATATCTAAACTCGAGCCTGAACGAGAAAATATTTTGATCAAAATTACAAACCGATTTGTTTTCTAAAAACCCATTTTCAATGCGTTCATTACCATTGAACGTAAAATCCTAGGAATTCACCTGAAATTCATTAGGTCACCTGAACCAAATCGGGTGTCAACCGTAAGAACGGTGGTTGCATAGCATGGTCAAAGACAGGACCTTGTGCCAGACCGGAAAATTATAAGGGTGAGCTTTACTATTGCTCCTACCAAGGATAGTAATTGCGTCCGACACGTTATAGACCATAATTAAAAGCATGTCAGGGGACATTGCCTTAACAGTTGCTTGTTCAACGCTTTCCTTTACAACCGGACGGTAGTTTACCGAAAGGTAATATACGGGACAAGTAAACTGGACGTGTTGCTTCCCAAATACAAGGTTAGCAAGTGGGTGACACAAAACCATAAGTTTTGAGCTAAAATTTTCAAATATGAAACCCACCAAACCCACAAAAATAATTTGCAAACACCGGTAAAGGGTTATTCCGGAAAACTTATCTAGGGTAAAAACTAGATTTAATTTTCAAAAGATCAAATGTATTCATAAAGATCCAGTTTCCTTAATGGATCTAAATTTTTATAGTCATGTCGGACTGTAAACCATATCGTTACTACCATTGTTTATACCGCCATAAAGTAATCACTGATGTACAAAGTGTGAAGAATAAAGAAGTGATTCTAGTATTTCAAGACTATATTGCTTGAGGACAAGCAACGCTCAAGTGTGGGAATATTTGATAATGCTAAAAACGAACATATATTTCATAGCATTATTCCCCAAGAAAGACAAGCTTTTAGTTGCAAATGTTCTATTTACAAGTGATTCGTTTAAATATTAAAAGGTGAAGACAAAAGGCAGATTCGACGAATTGAAGACGCAAACGACCAAAAAGCTCAAAAGTACAAAATACAATCAAAGAGGTTCCAATTATTGATAAGAAACGTCTCGAAATTACAAGAGTACAAGATTCAAAACGCAAAGTACAAGATATTAAATTGTACGCAAGGACGTTCGAAAATCCAGAACCGGGACCAGAGTCAACTCTCAACGCTCGACGCAACGGACTAAAAATTACAAGTCAACTATGCACATGAATATAATATAATATTTAAATAATTCTTAAAAATTATATATATATTATATTAATATTTAAAATCGTCGGCAAGAAAGAAGCCAAAGCTGGTGAGCTGGAATTTCAAACTCCGCGACTCGCGGAGTTTGAAGGCAAAAAATGCCGCGAGTCGCGGAGTTCCCCTGGACTCAATTCCCTATAAAAGCAAACGCAGTTTGATCGCAAAAACCATCCAATATATCAATCTCTCTATATCTATACGTAATATTTATATTTATAATTTATATTTTAATTTTAATTTTAATTTTAATCCTAATAATAAGGGTATGTTAGCGAATGTTGTAAGGGTGTAAGTTGAAATTCTGTCCGTGTAACGCTACGCTATTTTTAATCATTGTAAGTTATGTTCAACCTTTTTAATTTAATGTCTCGTAGCTAAGTTATTATTATGCTTATTTAATCCAAAGTAATCATGATGTTGGGCTAATTACTAAAATTGGGTAATTGGGCCTTGTACCATAATTGGGTTTTGGATAAAAGAACGACACTTGTGGAAATTAGACTATGGGCTATTAATGGGTTTTATATTAACTAAACAATACCTTGTTAATTTAATATACAAACTTATAATTTGACGTATTTATATATAACCACATACGCTTGACTGGGTACGGTGGGCGGGATATTTATAAATACCAATAATTATTCATTTTACCGGACACGGAACTGGATTAATAGTTAATAGACTTGTTGAAACAGGGATGAATTACATTCAAGGGTAATTGGTGTAATTGTTAACAAAGTAGTAAAACCTTGGTTTACACGCAGTCGATAACCTGGTGTATTCATTAAACAAAGTATTAAAACCTTGTTACAATTCGAATCCCCAATTAGTTGGAATATTTGACTTCGGGAATAAGAATAATTTGACGAAGGCTTTCGCTCTTTATATTTATGACTGATGGACTATTATGGACAAATCCTTATGGACATATTAAATAATCCAGGACAAAGAACAATTAACCCATGGGCATTAAACTAAAATCAACACGTCAAACATCATGATTACGGAAGTTTAAATAAGCATAATTCTTTTATTTCATATTTAATTTCCTTTATTTTATATTTAATTGCACTTTTAATTATCGTACTTTTTATTATCGCAAGTTTATTTTATCGCACTTTCATTTATCGCAATTTCATTATCGTTATTTACTTTAAGCTTTAAATTAAGTCTTGTATTTATTTATTATTGGTTTTAACTGCGACTAAAGTTTTAAAATCGATAAACCGGTCATTAAACGGTAAAAATCCCCCTTTATAATAATAATATTACTTATATATATATTTGTATTTTTATAAATTTAAACTAATATAGCGTTAAGCTTTGATTAAAAGATTTTCCCTGTGGAACGAACCGGACTTACTAAAAACTACACTACTGTACGATTAGGTACACTGCTTATAAGTGTTGTAGCAAGGTTTAAGTATATCCATTCTATAAATAAATAAATATCTTGTGTAAAAATGTATCGTATTTAATAGTATTTTCTGCTAAAATTTAATAGTATTTTATACCCCTTAGCTTTAACTATCAATCGGCCTATTGCATCGCCTGCTGCTGGTGTTGGGGCAAGGATGGCACAACGCTACAAGGGTAAGGGTGTGTTGAAGAGAAAGGCATATCCTGACCTTTCCTCTGTGAAGAAGAAAAAGTTTGGCCACCTTCGTAACGAAGCAAGTGATGACATTATGGGCGATGCTGCAAACTCGCTTTTTGGTATGTACTTTTTTTTACTTCTTCTTTGATTCCTTTTTTTCCATAATTTTGTTTGTTTTTGCAGACTTGCCCATGTTTTCTAAAGTTCCTGCTCCAGCTGATTGTTATGATATTGTTGATAGTCTTGTTCCTGAAAGCTGGGGAAACTCCTTTGCTGATGACATGAAGAAATTTCATGATGCCTATTCGATTATCAAATTTCAGACTGTTTTTATGGGGCACATGGCTTCCTCCATTATAAAGAAGCGTAATGCAAAATTTGAGTCTTTGAAGGGGTACCATGCTGTAATGAGTGAGCGAGTTAAGAAGCTTGAGAAGCAGGTGTTGATGGCAATCTCTTTTATCAAAAATTTTAGCCTAAGTTCATATAAAGGCTTAGTGAACATGTCAGCTAATTGCACTTTGGTAGGCACAAAGTATAACTCTACATCCTCTTTTTCTACATGGTCCTTAATGAAATGATAACGAATATCAATGTGTTTAGTCTTAGAATGCTGGACCGGGTTACTTGTAATTGCAATAGCACTTTGTGAATTACAGTAAATTGGGGTCTTAGAAATCTTAAAGCCATAGTCCAAAAGTTGAGTTTGCATCCACAAAACTTGTGAACAACAGTGAGCTGCAGCAATGTATTCAGACTCAGCTGTCGATAAAGACACACAGTTCTGCTTTTTGGATGACCAACCAACTAGCCTATTCCCTAACATCTGAATTGATCCAGATGTACTCTTTCGATCAACATGGCAACCGCCATGATCCGCATCAGTATAAGCAGTGAGATTGAAATCGGATCCATGAGGATACCAAATCCCAAGGTTAGGTGTACCTATAAGGTACTGAAAAATCCTAACAACTGCTTTGGAGTGGGATTTCTTAGGGTTTGACTAAAAGCGATCACAGACAGTTACAGCAAGTGTAATGTCTGGTCTACTTGCAGTTAGATACATTAAAGAACCTTTCATGACCTGTAATAATCCATCTAGACGAATACATTACATTTGGTTATATCGCGAGGTACTTGACCTCTATATGATACATTTTACAAACATTGCATGCATTTTTAAAAGAAAAACTTTCATTTCATCGACAGTTGATGGCGTGCAAAAAGACAAACTTTCATTTCATCGACAGTTGACGGCGTGCATACCATTTCATAATATATCCAACTATAATTGACTTAGTAATAATCTTGATGAACTCGATGACTCGAATGCAACGTCTTTTGAAATATGTCATGAATGACTCCAAGTAATATCGTTAATATGAGCAAATGCACAGCGGAAGATTTCTTTAATACCTGAGAATAAACATGCTTTAAAGTGTCAACCAAAAGGTTGGTGAGTTCATTAGTTTATCATAATCGATCATTTTCATCATTTTAATAGAACACAAGATTTTCATTTCCATTTCTCATAAATATACGTCCCATGCATAGAGACAAAAATCATTCATATGGATTGAACACCTGGTAACTGACATTAATAAGATGCATATAGAATATCCCCTTCATTTCGGGACACCCATCGGACATGATAATTTCGAAGTACTAAAGCATTCCAAATTCCAGAATGGGGCTTTTTGGCCTGATAGATCTACCTTTAGGATTCGCGTCAATTAGGGGGTCTGTTCCCTAATTCTTAGGCTACCAAGCTAAAAGGGCATATTCGATTTCGATCATTCAACCATAGAATGTAGTTTCGATTACTTGTGTCTATTTCGTCAAACATTTATAAAAGCAGTGCATGTATTCTCAGTCCCAAAAATATATATTGCAAAAGCATTTAAAATGGGAGCAAATGAAACTCACAATACTGTATTTTGTGGTAAAAATACATATGACGACATTGAACAATGCAGGGTTGACCTTGCATTCACGAACCTATATCATTTGTATGTATATATATATTAAAACGTATAATCGTAATTGAAATAATTTATTATATCTTACTTTATATATTATATATTTAATTTGTGTATATATTCAAAATAATTAATATTTATTTAATTATATTAATATATCCATCTTTATATACATAATTGTTTAGTGTTATATTTAAAAATCAATAGTTTGTTATGTATAAGTATTTATATAAATAATATTATTAGGTTTGGTATATATATATATATATATAGTTATGTGAAATATTCTTATAGTATAGGTAATAAGTATATTTTATGTACAAAATAGTTATCTGTTTAAAAAGATAATTTTAATAATAATAATGATTTACTAATAATAATAATAATAATAATAATAATAATAATAATAATAATAATAATAATAATAATAATAATAATAATAAATTTAATAATAATAATAATACTAGTAATGATATTGTTAATACAATACTTATAATAATAATATTAAAAATCTTATTAATAATGGTAATATTAATAATCATATTACTTAATAATAATACTTATATTAATAACAATAATTCTAAAATGATACTTATATAAATTTTAATAAAAATTATAGTAAATTTCATTATTTTCATAATAATAAAAATGATAATATTCATAACCATCATAATAATAATTCCTATAATAAAATTTCAAAGCGGCGTTATAAGTACATGTATAATTCATGAACTTAAATAAATTTCATACTTATTCATAATATTATCCATTGTCAATACTGATGATTTTATCTCTATTTATATCATACATATCGTACTTATAACCCTAATACCATCCAAAAAACTTTAATATTACTTTTACTAACATTTACATATATTCACTTTAATTATATTCATTATCTTTTATGTTCAATAATTTATAGTAATAATAACAACATTAATGATAATAATAATAATGATGGCAATCATGATAATAATAATAATAATAATAATAATAATAATAATAATAATAATAATAATAATAATAATAATTCTTAAATGATA